>NC_088867.1:11099568-11434094 GCF_032884065.1 Artemia franciscana | reverse complement strand
GAGCTTTTATTTCAAATCTTGACCGGCATTAAGCTTCTTATTTTCCTTTTAAATGAATCTATTGATTATTAGAATGTTGGTAGAGCTCGTACCATATGAGTTCTTGGCTCATGGCTCTTCCGACCTCGTCACAAGTGCCATATGAGCTCTTATCTCTTGTTCTTTGTGTAACAGAATTTCAATTTTCATTTAAACAGGGAATTATATTCTGATCCAACCTGAGATTATGCTGCTTTTTGTTTGTTTTTTTTTTTAATTGACTTTATAAATCAACTGGTGAAGCGAAATAAATAGGAAAGAGAATGCAAACAGACAAAATCAGCAAATGAGTTCCAGATATTAGGAGGGGAATGTGATGCGAACAATTAAGCTGAAGGTACCTCTGAAAAACCAATATATGTAAATTTCGTGAATGTAATGAAGGAAGAATTTGGTTATTATGGTACTTAGTTCAGAACTGGTTTAAAATAGACTGCTCCAAAAATTTTTTGTGACTCACAGGAACGTTGTTGATTCTTGTGGCCTGTTATTTCTGCTTGTTTTAGACAGGTGTATGAACCAGCGCGTTATTAGATCTTTCAGGCGTAAAAAGTAATAATAAAAAAATTATTGAATAGTAAACAAACTGATGAACCGACAATTTGATTATTTACTAATCACCAGCAGCAGAAAGCGATGTCTATACTGATTTCAGGTGCATCAAAAAATTGTATTTTAATCTATACATCTGTATTTGGCTTACTTTAAGTTCTTTTGGTATTTTTGTCAGTGCCTCTTCAGGCCTTGTATGGTCCTCCCAATAGGAACTTTAACCCTTCCCAGCCCGCTAAAGTAGTTCGTTGGATGGCTGTGGAAAAAAACCGCTCATTTACAAAAATTTACCTCAGATTGGCTCTAGATTAGCAACAGAAGAACTTCTCAAAAAAGGACACTAAGCCTTAAAAACTGGTTGTTTGTCTTATGAAGCTTTTTTTTTTTACCTTTTACAAGAAAGAATTTTTCAAAGAAAATTAAATACTGGCATTAAACCTTAAACGTGCAAAAATAAGGTAAAATAATAATTCTTACTTGAAACGAAAACAAATTATTACCAGTGAAATAAATGAGATCCTAAACGAACAGAAATTACATTTAATAATCAAATCAAACTTGAAACGAATAGAAACTATCCAAAAAGGGGAAGGTCTAACACACCAAGAGCCTTCTAAAGGTCAGAGTGTCATTTGCACTTAATTGAAAATGATTCCCTGTCATTCCCTGAAAGTTTCAGCGCATTACCCGTAGCTGTTCCTTATATGTTGCCGATGCGCCGTTTTTGTAACCTGGATGCATGTAATGTCTTTTGCTATTTGCAATTCTTTACTAAATAACCTTAGCTGTTCCTGCGATATTGAAGATACATCCTTATGATAAACTGGCTGAACAATTTTTTTTTAATTTAGTTTAGTCCCTCAACATTCTATGATTTCTAGTTGATAACCTTGGTTGTTTCTGAGATATTGCATATGCGCCGTATTGATAACCTGGATGCACATATTACCTTTTTATTTAGTTTAAAGTTCCCTGAAAGTTTCAATTAAGTATCTTTAACCATTAAATTGATGCTATGCCATTAAATGGCTTGCAGCTAAGCCATTCTAACAACATGAATGCACATAAAATTCTTTGATCTAATTCAATATCCACCTCAACATGCTTTGAAAGTCAGAACTTTATACGTTTAGCCATTACTGAGATATTGCAGGTACGTCCTTGCAACAACCTGGATTCGTAGGTAACTTGAACAACCCCCTCAACATTCCCTTAGCTGTTTCTGAGATGTTTTAGATGCGTCTTTTTGACAACCTGGATATACGTATTGTATTTTGATTTGGTCAAATATTTGCCCCTGAACATTCCGTGAAAGTTTTAGCATAATATCCTTTGGTGATCCTGAGATATTGCAGATACACCCTTTTACAATCTAGATGCACATAGTGTCTTATAATTAATTCAACATCTCCCTTAGTTTCCCTGAAAGTTTTAATTGAATGCCTATAGGCGTTCCTCAGGGTCATACCATGCCTGGAAGGTGTAGTTATTGAACCTTTCGACTATTTTGGAAAAAATTGTCATTTCAAAATTTTGATCGGATGTGAGAGGGGAAAGCTGCTAAAAAGGACGTGGAAGGGTTTAATTATCCTCCAATTATTTTGACAATATAAATTTACAACTTCTTCCACACGAAGTGCCCTAGAGAAAAAATGAATGAATAGATAGATACATAGTTTATTTTAGCTCACCATCATAACAACAACATGGCAGAGTATAGAGAAAAAAAAAGGAAAAAGAAAAAGATGAAAAAACAATACTTCAAGGTTAAACAATTAAATTACATTCACTATATACATTCATAGCTCGTATATGACGTACAACGGCAGTAAATCAAAAAGGTGCTCAAGGGCACCTTTTCTAGCATTAAACTGCTGTTCTACCACAGCTTCACGGGGATCTGGAACTTGATACCTATTCAAAAGAAATGAGTTTTTCTCGAATAGCGGCATGCGTATCAAAAACTTCAAATATCTACATAACGGAGACCTAACTTTCAGTCTCTTTGTTTCTGTGAACCATTCCCAAAGTGGGGAAAGGTAAAGGACATGTGGTAATGCCACTACTCTGTACAGTCTCGCCAAAATTTGCCGATTGTAAGAATACCTCAGAGTGGGGCTAGTTTAGCTTAGCTCACTTGCAGGTTAGACACAAGGGTATCAAGGTAAAGAGTTCTTGTAGTTTTCTTATCTCGGCCATACAGAAGACCTAAATATTTGAGTGAAGAAGACGGTGCGACAATAGCATCATCTTCGGATACTGTTGGTTCTGGTGTCTCTCGTTTCGCAGAGCTGAAAACCAGAAATTCAGTTTTCTAGCCATTAACTTGTAGACCAATAGCACTATAACCAGATACAAGCTTATCTAACTTATTCTGCAGTACCTTTGACAACCTAGATGTACATAGTGTCCTATAATTAATTCAGCATCCCTCTAACTATCCCCTAAAGTTTTAACTGAATACCTTCAGGTGTTCCTCAGGGTCATACTATCCCGGGAGGTGTAGCTATTGAACCTTTCGACTATTTTGAAAAAAAAATGACTATCAAAATTTTTGATTGGATGTGAGGGGGGAATGCTGCTAGAAAGGACGTGGAAGGGTCTAATTATCCTCCAATTACTTTAACTCTACAACTCCTTCCACACGAAGTGCCCTGGAGAAAAAATGAATGAATAGTAAAATGTGGTCATATCGCTCTATGCTTATGCAGTACTTTTTCCATGCCTGTGACAGATTATGGAGTTTTATATTTTTAAATGTCAGGTATGAAATAACCATTGAAGTTACAATGTCCTACTGCTTATGATAGATTGTAGTCTGCGAAGCTAAAGCTGCAGAAATTACACAAATTTTTAGAAATGAAGTTAAGTTTGAAATGTTAAATCTGGCTGGTTCGAACATTCGCCATGTAGACCCAGGCTAAGAGCTAGATCTGATCAATTTGAAAGTTTAGGTGTGAGCTACTAAAGGGATGTGGCATGCCATGCATGCTGTTTGGCGGCTTGGAGCTGGCAGAACTGGTAAGAGTTGTTAGTTTGAGAGACAAAAGTTTTGTTAGCAAGTGGAGTGCAATCGCCATATACGAAAAAATCTTGGTCTGCTTTTTTTGTTTTCTTTTGTTGAGAAAAAAACATGATTTGTAATCTGGTTTTTGAGGGGAAGCATGGATCGTAATGATTTCTATCTGCAATGAATGCTGTGCAAGAATTTGTGCATAAATTAGATGAAAAAAAATATTTCACATACCACCATGAAGAATACACTTTTATGCCATAGATTATCTCTGTCGGGATAAAGTTTGTCTTATGTGGTAATAACATCCTCTAGGAATTTCAAAGCCAGCCGAATTTTTTGGGTACTGTTGTACGTCACCTAAGTACTGTTGGCACAGATGGCGTTGGCGATAATCTTCTAGTTACTATATTTGGAGTTATTTATGAAAGAGCCCTTTACTTACGTCGTGGTGGTGTCGAAGTTGTGCAGAGGGGTCTTGTCTTTATTGTTGTTATCTCCTATCATATAACGGTGCTAATTCACGAAACCTTCGAGGGGGGGGGTGTATCATTAAATGAATACAAAAGGATATTTTCTTTATTAGTGGAGGGGCGTATTTTTAGATGAAAATCCAAATAAATAGTGAGACAATGCTCCCCCAATATGCAGCTGCGCTGTCGTGTTTTTTACTTGTACTGGCCGTTGTTCAACTTGGGATGAAGTTTAACAGTTTGTATTTTAAATCGAGATAAGTAGGTCATTGTATTTCATAATTTTAATCTGCAGCGCCCAAAGATATGCCAAAGATTGCTAACCATACACTAGCAAGATAATCGTTTTAAAACTTTATAACTTTTAATAGAACATAGTTCATCAAAACAACAAAAGAAAAAAAATATATGAATAAAAACCGTAGAAAAGGGAATATTTCCCAGTAGAGTTCAAAACTCTAGAGACTGAGAGAAAACTATTATTGGACTTAATCAAAATCATTCGTGATTATCAAGTACCAAAATGAATGAAAATTAAGAAAAAAAGGAAATAGGGAACACCAGTAACAATAGGGGACGATGACAAGGAAAAGAGAAATATAATAATTAGAATAATGAAGTGCCAGATGGTGGGTAGATTGGAGGACATCCAACAGAGTAACATATTGAAAGCAAAAATCAACAATAGGTTGAAGTGCTATATAGTGAGTAGGTTGGAGAACATCCAACGTATGATAATGACAAAATTTAACGAGTCAGTAGGACCAACAGTCTCATGCCTGAAATTGAATTCAATAGAATTGTGTTAGCCTACTCCCCTAGTCCACATAAATTTGTATTAACAGAATTTGGTACTCTGACGTACTTTAGAAGAGAAAAACGGCTGCAAAAATATTAAAAAGCTGGAAATTTGCCAAGAACAAATAAGGAAAAGAATAATGAACAAAAATTATCAATCTAAAAATAAAGTTCAATTGCCGTATTTTGATAAGGTTGGAGAACATCCAATGGAGTGATATGATAAAAACGAAAATTAACAAGTCTCTAGAACCGACTCTCTCAAGAATGAAATTGAATTTGATATAATTTTGTTACCCTACTTTCAGAAATATAATCAAAATTTAACTTCCCTAGTCTATAAAAATTTGTAATTAACAGAATTTGGTACTATGATGTACTTTAGAAGAGAAAAAGCGGCTGCAAAAATTGTAAAAAAAGAGGGAAAATTATGAAAAGAATAAGGGAAATGATGGGGTAAGAGAATAAAAGAACAAAAATAATCAAATTAGAAAAATAAACTTTAAGTGCCGCATAGTGAGTAAGTTGGAGAACATCCAATTGTCTAATGTGATAAAAACAAAAATTAGCAAGTAAGTAGGATCAACAGTCTCAAGACTGAAATTAAGCTTAACAGAATTTATTAAGGTTTTTAGAATTTAAAACAAATAAGAATCCCCCAGTTTATGTGTATCTGCAGCAAAAGCAGTTTTTTGCGGTAATGTACTTTAGTAGAGACAAATAAAAATATACTTATTTTCAGGCAGTTTTGTATGGAATTAAACGCAATTGCAGTTCGATTACAAGCAGAATGTAACGCTGAAACATGTTCTCAAATGACTGCTACTGAACAGTGGATTTTTCTGTGTGCTGCTCATAAAACCCCCAAGGAGTGTCCAGCAATTGATTATACAAGGCATACTTTAGATGGTGCTGCTTGTTTATTAAATAGCTATAAATATTTCCCAAGCAGGTGAGCATTTTTGTTTTATCTATAATATTTCTCTCTCTCTCTCTCTCTCTCTCTCTCTCTCTCTCTCTCTCTCTCTCTCTCTCTCTCTCTCTCTCTCTCTCTCTCTCTCTCTCTCTCTCTCTATCTCTCTCTCTCTCTCTCTCTCTCTCTCTCTCTCTCTCTCTCTCTCTCTCTCTCTCTCTCTCTCTCTCTCTCTCTCTCTCTCTCTCTCTCACTCTCTCACTCTCTCACTCTCTCTCTCTCTCTCTCTCACTCTCTCTCTCTCTCTCTCTCTCTCTCTCTCTCTCTCTCTCTCTCTCTCTCTCTCTCTCTCTCTCTCTCTCTCACACATTATTGCTTTTATCCGGAGAATATCCGATCGGCTTTCACCGCGGTAGATTTTCAATAAATCAGAGGTCCATCATGATACCTCAGAGATACCTCAAGGAACAATACATCAAATCCAAGGAAGAACTCCATCAGCTATTCTTCGATTCTCGACACACATTCGGCCTGATATGTAAATAAGGACTCCGGCATTAAATCCTTTTCATGGAATCCCTGGTGAAATGATCCACAGTATCAAGAGTATGTATGAACAGTCGCAAGGCCAAGTATTGACCATTGATGGGTTGTCAGTAGAGCTCACACGAGTCTAGAGTTGTATATTATCACCATACCCCTTCAACTAATCCGAATTGTCGTTCTGTAACTGATGATTTAGGCATTTCACAATAAATAGGAGTGCTGTTGATAGACAATCTTGATCCCCCAGATGATATAGACCAGCTAGCCAAATCTTCACAGGAACTGAAGACAAAAGGTTATAAATTCTGCAAATCCGCCAAGCCAAAGTTAAGGTGGCTAAGCAAGATGAACTATACTCCTCCCCCTTTTTTGTTGACCAATTCTTGTTCTTAGGTAGCTTATTCTCCTCTGATAGCTTCCGAAGAAAAAATGTGGAAAAAAAGCTATCTATTCAACAAACTCAAACCACGCCTATTCCACAGCCTAGCAATCGCCATATTCGTATATTGTTGCGAGTTATGGATACTAAAGCCAAAGACAAGAGACAACTTCTAGTATTCAAGACAAGATGCACATCGCAGGGATCAAATATACTGATAGCATCACGAATATGGGAGTACGCCGAAAGCTCCAGTCCATTGAAACTATTCTCCGCAGAATGAAAAAGCGATAAGTGCTCTGATTTGGCCACGTTAAGTGAATGGAATCAAGCCAATTCTCGGAAACGGTCGTTGAAGGATCATTTCATGGCTTCATCCATGAGACAGGCCACGAACACGATGGACAAAGAACTGCAATAACTTCAATATAGCCCAGTTATGACTTACCTTACTAATACAGCGATATACCGAGCCCTTGCGTATGAGTTGACAAGAGTAGTAGCCCCAAAACGTCTCACAAGGATGAGAACCTAAGTTTTGTTTTTCAAGTTATTTATCATTACTAGTGAGCTAATAATGCCAAATAACGGAAAATCCAAAAAAGAAACAGCCACTGTAATAAGTCAATTCTTTCTATGTATAAATTCCTATGGAAAATCCGGTTTTTAGAGTTTTGATTAGTCTTGGCATGGGTTGTTCTTTACTTATAGTTTGTTATTACGAACTGCTTGTAGCTTTCTATTAAACGTGCTTCCATTAATTGTACGCACATCGAAAAATCGATTTCGGGTAAGTGGTACTAAATATTACGTTTCTAAATGTTGATTGGATAGCTTGTGAGCAGGCTCGTATGTAGACATTTTAAAAAGAGGGGCAGATCCAAAAACAGATCAACAAACCAAATGGCTGTAGGAACGATCTATATGGTATTATGGTAAAAATAATGATGTTTTTGAGGGGAACACAGGCACAACATCCCCACCTCTGCTCATGTGATTGACCTTTGTATCTCAGATTGTTGAACTCAATGTTTTACCATTCCTTTTAAATTATTTTGCAATTATAGGTTTACATTTTTTTCAGGGTGAGCATTAAAGAATCGTCAGTTGGGAAGTTGGGTTCTGTTTGCCGTAGAGTATACCGTATCTTTTCACACGCATATTTTCACCACCGATCTGTTTTTGATGAAGTCGAGGTATTTATTTAACATTTTCTAATCTAAGGGCCACAATTAGCCTTTACGTTTTTTGTTGTTTTTTTTTTTTTTTTTTTTTTTTTTTTTTTTTTTTTTTTTTTTTTTTTTTTTTTTTTTTTTTTACAAATCACAGCTTTCTTTTTACTACGTCAGCATTTTTTTCTTCTTTTTTTTCTTTTTCTGTTTCAAAACATCCAGTAGTCAAAAGTATTGGAAAACAAATTGTGGAGGGCCACGTTTTCATTTGAAAAAAAGAATGTCCCCCTTTGCCTTATATTGCGAGAAATATTTCTCGTCTTTTGGTGTTTTCCCCCTCATATACATTGTAAGGATGGTGGTGTTGTTTTATAAAGAAAAAATAATAATAATTGTATTTCTATTTATGTACTGTCAATTTATACGATACAAAAGGGTGCAAAATATGTTTTGACCCTGGACACTTTTGCTAAATTTTTTATTGATTAATCTCAGTACTTGTAGATGGCATTGTGGTATTTACCGCATCATTTCACACGCATATTATCATCATCGATCTGTTTTTGATGAAGTTGAGGTATTTATTTAACATTTTATTATCTTTTGGCCACAATTAGCCTTTGTTTTTTAGGTTTTTTTTTTAATCTTTTAGAACGTCAGTATTTTTCTCTTCTTTTTTTTTCTTTTTTTTTCAAAACATCCAGCAGTCAAAAGTATTTGAAAACAAATCTTGGAGGGCCATTTTTAGCTTGAAAAAAATGACCCCCTTTCTCCTATATTGCAAAAAATGACTATTCTTGGTATTTTTATATTAAAAAATATGTAGAAAAATTCTTTGCCCCTCCATTTTTTTATGGCACTTGGCATTCACCAAGTGACAAATAGCGATCGCAATTTTCTGTCGGTCTGTTGGTCCCGGTTTTACTAGTTTGGTCATTTAAAGATAAGCTAGGACGATGAAATTTGGCAGGTGTATCAGGGATCAGATCAGATTCAATTAAAAGTACTCGTTTCGCCGATTTGACCATCTGAAGGGGGGGGGAGGAGTGGGGGACGGTTAATTCGGAAAAATTAGTATAAATGAGGTGTTTTTAACTTACGAACAGTTAATTGGATTTTAATGAAATTTGATATTTAGAAGGATATCGTGTCTCTGAGCTTTTATTTGAAGTCCCGACTGGATTCGGTGACATTGGGGAGAGTTGGGGGGGAAACCTGAAATCTTGGAAAACGCTTAAAGTGAAAGATCGGGATGAAACTTGGATTGAAAAATAAGCACAAGTCTTAAATGCGTGATTGACATAACTGGAATGGATCAGCTCTCTTTGGGGGGGGGGATCATTCGGAAAAAAAATGGGGTATTTTAACTTACGAATGAGTGATCGGATCTTAATAAAATTTGATATATAGAAGGACTTCGTAACTCAGACCTCTTATTTTAAATCCCAAACGGATTCAGTGTCATTGGGGGAGTTAGAGGACCGGATATCTTGGAAAACGCTTAGAGTGGAGAAATCGGGGTGAAACTTGGTGGGAAGAATAAGCACAAGTCCTAGATACGTGGTTGACATAACCGGACCGGATTTACTCTCTTTGGAGAAGTTAGGGGGGCCTAATTCGGTAATTCGG
This sequence comes from Artemia franciscana, assembly GCF_032884065.1. NCBI lineage: Eukaryota > Metazoa > Arthropoda > Branchiopoda > Anostraca > Artemiidae > Artemia > Artemia franciscana. The sequence goes on along the minus strand of NC_088867.1, from coordinate 11,424,580 downwards.
AAAAAATTTTTAAAATGAGGTATTTTCAACTTACGAACGGGTGATTGGAAAACGCTTATAGTGGAGAGATCGGGATGAAACTTGATGGAAAGAATAAGCACAAGTCCTAGATACGTGATTGACATAACCAAACCGGATTGGCTCTCTTGGGGGAGTTGGGCACTCCCCTCAAGAGACTCTCTATCCTAGTTTGGGCACTTCCAGATAAGCTAGGACGATGAAAGTTGGCAGGCTTATCAGGAATCAGACTAGATTAACTTAGGAATAGTCTCTTCCTTGATTTTACCATCTGGGGGGGGGGGTTAATTCGGAAAAATTAGAGAAAAATGAGGTTTTTTAACTTGTGAACTGGTTATCGGATCTTAATGAAATTTGATATTTAGGAGGACCTCGTGTCTCAGAGCTCTGATTTTAAATCTCGACCGGGTCCGGTGATATTTCTGGGCAGTTGGAGGAGGAAACCAAAAATCTTGAAAAACGCTTAGAGTGGAGAGATCCTAATGAAACTTGGTGGGAAGAAGCTCTTGGCTCTTCCAACCTCGTCACAAGGGTCATATAAGCTCTTGTTTCTCGTCTTTTTGTGTTCTTCCCTTTATGTATATTGAACAGATGGTGCTTTGGTTTTATAAAGAAAAAAAAAACTATAATTGCATTCTTATTTATGTACTGTCAGTTTATACGTCTAACTATAAAAAGGTGCAAAATATGTTTTGATCCTGGATACTTTAGCTAAATTTTTAATTGATTAATCTTAGTACTCTGTAGATGCCATTGTGATATTCCTAGGGGAAATAACATGAGTTTCAACTCATTTGGTACTTGTATGTCTGAAACACAGCCTATGTAGACATCAGTTGTGCAAACATTTTTCAAAAGCAACAAATAGCTATCTTTGCGACGCTGTGTCAATACCAAACACTTTTATCCGTCAAATCCAAACAGTCCCGGTCAAGATATTTCCGCGCTTATTGCCTGTGGGAGCGCTGGAGGTTAACGCCCAGTATAAAAATGTGTGTTGAAGTCCTTCTATGGGCAAGATACGACTCCGCGCAACTGGTGTCTATATAGGCTGTGGTCTCAAATAGCTGAAAAGTATTGAAGCTTTGTATAATAAAACAGGGAAAGCAAATCAAACGAAAGCCAGAAAAAGAAATGTAGGTAGAGAGGGAAAGCAATGGACAAATTCTATTAAAAGTAATCAAATCGAACAATAGCCAAAAAAGAAATCAAGGGAGAGAGGGAAAACAATGGACACAATTCAATTAAAAATGATCAAATAAAAGCCAGAAAAGGAAATGAAGGTAGAGAGGGGAAGTAATGGATAAATTCAATTAAAAATAATCGAATCAAATAAAAGACAGAGAAAGAAATGAAAGTAGAGAGGGGAAGCATGGACAAATTGAATTGAAAAACGTATGGGTTGTCACACAGAAACTATATCCCAAGATTAATTTACGAAAAATCTTGAGATATTAAATAATATACTTAATATGCTCATACCTAATATACTTAAAAATACACTATACTTAATGTATTTTGTGAGGATAATATCTAGCATAGATACTTTTTCCGAGATCCTAGGCCCGGGAATGATATTCCAACATAATGGGGGATTCCCCTGGGGTGTCTCGAAACACATATTTTGTCATTTTTAACGGAAAAACAAACAGAGAAAAAGCGATACATTTCAGACAATCAGATCCACAGAAAAATCCTTACTCTCACCACTTTGATTTCATTTGGACTTAACCCCTTCTGATCTGTATGGCTGTTTATTAGCATCATTATCATGATATCATGATCATCAATTGAGCCTAAATGTGAAAGGAGTTCTTCTCGTTAAAAAACCCTCTGCGTCCATGTTGTGCCGAACTTTGATATCGAAGCCCACTGAAGGTTAAAAAAGTTAAAGAATGTGGCTCTGGACTTCACGGTCCAAATGGGTGGTGCCAATCTTGGTTTCATAGCCCTTCACCCAGGAAGCGCAATGGGTTGGGGGAAGCCACCCTGTGCTTTTGTGCATCCTTCCTGAAAGCCCTCCCAACTAAATGTTGGGACTTACTCTACTTCAATAATCTTCCAATGAACATTAAATAATAATGCTTGATAGTAACGTATTGATCGAATGCCTTTTTAAAGTCTATTAAAGTGAGACAAATTTAACCGAATTTACCTGTGAAGCTAGTCCCATGCTCGCAAACAAGGTTCCCCCTTCCCCCCCCCACCTAAGTGTGCAAAGAGACGATTTCGGATAATAATAAAAAAAGGTTAAAATATACGGAGATTAAAGTGTCTATACTCGAACACATTCGCAGGATTTTATTTGTGAAATCAGTGAGAGACAAGCGAAAAAAACAGAAACAATGAAGAGGTATGCTAAAGATGCAAAATTCAATTCCAATTGACATAAAAACAATATTTCATAAACAACATCACTACTACTGTTAACAACTTACTGCCTCACCAAGCCACACAGACCCAGCACAGTTACACACGCTCCTCTCCCATCCGAATCAATTCAACGTCTCCCTCTACACCCTCCCAATAAGTTCGTATTTCCCTTAAATCTTTCTTTACAACATACCCCCCCCCCCAATTCGTGACGACCTGCTTTTTGTTTGGCACTCTACGATTGGCCGACAAGGACAATCTTTGTAAGTCTTATCTTTCATCCGCACAACGTGCCCTAGCCATCTCAAGATTTCTCTAATTATTAAATAAATAAAAAACAAGTTTCTTCAACTGAAAGTAAGGAGCAACATTAAAACTTAAAACAAACAGAAATTATAACGTATATGAGGAGGTTCGCTCCCTCGTCAATACCTCGCTCTTTACGCTAAAGTTCGAATATTGTTCCAATTTTTTAAGAATGACCCCTGAATCACAAAGGTCATTTAATTAGAATAAATAGTTCTTTAGAAAGTACTAAAAAAAACTTCAGCGTAAAGAGTGAGGTATCGACTTGAGGGCAAACCCCTTCATATACTTAATAATTTCTGTTCGTTTTAAGTTTTAATATTGCTCCTTACTTTCAGTTGAAAAACTTTTTATTCTTATTTTTGATCTTTTTTTTCATAATGCTTGGAAATCCGGCAATCCCTTTATGGTATAGTCTCTTCCCTCAAGAAAAATTCCTCTATGTACAGATCCTCCCACATAACTTTCTCTCACAGACTCCCCCCCCCTCCCCACCAGAAAAAATTAACGTTGAAAACGTCTGTATACTTTGCAATAACCTACACTATTTGTAAACAATGGGCGAAGTTCATAACTTGCAGCCCTTCTCCCGGGGTCTGTGGGGATTAAGTCATCCTTAAAGACATAGTTATTAGATGTTTCGAATATGTTGAACAAAAAGGCTATCTCAGAATTTTGATCGTGTAACTTTGGGAAAAATGAGCGTGGGAGGGGGCCTAGTTGCCCTCGAATTTTGTTGGTTACTTAAAAAGGGCACTTGAGCTTTTAGTTTTCTTCGAATGAACCCTCTTGCGATATTCTAGGACCACTTGGTTGGTATGATCACCCCTGACAAAAAAATAAACATGCCTCCGTGACCTTTCTTCTGGCAAAAATACGAAATTTCACATTTATGCAAATAGGAGCTTGAAACTTGTACAGTAGTATTCCCCTCTACGCTGAGTCTAATGATGAGTTTCGGTTACTATTGAGCCTGATCGCTCCTTACTAATAGTTCCTTACTACGAATTGTTTGATAGCCCTGGAAAGCGGGAAACTACAGCCCACTGTTTGAGATACTCAGTCGGGTACCCAAACTAATTCCTAGGCAATTTCTCTGGAAAACATCTAGCAAATCTTCGTCCGTTCTTTTAGAGCGTCCATGCTTCAGAACCATACTTGACCACTGTCATCACTGTAGTTTCCAATATTCTCATTTTGGTTTGCAGACTTATCTTCCTACTCTTCCAAACTTTTTCCAACAGTGAACAAACACCCTGGGTCTTGGCTATTCTGCTTTTAAAATCATCACCCCACCCACCGCCTTTACTACCTAGGTAGGTGAAGTTGTCCATTTGATCGATCCTCTGGTTACCCAATATCACCTTTTTATCTTCTCCTATTCCTAGCCTTAGCTGCATAGTCTCCCTAACATTAATTTTCAATCCCGTTCTTGCAACTTTAGCTCGCAAATCCTCCAAAAGTTCGTTCATTTTGCTAGCAGTTTCATCTAGGATGCTTAAATCATCGGCATAATCTAAGCAAGGAGAGTTTACTTCCCAATTTGATCCCGTTTTCTTCCATTACCTTTGCTCTGTTCCTTAAGAAAAAGTCCATCAAAATGACTCATATAAACGGGGATAGAACGCAACACTGCTTAACTCCTGATTCAGTGCGAAACTGTTTCACTTCGATAGTGTTTGTTAGTTTGTTGTTCTTTTTATCGCACTTGGTATTAACCAAGTGACATATAGTAATCGCAAATTCTGTCGGTCTGTTGGTCTCGGTTTTGCTACTTTAGGCACTTCCAGGTAAGCTCGGACGATGAAATTTGGCTGGCGTATCAGGAACCGGACCAGATTAAATTAGAAATAGTCGTTTTCCTGATTTGACGATCTGGGGGGAGTGAGGGGCCCGTTAATTCGGAAAAAATAGTAAAAATGAAGTATTTTTAACTTACGAACAATTGATCGATCTTAATGAAATTTGATGTTTGGAAAGATATTGGGTCTCAGAGCTGTTAATGAAATCCCGACCGGATCTGTTGACATTGGGAGGGAGTTGGGAGGGGGAAACCTAAAATCTCGGAAAGCACTTTCAGTGGATGAATCGGGATGAAACTTGGTGAAAAAATAAGCACAAGTCCTAGATACATGATCGATATAACCGGAACGAATCCGCTCTCTTTGGGGTAGTTAGGGGGGGGGGGGTTAATTCTGAAAAAATATAAAGAATGAGGTATTTTTAACTAACGAACGGGTGATCGGATCTCAATGAAATTTGATATTTAGAAGGATATCGTGTCTCAAAGCTCTTATTTTAAATCCCGACCAGATCTGGTGACATCTGGTGACACTGGGGGGAGTTTGGGGTGCAGGAACCTAAAATCATGGAAAATGTTTAGATTGGAGGGATCGGGATGAAACTTGGTGGGAAAAATAAGCAGAAGTCTTAGATACGTGATATACATAATTGGAACGGATCCGCTCTTGGGGGGGGGAGTAATTCTGAAAAATTAGAAAAAATGACGTACTTTAATTTACGAAGGAGTGATTGGATCTTCATGAAACTTCATATTTAGAATGACCTCGTAACTCAGATATTCTATTTTAAATCTCAACCGGATCCAGTGTCATTGGGGGGGGGGGAATCTTAGAAAATACTTAAAGCGGAGAGATAAGGATGAAACTGGGTGGGTAGAATAAAAACCTGTCTAAGATACGTGACTGATATAACCAGACCGGATCTGCTCTCTTTGGTGGAGTGGGGGGGGGGGGGTAATTTGGAAAAATGAGGTATTTGTTACACACGAAAGGATGACCTGATCTTAATGACATTTGATATTTAGAAGGATCTTGTGCTCTAAAGCTCTAATTTTAAATTCCGACCAGATCCTATGACGTTCGGGGGAGTTGGAGGGAGAAAACCGGAATTCTTGGAAAACGTGAAAATTGGGGTATTTTTATCTTACGAATAGGTGATCGGATCGAATAATAAATACGAATAGGTGATGAAATTTGATATTTAGAAGAAAATTTGGCAGGCGTATCAGGGACTGGACCAAATTAAATTAGAAAGTCTCTTTCTCGATTTGGCCATCTGGGGGGGAGTGGGGGCCCGTTATTTCGGAAAAATAGAAAAAATGAAGTATTTTTAACTTACGAACGGTTGATCAGACATTAATGAAATTTGATGTTTGGAAGGATATCGTGTCTCAGAGCTGTTATTTTAAATCCTTACCGGATCTGGTGACATTGGGGAAGTTGGGAGGGGGAAACCTAAAATTTTGGAAAACACTTACAGTGGAGGGATCGGGATGAAACTTGGTGGGAAAAATAAGTATAAGTCCTAGATACATGATTGACATAACCGGAACTGATCCGCTCTATTGGGGGGGGGGGGGGATAATGACGTATTTTTAAATTACGAAGGAGTGACCTGATCTGCTCTCTTTGGTGGAGTTGGGGGGGGGGGGGAATTTGGAAAAGTTAGAAAAAAATGAGGTATTTTTAACTTACGAACGGGTGATCGGATCTCAATGAAATTTGATATTTAGTAGGATATTTTGTCTCAAAGGTCTTATTTTAAATCCCGACCGGATCTGGTGACATTGGGGGATTTTGGGGTGGGGGAACCTAAAATCATGGTAAACGCTTGGATTGGAGGTATCGGGATGAAACTTGATGGGAAAAATAAGCAGAAGTCTTAGATACGTGATTTATATAATTGGAACGGATCCGCTCTATTGGGGGGTGGGGTTAATTCTGAAAAATTTGAAAAAATGACATATTTTTAGATTAAGGAGTGACCGGATCTGCTCTCTTTGGTGGAGTTGGGGGGGGGGAATTTGGAAAAATGAGGTATTTTCAACTTACGAAAGGGTGACCGGATCTTAATTACGTTTGATATTTAGAAGGATCTTGTTCTTTAAAGCTCTAATTTTAAATTCCGACCAGATCCTGTGACATTGGGGGGAGTTGGAGGGGGAAACCGGAATTCTTGGAAAATGTGAAAATTGGGGTATTTTTATCTTGCGAATAGGTGATCGGATCTTAATGAAATTTGATATTTAGAAGGAATTCATGTCTCAGAGCTCTTATTTCAAATCCCGACCAGATCTTTTGACATTGGGGGGAGTTGAAGGGGGAAATTTCGGAAAACGCTTGGAGTGGAGGAATTGGGATGAAGCTTAGTGGATAGAATCGGCAAATGTCCTTGATACGTGATTGACGTAACCGTACCGGATTTTCTCTCTTTGGGGGAGTTGGGGGGAGGGTTCAGTGATTTGGCGAGTTTGGTCCCTCTGGACCTGCTAGGACGATGAAAATTGGTAGGAGTGTCAGGGAGCTGCACAAATTGACTTGATAAAGTCGTTTTCCCAGATTCGACCATCTGGGGGCTAAAGGTAGAGGAAAATTTAGAAAAAATAGGTATTTATAACTTACGAGTGGGTGATCAGATCTTAATGAATTTTGATATTTAGAAGGACATCATGACTCAGAGCTCTTATTTTAAATCCTGACCGACATTAAGCCTCTGATTTTCCTTTTAAATTAATATATTGATTCTTAGAATTTTGTTAGAGCTCATATTATATGAGCTCTTGGCTCTTAGCTTTTCTTGCCTCGTCACAAGTGCCATATGAGCTGTTAGCTCTTGTTTCGTTTTATTGACGCTAAAGTACGAATTTGGTCCATTTTGGCTTGTGAAAGCCGTTTTTCAGTAATAAATCTTACCTTACCTACAAATTGCAGCAATCTGTAGCTGTTACGGTTTTCTTTTCCTATACCAAATCTACCTAGACTAGGATATCATCTATCCCTTTTTCTGCCAGACTGGGTGTTATAATATCCCAATAAAAACATCATGTTTTTACCTTGTCTGTTTTTATATTTTGTCTGTTTGTTCCAGTAGCTGTAATTAAAATTCACTACTATCTCCGTCAGTCGGTTCCTCAGGGGCATATGCTACTATGACTGATACCCTGAACTTTTTAGTCATAGTATGAGCAACTAGCATTATATTAATAATACTTTCCCAACCTAAACAAGACTTAGCAGCTTCCATATTCATCATGAGCCCTACTCCCCGTCTATGTACCCCATCCTTCCTCTCTGAGTAAATAAATTCTTTGCATCCTAATTTCATGTTTCCTATACTAGGATATGAATTTCTAGGACCTCTAATGAGTCTCGTTCGAAGCGTCTGATTTCGTCAGTCGAAATGTCGATACGATAGTTAATTTCTGTCGTTGTAATATTCCAAGTTGCAATTTTCATATTCTTTAAATCATTAAAATTATTTTAGCCTCAGGGAAAGCAATACTTCCAAAACCAATTGAGGATGGGGAATAGTTTTCCACAATTGGCGATGCTCTTCTGTCAACAGGATTCGAAATCCTGCACAGACAATCTCAAGCCTATTACCACGGACTCGTTATATATGCTTACCAGTATTATACTCTGCGGGAAGGCAACTCATAATAGATAAATTAGCTAGGAAGAGGTTTTTCGGCGTAAAAAAAAAACACCAAAACAGACCGAACCCAGAAGAATTATTCGTGAATCAGAATCGAGTGCAAATCCTCTGTCGCTTACTTGTGGGGCGCCATTTCCCAAGGTCACCATGCACCACTGTTATCAGTCCCAGTGCTGGTTACAAAAACTAATGAAAGGTACACGCTGATGCTACTATGAGGCCAAGCAAGTAAGGATTCCCATGCAGGGGATAGGGATGGAGAAAGGAATCTATGACGGAGCGGAATCCCCAAACCATCTCAGAACACCGGAACACCTTTGACCTTCTATATCCAGCCAATCCTGGTCAGGGCATTTATTAGGGAAAAGTTCCTCATGTCGAGAATTAAACCCGGCTCTGCTGGGTTCAAGCCAGATATTCAATTGGTCATACTCACCAGCCATTTTTCATCAAAACGACACTCTTCATGCATTTTTTTTCGCAGTCAATCAATTTTTCACACTTATACATGACATGGCCCACAGTGTAAACCATATCTCCAAACCTGGGGCCAAAGGAAATGGGTCTTTTGGAAATGGGGGGGGTAGTTGAGTTAATTCGACACTTTTTGGAAATGGGGGATGGTAGTAAAGTCGTTTTCCCAGATTCGACCATCTGCGGGGCTAAAAGGAGAGGGAAAATTTGAAAAAATAGGTATTTATAACTTACGAGTGGGCGATCAGATCTTAATGAATTTTGATATTTAGAAGGACATCATGATTCAAAGCTCTTATTTAAAATCCTGACCGGCATTAAGCCTCTGATTTTCCTTTTAGATTAATCTATTGATTCTTAGAATTTTGTTAGAGCTCATACCATATGAGCTGTTAGCTCTTGTTTCGTTTTATTGACGCTAAAGTACGAAGTTGGTCCATTTTGGCTTGTGATAGCCGTTTTTGGAAATGTGGAAGCTTGTGATAGCCGTTTTTGGAAATGTGGAAATGGGAGGGGGGGGTAGTTGAGTTAATTCAACTTTTTTGGAAATGGTGGGGGGGAAATGTGGAGGGTAGTTGAGTTAATATTTTGGAATCTAAAATAAAAATAAAAAATAATGTTTTAGAATCCCGTCTTTGAACGACTTTCTTGGCCCACTGGAAAATACGGAACTATAGACTCTTATGCTGCCATCAGCAGATGCATGGAAATATACTCGTGTAATAAAAGAATCAGGACACACTCAGGGTGTACCAACTTAAAAACAGTCAATGTTTTGCATTTTTATTTGTGTAATTGTTGTGCTTATATTGTGTCACGAATTTCAATTTTCTTTTATTTGTCTTTTTCCGTTTTTCTCTCTTTTTTTACATTATACTCAGTTAGTCATTGTATTCACAATTGACTCCATTCAAAAATCAACACAGAATAGTCCTCAGCTTGTATATAGAAACAGTGGTGCCATGTCAACAGCCTAGATGACAGAAAAGCTCGTATTTTAATAAAAAGTCATTTACTTTTGTAATTCTGCTTTGAAAATCCTTAGAGTAATGGTGTTAAAGCTCTTTTATTTTATTTTTTTCGCGTATTTTTTAAGTTTTGACTCACTATAATGGTTTAATTTGGTTTTTCTCTATTCCTAAGGACGGTTATTGGCTCTGACTGAAATATTTGTGTATACTTAATTTGCATGTCACTATCTTAGTAGATTGAAGTCCTTATTTTTGTCTGCTCTTGTCTTCTTTTTTTTTCTTCTTTTTTTTAAACTTGGTCATTTATTGAATAATCTGCCTAAAATTAATTTACGTCCAAAATTGGTTGTGTACAACCAATTTGTTGTGTCACAGATGGAAGGATCATGGTTGCATTGGTAACAAATCCACGTTATTGCAACTAATAAGGAGTGATAAGGCCCAGTGGAAGAGAAATTTATAATTATAATTTGAGAAATTATGTTTAGTGGTAAATTTTTTGTGACAGTTTCAATCGAGAAGGGTAACTGTAATTGCTGTTAGTATTTGTATTGTTTTTACATTAAAAAAAAATTTTCTTCCTCTTATTTTATAACTCGCCGATTCTTTCGTATAGACCAAGTTGTCTCTTCTCCTCCAAGTTGGGAGGTGCCCCGAGATAAATCATAGAATGGGCTGCTAATAGGCTGCCATTTTGGAATCCGTTGCACAAGTTTATTTCATTAATATATTAATTAAGTGTCCCTGATTATTTTTATCTAATCAAAGAGAAACGAGCAAAAAGTACATGAAATAACACTTTTTAAGAAATTAAAGCGTAGGGTGTAACCCTTAAAATTTTTATTCCACTTCGTATTATTCCACACGTTTGCATGGAGTATAAATGGGAGACAGTAACAACGGCCATCAAAGGGGTAAAATTAACCTGGACAATCTGTCTTGGCTTTTTTCTACAATTGGCCATGACTTCCGTTCAAAAATCAACGGATGACAAAAGACACGTTTGCATGGAGCATAAATGGGAGACAGTAACAACGGCCATCAAAGGGGTAAAATTAACCTGGACAATCTGTCTTGGCTTTTTTCTACAATTGGCCATGACTTCCGTTCAAAAATCAACGGAAGTCATGAACGGAAGTCATGGCCAATTGTAGAAAAAAGCCAAGACAGATTGTCCAGGTTAATTTTACCCCTTTGATGGCCGTTGTTACTGTCTCCCATTTATGCTCCATGCAAACGTGTCTTTTTACAATGACGAACTAGAGTCGTACCGGTTGGAGGTTCTCGCTGGGGAACAATCGCAGGTTGACTACAAGTTGACTTGGATGAAAATTTTCCTCTCATGCATATCACTCCACAATGCTGAACTAGAGTCCACCCTCTCATGCTAATTCACGGTAACTTTACTGAAAGCACTCAACACATGGAAAATGATATTCAGACCTTCAAGCTGGAATGTCTATCCTTGAGACTGTATCTTTATGATCGTGACAATCATCAGAAATTTATCATGTGTGACTTCTTATCCCACTCGGCTTGAATAATCCTTGAAATTACGTTATTTGGCCAATCAGTACTAATTAGTAATGTTTGGGTAATTTTGTTATAAAAAAATAATAATATAAAAGATTCAAGAATTTAATCCTGAAAACTAAAATAAAACTGACGAGTTTGATATGATCTCTGGTAATGCTCGGAATCGTGTAATGACACTTGGTTGGAGGGAGAGGAGCAATTAAAAAAAAATGAAAAATTATAAAAAAAATTGAAAAAAAAAAATAAAACGCACACAGATAGGTACACAATGTGACACAAATGTGATTCAGCTGGAAATCAGTAGTATGGGGTCAACAGCGCCCAGGAGAGTACGATCTCAACCAGATCTCCTATGGATACAAGTAGCACACCTCATTTGCATATTCCAGCCTTATTTAATATTCCGTAAACCCATGACAATTCTATGAATAAATTTTTATTCATGTTGAATGAAACTGGTTTACAGTATCATAAGTTTCCTTTACTGAGCGAATGTAAGGCGGGATTTTAAACGCATTCTATAAGAATAACTGAATTTCAATTCTGGAATCCCATGACAATTCTATAAATAAATTGTAAACTCGTTTCTGTAAATGTGTTTGGCGGGATTTTGAACGTATGTTATAGTATGAACTGAATTTTAATTAATCAAAAAGTGACAAGTCTACTGCCCCTTTTTTCTTATGACGCGCGCTTGCATAGAGTAAACAGGTGTACTTTTGTCCTTGATGAATAAATTATTATGGCATTTTTTAGGGAACTTATGGTCATCCATGTCCTACCTCCAAGGGCCCCCAATGCCCCTCCCCCAACTTTTTGTTCAATTTTTATTTTTATTAACTCTGAATTTATTAAATTAGAAAGTTTTTTCACTTTTTGGGGGGCCTTTTTTCATGTCAACTTTTTATGTCAAAATGACATTTAATGTCATTAAATGTCATTATTCGTGATATTTCTTCTTTCTTTTTACTTATTTTTTATTTGAACTTAAAAATTTTTCAACTTTTTTTTTCATGTCTTAAAATCACACACCCAGGTTCTGAGGATAATTTGTAATGGTGTTGTTCAAGTGTATTGTTTCTTGATAATAAGATTGAAATAAGCAAATTTGCCACTAAAAATATGAAATATTTCCATCAAAATGTTTTGGCGCTTGAAATAATATGAGGAAAATATGTGATGGTGTTGTTCAAAACATATTGTTTCTTGAAAATAAAATGGGAATAAGCAATTGTAATATTCAAAATATGAATTTGTATGCTCATCGAAGAATTCACACGAAAGAGAAGTTAAGGAAGGTGTTCTCTCATAATTCAAATTTACATGTTCATCAAAGAATTAATACAATCGAGAATTCATAAAAGTTTAATGTATTTCAAAAAATAATTTAATGAGGTTTCAAAATTGCATGCTCATTGAAGAATTCAGACGAAAGAGAAGCCATACAAATATGATTAATTTAAAAAAGTATTTTCTCCTGATTCAAATTTGCCTGTTTATCAAAGAATTCATACAATCGAGAATCCATTTAAGTATAATGCATATCAAAAAAAGGTTTAATTGGATTTCAAATTTTCATGCCCATGAAGAATCCACACAAAGGAGCAACCTCATGAGTGTGAGGCATGTCAAGAAAGGTTTACTCCTAATGCAACTTAGTATGCAAGGTAGAACTAATGGGATCTATAGTGGGTCAACTAGAATCTGAGATAGTTTAACTGGTCTATTACCAAAGTCTGAGAAAGATGAGCTAAATGTTTTCCAAAATCCACGCAGACAGGGAAACAAACGGACAGACGCACGGGCACAGTGAGATAGACAGAAACACACATGCACAAAGACAGGCAAACGGACGGCCAGACATATGGGCACAGAGAGAGATAGAGACAGAAATACAAACACAAACACGCGGAGACCGAAACAGGCAAACAGATAGTCAGAGACATAGGCACAGAGAAAGAGAGACAAACACACACACAAACACATAGAGACAGGCAAACAGACGTTTAGTCACAGAGGCACAGAGAGAAACATAAACACACGCACAAACAAAGACAGAGACAGACAAAGAGACCCTCAGACACAAGCATAGAGAGATAATCTCTGTCTTTTTATTTCTCTTTCTTTCTCTCTCATTCTCTCCTTTTTAAATAGATATGCATATTGATATTATTTTTCTTTTCCAGTCCAAAACCTACCTATGCCAGCGTTTCACCATTTTCGTGACAAAATATCATCTTATGTCGAAGGATAATCTTATAGTCCCAATCCTTGGAGAAGTCAGTAATGAATCAACTGCATGATACAAAGCTAGTTTTTATAAATATTCAAATTTGTGTATCCTCTGGTTAATTTTTTATCAGAAATCACTTTGTGGATTCTGCAAAGACGTGCACATATGTGTATCAAGAATGCACACTCGCTCGGCTTTAAATTAGCCTCACTTTTGTGTTATTGAACAATATTCGTCAAAGGAGATGCAATAGTCTGAAGGGCTAGAGGTTTTTCTTATTCTAAATAAATTCAGATCTTATCCCATCCAGGGTGGGGGAGAGGCTAGTCCTTATTTAAGAGAGTCTTTACGAAAATTCCATTAAGGATACCACTTTTTTGGCGTTATGCGTTACAGAAAAAAGGCAGAATTTCGGTTTAAAATACGGAGCGTATAAGGAAAACAATGTACGAAAAGTTGACCGTCGGTACAGATAGTTGTTTTTATTGCATTGTGACAACCTTTGTTGTTGTTGTGATAGTTGTGTTATACAGTCTGTGTTCAGAGAATAAAGAATGTATGCTTGCTAAATACGTTATGGGCCGAAAATATGTACAAACGACCATATGGGCCGAAACGAAACTTCGTTGAGAAGATTGACTTGTTGCTGTTTTGAGGCCGTTTTAAGTGTTGACCGTATTATTTTAATAGACTTGTGAAGACCATGCTACCATGCTGAACACTTAAGGACGTATCCCTTTTTTTAATCATCTTATAGGGTTGCCATAACAATATTTCTAAGCTTTTTGTGGAATAATCTTTTCTACATAAACGGGAAAATTTCATTAAAGTTGCAATTTGTAGCTTAATAACCTGGTTTAAGCTTAGTTTGATAATGATCAAATTTGGTTTTGACCGAGGTTTAATAATGGAGCTTAAAATTGTATGCAAAAGATAAATTTAAGTTAAGTTGTTTTTGAACTAGTTATACTAAAACTCCTCTTCTTTTTTTTATTCTTTCCGTTTTCACTGGTTTTCTTTTTATTACAGATTTTCTCCTAGGAAATAAATGCGCTCTTGCTAATGTGGCCAGTAAATAAAGGGCTCCTAAAAGACTTCGAATATCTACATAACTGTCCATAACTTCAAATAACTAGTCTTATTAGAATTTTCTTCTTATAAGAACATTTAGCTCATTTTAGCAACAACAGAAAGTATAAGATACGCCCTTTTGTCTTTAAGTTGTCTCAAACGGGATATATTTTACAGGGCGTAAAATTTAAGTTAAGGAATTTTTGTTGCTGTGCTATGTACTTATTGCGTATGACCTAGTATCGATTTGTGCTCTCAGTTATACCTTTCAATGTTTTGGAAATATTTCAGTATAGAAGTATAGCGAGTAATCTAGGTGATGGGTTACAAACACTTGATACATAGACGTATGCAAGGGGTGCTATCTCCTCTCCGTTGAATTTCTTTGTACTTCTTTCTAAAGTCATTCAATAAAGTTTTTTATTATTATCAGTCTTTACCTCTACCCCCCCCTTCTTAAATTTTGGGGAGTATTTTCATTGGAATATATCTTTTTTATATTTGCATTGAAAAAGTTGAAAAATAGAATAGATTTCCCCCCCCCCGAACTTGAAAAATACATTTTGCACTTCCCTCCACAAAATAAGTCGTGAATTGACACCCCTGCTCATTATTTATTTTGGTTCCCTAGCTTTGAAATCCTCTTCCACCCTTTGGGGAGCTTGACTGGCGAAAGAGTTGTTTACTCATTTAGTCCTTGGTAAGTGAATTGATGTTTTATTGAATTTCTTTTCCTGCTTTTAGTATTGAGTGTTATAATGTGACTCGTTATACTATGAGCAAACCAATTTGAAATTATGAAGTTTTCTTATTTTCACTAATATTAATGACTAATAAATGTGACTTTAAAATTTAAGAGGCTTTTGTGTATTTTAGGTTGTATCCATAGTACTAAAAATAGCTTTTAGCGTTTTGGATGGACCTAAGTTATGGGAAATAATGCGCATGGCAGGTTGAAAGGGTTATGTTAAGCATCATACATTTACTGGGTCCTGACCATGGTGCAGTGGGTTTGGTCTTAGCTTGGTAATACGGAACCCAGAGATCGAACCCGGGTTGCAACACACAGCAGGGCCAGCGCCGGGACCTTAGTAGTCAAGAAGCGTCGCTAATTCGGTTGCTTAATTTTTTATAAGTTCACTGGAGAGAGGAAAAAGTGAGTACAATTTCGGTTTTCAGAAGTTCAGATTTCTAAATTAATCTGTAATTAGGAGGGAAAACGTATTTTGGAACAGTTGTTCTTAACATTCGTGTCCTGTGCCTCGTTAATTTTATCAATAATGCTCTCTATCGTCAAGGGTGTTGACATCATTCAAGAAGATCCAGAACACGGTTGTATTCAGATATTATTACCTTTAAATCTATATATATAAAAATAAGTTGTCTGTCTGTCTGTGGATGTGTGGATGGATGTGTCAGGTGACGTCACCTGAAAAAACTGGATCAGGTGACGTCAAAACTGAAAAAACTAAAAAAAGGCAAAAACTACAAAAAAAACTAAAAACTAATAAAAAAGCTAAAAAACTAAAAAAACTATAAAGGTAAAAACCAATAAAAAACTAAAAAAAAAACTGAAAAAACTAAAAAAAGGCAAAAACTACAAAAAAAAACTAAAAACTAATAAAAAAAGTAAAAAAGCTAAAAAACTAAAAAAACTAAAAAAACTAAAAAAAGGTAAAAAACTAAAAAAAATAAAAAATAAAAAAAAACTAAAAAAAAGGAAAAAACTGAAAAATAAGCTAAAATAAAGGTAAAAACCAATAAAAAACTAAAAAAAAAAAAGGAAAAAACTAATAAATGACGACACTCAAAGAGAAAGCGACCAGGACAAAAGGAATGTTCGATTAGCAATCAACAAAGCACCGGGACACAGGGAGTATAAATGACGACCAGGACATAAGTAAAAAAAAAAAACTATCTATATATATAAAAATAAGTTGTCTGTGGATCTGTGGATCGTGGATCAGGTGACGTCACCTGAAAAAACTGGATCAGGTGACGTCAAAACTGAAAAAACTAAAAAAAGGCAAAAACTACAAAAAAACTAAAAACTAATAAAAAAAATAAAAAAGCTAAAAAACTAAAAAAACTAAAAAAAGGCAAAAACTACAAAAAAAACTAAAAACTAATAAAAAAGCTAAAAAACTAAAAAAACTAAAAAAAAGGCAAAAACTACAAAAAAACTAAAAACTAATAAAAAAAAATAAAAAAGCTAAAAAACTAAAAAAACTAAAAAAACTAAAAAAAGGTAAAAAACTAAAAAAACTAAAAACTAAAAAAAACTAAAAAAGGTAAAAACTAAAAGAACTAAAAAAGAAAAAAATAAATGACGACACTCAAAGAGAAAGCGACCAGGACAAAAGGAATGTTCGATTAGCAATCAACAAAGCACCGGGACACAGGGAGTATAAATGACGACCAGGACACAAGTAAAAAAAAAAATTAACAAAACTAAAAAGAAGGTAAAAACTACAAAAAAACTAAAAAGAAAAAAAAACTAAAAACTAATAAAAAAACTAAAAAATCTAAAAATCTAAATAAACTAAAAAAGAAAAAAAAAGGAAAAAAATAAAGGAGAAAAACAAAACTAAAAAACGAATGTATATACAGACCGGTACACCGGGATACAAATGACGACCGGGACACAGGGAATATAAATAACGACCGGGACACAGGGACACAACTACAACGGGGACACCGGGGGAAACAGGGGGATATAAATGACGACCGGGACAAAAAAACTAAAAAGAAATAAAAACTAAAAACTAATAAAAAAAACTAAAAAATCTAAAAATCTAAATAAGCTAAAAAAGAAAAAAAAAGGAAAAAAATAAAGGAGAAAAACAAAACTAAAAAACGAATGTATATACAGACCGGGACACCGGGATACAAATGATGACCGGGACCCGGGACACAGGGAATATAAATGACGACCGGGACACAGGGACACAACTACAACGGGGACACCGGGGGAAACAGGGGGATGTAAATGACGACCGGGACACCGGGACAGGGAATGGTCGATTAGCAATCACCATCAACAAAGCTCAAGGGCAATCATTAGAATCATGAGGTATAGATCTGAATACAGATTGTTTTCCCATGGACCATTATATGTTGCATGTTCAAGAGTCGGTAAACCTGACAATCTATTTATATGCAAAGACAATGGGACAGCAAAGAATGTTGTATATTCGCAAGTTTTACGTAGTTAAAACCATATATATATATATATATATATATTCACAGGTGGGACATAGGGACACAACTACAATGGCGCGTAACTATTATGGCGCGTAACGACTTACGCGCGCGGGGGGGCTTGGGGGGGGGCGCGAAGCGCCCCCACCAACTAGGTGTTGGGGTGGCGCGAAGCGCCACCCCAACAGCTAGTATATATATATATATATATATATATATATATATATATATATATATATATATATATATATATATATATAAGATAAAAGATATTTGGTTCACTACAGCTTTCCTATAGGAGACAAACAAGCACAAATTTTAGAGTCAATTTACCAAGTTCCTTTCAAGGATGATTTTTTTTTTTATGGTTTCTGGAAAAAAAAGTTCTTTGAAGAAAAGTAAAGAACCGAATTAAAAGGTAATGTGAGCAGATATAAAATCCTATAATAATTATATCTGCCTTAGGAATGATGTGTGAACAGATGGATGATAGACTTATCTATCAACAAATGAAATGACATCATTTTTATACAATCCTAAAAGGGGCATATGCCAACTTTGACCCTCATCCAACTATCTGTCTTGGCTTTTTCTACAGTTAGCTATGGCTTGATGCCCGCAACTATTAATTCAAAATCAAAGAGTCAAAAGTGATTGGAGGGATAGATCGCCCCCCCTCCCTCGCCCTTTTTCCCTGATTGCATCATATAAAAGTTTTAAGATAGCCATTTTACTAAAAATGGTTCAAAGGTCAGGTAACAAAAACTCCGATGTCGACATAACCCTCAGAGCTGGGGGGACAGGCATTGTAAGTTATGCCCAGGGACAATATATGGATTCTTACGGAATTCTTATGAATACTCATATAAACTTCAGAGAGGGCTCATTTGATCGGAAATTCAAAGTTCTAGTTCACTGTTGTTAAAAGGGACCAAAGGGCAACAAGCCCCCCCCCCCCGCCTTGGCCCGATTTTCCCCAAATGCATCATATGAAAATTTTGAGATAGCCATTTTGATAAAAATAGTTCACAGGCCATATAACAAAAAATCTAGTGTCGACATAACCCCCTGGGGCCTTGGGGTAGGTGTTGTGAGTTATGCCGTGGGGGCATATATATGAAAGGAATGCTCTTATAAACTTCAGAAGGCTGACTTTATTGGAAATTGAAAGTTCTAGTTCACTTTTTAAAAATCAAAAGAGATCCGACGGCAACTAGCCTCGCCCTTTTCCCACGAAACCATCTAATGAATTTCAAAATAACCGTTTTTCTAAAAATAAAGGTCAGATAACAAAAACTCCGGTGTTGACCCCCCCCCCTAGGGCCCGGGGGCAGGCGTTGAAAGTTAAGCCCTGGTGGAATATATGGTTCTTATGGAAGGGATGCACGTATAAACTTCAAAGAGGGTTCATTTGATTGGAAATTGAAAGTACTGGTTCACTTTTTAAGGCAAAAGAGATCCTAGGATACTTAGCCCCCCGTGGCCTTTTTTCCCCAAACCTATCCGATAAAAATTTTGAGATAGCTATTTTTTGTTTTAATGATTCAAACATCAGATAACAAAACTCCGGGGTCAACACAACCCCCTAGAGACTGGGGAGTGTTTTAAGCTTTGCCCCGGGGGCGTACAAGGTTTTTATGTAAGGAGTGGTCGTATTAACTTCGAAGATGGCTCATTTGATTGGAATTTGAAAGTTCTTTACGTACCTTTTCATGAGTCAAAAGTGAATGGAGTGCATCTAAACCCCCCTCCCTCCAACACACACACACGCACCTCTTTTCCCCAAATGCATCCAGTGAAAATTTTGAGATAGCCAGTTTGTTTGAAATAGTCCAACGATCAGCTAACAAAACCTTAACTGTCCAGAGCCCTGGGAAGGCTTGTAACTTATGCCGTGGGGGCATACAAGGTTTTTATGGAAGAGGTGATCGTATAAGCTTTGGAGGGGACTGAAATGATTAGAAATTGAAAGTTCTAATTCCCCTTTTAAGAGTTGAAAGTGATCCGATTGCGACTAGCCCCCCCCCTCCAAGCTTTTTTTGCAAATGCGTCTAATTTAGTTTTTATATTGCAATTTTGTTAAAAATAGACCAAAAATGATATAACAGAAACTCTAGGGATAAAGCAGCCCTTCCCCCCCCCCAGGAAAGCATTGTGAAATGTGTCCTAGGGGTATGTAAGTTTTTCATGAGACTGTCGATTGTAAATTAGAATTTCTAGTACCCTTTTTAAGGATCAAAAGTGATAGGAGGGCAACTAGCCCCCCCCCCCCCTCCGAAGCCTTTTTCCCCAAGTGTATCCAATAAAAATTTTTAGATAGCTATTTTGTTCAAAATATTTTAAAGATCAAATAAAAAAAACTCTGGGGTCCACATAGCCCCCCAGAGCTCGGGGGCAAGTCTTAAGCTATGCCCCGGGGGCATAGGTTTTATGTTGAGGGTGGTCATATAAACCTCAGATATGGCTCATTTGATTAGAAATTGAAAGTACTAGTTAGCTTTTTAAAAGTCATCAAAAGTGATGGATGGGCATCTACCCCCCCCCCCTCCCCATGCCTTTTCCCCCAAATGTATCTGATTGTATCTGAGAAAATTTTAGATAGCCTTTTTTTTTAAATAGTCCAAAAGCCAAATTTCTATAAATTAGGGGTTTAGAAATCCTCAATAGCATATGGGACCAGAATTGTAACTTATGTAAGTTGTAAGTTTTTGATGATCAAAAAGTAATAGTCCCTCTCCCGTCCTTTCCAACCCCTTCCTGTGCCTTTATTTCCGAAATTCGTCTTGTATAAACTTTGAAATAGCCATTTTGTTCAAAATAGTCCAAAATTCAGATTATTATAACTTGGGGTTTGAGAAATCCTCCCTAGGCCCCGGGGCAAGAATTGTAACTAATCTAAGTGAATCGAAATTGATCAATTTTCCTCTACAGCAGTAACTGCTATCTTTATGCTCGATGTAATTGTTCACATTACAATTTGTTCGTTTTGGGTTTCACTTTACAAAACTCTCTACAAACAAGAGTTTGAGTTTTGTAAAAGTCTTCTTCTCATTGTAAAAGTCTAAAACCTACTCTAAAACCTAAAGTCTAAAACCTGTTCGTTTTGGGTTTCACTTTACAAAACTCTCTACAAACAAGAGTTTGAGTTTTGTAAAAGTCTTCTTCTCATTGTAAAAGTCTAAAACCTACTGAGTCATTGGTGCCTTACTGACATCGATTTGTATTACAAATATTTTCTTTTGTACTTATTGCAACATTGAAAAGAAACATAAAGATTACAGTAAAATCAAATCTCGAACTGATGAGCTTTCAGCAATTAATTTCATTATATAACGAATATTCAGTTTAATTTTATTAGTTTTTTCCAATACGGTTAAAGACAAATATATTTGCACTTCAAACAAGAGTTTGGACACTGCCCCCTTCCCTAACTGTAAAACTCTAAAGCCTATTATATCATTGGTGATTCACTGAAAACGATTTATATTACAAATGTTTTCTTTTTCAGTTATTGCAGCATTGAAATGAAAGTAAAATTACAGTGAAATAAAATCTTGAACTGATGACCTTTTAACAATTAATAGCATTATGTATAAAACATTCAGTTTGATTTTAGTTGTACTTATCAAGACTGTTCAAGACACATATAGTTTTCAGTAAAGTGCCATTGACTCAGTAGGTCTTAGACTTTTACAATGAGAGAAGGAGGCAAAACCCAAACTCTTGTTTGTAGAGATTTTTGTTCGTTTCAAAATTGATTTGCTTATTCAATTGTAGTTTAATTCGCTTTAAGCTTTATTTTCTCAATTACACTAGTACCTATAGTGTGTTTGTTTGCTATAAATGTTTATTTGATTGCTGTTCGTTTTCGGTTTCATTTATTCTTTAATAGTAATTTCTGGTCGTTACGAGTTGCAGTAATTGTAGATTTTTATTTCTTTCGATCTTAAGTTTAATATGACCTTTACTTTTATTTAGAAAACTTCTTTTTCGGAGATTTTTTTTTATTAATAACCTAAAACAAGCAGAAATTACTATTAATGCATAAGTGAAACCCAAGACGAACCATTAGTAAGATGAACAATTACATTGAACATAAAGATAATGCTTTAGAGGAATAAATAATGCCAGAACGATAATAAATTAAAACGAACAGTCAAGCCAAACTTAAAACAAACGCATCAAAATGTGTTTATATGTATTTTTGTTACGTGCTTACGACTCGGACAATTTTTTTTTTGGGGGGGGCTCAAACCTCCTAAATGTTCCTCTATCCTCCCAGGACACGGCCTTGTTAATCTTAATAAGTAAATATTTATGATTAAGCACTAGGATGATAGCATCTGATGGCGTACAAGAATTGGTAGGGACGGCAAAAAAAAATCCTAGATGGCGAAAAATCGTAAACTTGCACAAAAATCACACTGTGACAGTTAATTTTATCTTTGTTGGGTATTAATGGTCTTTTTTGAGCTTCTGTTTTCTCTTAAGTCGACATAAGTGTTCTTTTTTAAAGTATAATTAAATCATTCAGTAAGCAAGGCCGTACGACAAAACTATAAATTCATAAATTGATAATTTCAATAAGTAAATATTTAGTATTAAGCACTAGGATGATAGTATGTAATGGCGTACAAAACTTTGTAGTGACTGTAGAAAAAATCGTAGATGGCGACAATATCGTAGACCTGCACAAAAATCACGCTGTGTCTGAAATTTTATCTTTGTTGGGTATTAATGGTCTTTTACAATGGTTGGGTATTAAAGGCCGTACGATAAAATTATAAATTCATTCAATAAGTAAATATTTAGTATCAAACAGTCCGTGGTAACGAACTGTAGTAAGGAGCGACCTGGCTCAATAGTAACCAAAACTCTAAAAGACGGATTTTGTTTTTATAATAATAGTTACATCAAAGAATCGCATTTTAATACTGATTTTAAATATATAAGTTTCATTAACTTTAGACTCACCCATCAAAAGTTACGAGCCGGCGAAAATTTGTCTTATTTTAAAAAATAGGGAAAAACATCCTTTAAAAGTCATAGAATCTTAACAAAAACCACACCATCAGATTCAGTGTATCAGAGAACCCTGTTGTAGAAGTTTCAAGCTCCTATCCACAAAAATGTGGGATTTTGTATTTTTTGCCAGAAGGCAGATCACGGATGCGTGTTTATTTGTTTGTTTTTTTCTCCAGGGGTGATTGTATCGACCCAGTGGTCCTAGAATCATGCAAGAGGGCTCATTATAACGGAAATGAAAAGTTGTAGTGCCCTTTTTCAGTGACCGAAAAAATTGGAGGGCACCTAGACCCCCTCCCTCACTAATTATTTTCCCAAAGTCACTGGATCACAATTCTGAGATAGCAATTTTATTCAGCGTAGTCGAAAAACCTTATAACTATGTTTTTGGAGACGACTTACTCCCCCGCAGTCCCCGTGGGAGGGGCTACAAGTTACAAACTTCGACCAGTGCTTACATATAGCAATGATTATTTGGAAATGCACAGATGTTTTCAGGGGGATTTTTTGGTTTGGGGGAGGGGGGGGGGGGGTTGAAAAGAGGGGGATATATTATAGGAGCTTTCCTTGGTGGAATTTATCATGGGGAAGAAAATTTCCATGAAGGGAGCGCAGGATTTTCTAGCATTATTTTAAAAAAACAATGAAAAAATAAATATGAAAAAGTTTTTTCAACTGAAAGTAAGGAGCAGAATTAAAACCACTTAAAACGGACAGAAATTATTACGCATATGATGGGCTCACCTCCTCCTAATACCTCGCTCTTTACGCTAAAGTATTTTTAGCAATTTCAACTATTTATTCTACGGCTTTTGTGATTCAGGGGTCATTCTTAAGAAATTGGGACAAAATTTAAGCTTTAGTGTAAAGAGCGAGGTACTGACAAGGGGGTGAACCTCCTCATATACGTAATAAAAGCATGAGAACACAGAAGTTTGTTACGTAAGCTAATTTATAAGTTACTTATATCTTTTACTAATAAAAATATTCGTAAAAAATTAAAAGTTCTAGTTGCCTTTCTAAGTAACCAAAAACCGGAGGGCAACTAGGCCTCCTCATCCGCTCCTTTTTTCTCAAAATCGTTGGATCAGAACTATAAGAAAGCCATTTAGCCAAAAAAATAAATATGCCAATTTTGTTTTAATTATTCATCTGCGGAGAGCCAAAATACAAACATGCATTGATTCAAAAACGTTCAGAAATTAAATAAAAAAAAAAATTAACGGAAAGTAAGGAGCGACATTGAAACTTAAAACGAACAGAAATTACTTCGTATGTGAAATGGGCTGCTTCTTCATCAACGCCCCGCTCTTTGCGCTAAAGTGTTTTACTGTTTTAAAAAGCAGAGTTAATAGAAAGAGTCAAGCTTTAACGTAACGAATGGGGCGTTGATGAAGCAGCCCCTTTCACATACGAAGTAATTTCTGTTCGTTTTACGTTTTAATTTAGCTCATCTCTTTCCGTTAAAAAAACTTGTTTATTTTATTTAATCAAGCACTAGGATAATAGCATGTAATGGTGTACAAAAATTTGTAGTGACTACAGAACAAAATCATAGATGCCGACTATATCTCCTAAGTCGACATGAGTTTTCTTTTTTTACGTGGTAACCATCTTGCTTTACGGGATAACTAAATTATTCAGTAAGCGAGTGACTGCATAAAAAAATCATAGATGGCGACAATATCGTAGACCTGCACAAAAATCACGGTTCGACTGTACATTTTATCTTTGTTGGGTATTAATGGTCTTTTTTAGTCTTTCTATTTTCTCCTGTGTCGACGAGAGTTCTTTTTTAACGTGGTAACCATCTTGCTTTACGGGATAGTTAAATTATTCAGTAAGCAAGGCCGTACGATAAAATTATGAATTCATAAATAGACAATTTCAATAAGTAGATACTTAGTATTAAGCATTAGGATGGTAGTATGTGATGGCGTACAAAACTTGTAGCGACCGTGAAAAAAATCGTAGATGGCCACAACACCTTGGATCTGCACAAAAATCACGCCGTGACTGTAAATTTATCTTTGTTGGGTATTAAGGTTTTTTTTTAGCTTCTTCTGTTTTCTCCTACGTTGACATGAGTTTTCTTTTTTAACATGGTAAAAATCTTGCTTTACGGGATAATAAATTATTTGGCAAGCAAGGCCGTATCCAGGGAGGGTAGTTTGACCTCTCCCTCCCCCCCAATAAAAAAAACAAATGGGCCAACTCGTAAAAATGTAACAAAATACACATAAAAAATTCCGTATCTTTAAAATTTTTGATACCCATCTCCCCGTAAAAATATTCCCCCCAACAAAAATCTTAGATACTGCCCTGACAGTAAGAGATAGAAAAAATATATTGCTCTGTCCCATTTTAGTGTGGAGTTGAGGTCTATTTTTTATCACACAGATACGTGTTGTTAGTGGTGATTTTTTTTATGTTATTAAATAAAAAAACATTCTTTTTAACTGAAAGTAAGGAGCAACATCAAAACTTAAAATGAACAGAAATTGTTACATATAAGAAGGAGACTAATTTCTTCTCAATACCTAAGTTTTTACGCTAAAGTTTATTACTGGCACGTACGCAGGGGGGGCCTTCGGGCCCCCCCCTCGAAATTTTGTGTAATTTTTAATTTCCCTATTGTTTCTTTTGATTTCTGGCAAAAGTAGGACATTTATTAAGAATCTAGATTGTAGATTGTAAAGAGAGTGCTTTTCACAGCAAAATAGAATTATCCTTAATATTAGGGCGTTTATCCCCCCTTTTCAGGATAAAGTAGAGCTTTTAATGGATCAATTTTGGAAAGTATCATTTTTCATTCAAATCTACGCTTTTGCAATAGAAAAACTACCCCCCCCCCCCACAGCACCCATATTGCATTGTTAACCCTACAATTTCCCTTTCAGTGGGATATAATAGATTAATCACTGGTTCTAAATCGCTATGAACATAACCTGAGCCTAGAACGTACTTTTCAGGCTTCGGTCTTTCCCCCCCCCCCCTCTGCAACAATACTAGAGATTAAAGTTAATCTGTATTTTCCGATATACGTGCTTTTTGCATTACTAAATAAAAAAAAAGTTCTACTTTATATCTGCTGTTTCGAAGATTTTGGCCCCCCCCCCTGAAAAAATTCCTGCGTACGTGCCTGGTCTATTAGTATTAAAAAAAATATATATATTGTTCTGATTAAACCAATTGTGTTTCAGAAATCGTTCTTAAAAATTGGGATAAAGCATCAAACTTTAGTATAAAGGCCAAGGCATTGAAAAGGGGGCAGCCCTCATAATTTACGTTCATTATAAGTTTTGATGTTGCTCCTTAATTTCAGTTGATAAAACTTGTTTATTTAATTTCTGATCGTTTTTTTAAATAATACCGGTATATACGTCTCCCCCTCCTCGGAGAATTCCTTCTCTCCACGGAAAATCCCATCATGGAAAGTTCTTCCAGGTAAAATCCCCCCCCCCCACCCAGAACAATTCACACTGAAAGTTCCACGCGGAAATTTTCTTGCGGACAATTCCGACAAAAAAAAAGAACCTTCTTAGCATACTTTCATTGGAAACACAGACTTGAATTTCTGATTGTTTTTCAGATCATGCCAGGAATTCCCCTCTGCAATTTTCCCGCAATTCCCCTCCCCTCCCTAGTAAAAGCTGCTTCCGCAGAAAATCATCCTTGCAAAATTTATCCCGAGGAAAACCCCCTCGTGAGGAATTTCTCCAGTTGAAAATCGCCCCCTAAAGAAAGACTTACTAGACAATTAACATCTTCACATCTTCAACATCTTCACATGCAAAATTGATTGGGCTAAGAGAAAGTACGGGTAATAAAATTTGCAAAGGAATTCCCCCACAGTAAAAATTTTCCTTGGGAAGTCTACCCCTCTGAAACTTCCCTCCCCACGGAAAATTTACCCCGTCAAAAATTCCCCCCAGCAGAAAATTCTTCGCCCACCAAAATGTCTGCATGCTTCCCAATAACAAAGACTACACGTAAACAACGGGCAAATTTCGTGACTTACAGGCCTTTCCCCAGGGGCCATGGGGGAGGGCATGTTATCTATAAAGACATAGTTACTTGGGCTTTAACTATGCTGAACAAAATGGCTATCTCAAAATGTTGAGTGGACTACTTAAAAAGGGGGTTTGGAGGGGGCAAGTTACCCTCAAATCTTTTTGGTTCACTTAAAAAGAGCACCATAGAATTCCTGTTAGAATGAGCCCTCTCCTGATATTATATCGGGAGATTATATATTATTTCGGGACTATTGGGATTATACGATCACCTCCGGGGAAAAAAAACGAATAAAAAATAAATAAACTCGTGTCCGTGATCTTTCTTCTGGCAATTAAATAAAAAACAATTTTTTTTTTACCTGAAAGTAAGGAGCAAAATTAAAACTTAAAACCAACAGAAATTATCCCGTATTTGAAAGGGGCTGTTACGCTGAAGTTTGACTCTTTCTCTCAACTCTGCTTTTAAAACAATAAAAACCTTAGCGTAAAGAGCGGGGCGTTGAGGAGAAAACAGCCCCTTTCATATAAGGAGTAATTTTTGTTAGTTTTAAGTTTTGATGTTGTTCCTTACTTTCAGTTTAAAAAACTTGTTTTTTTTATTTAATTTCTGAACGTTTTTGAATTAATGCTTGTTTTGATTTTGGCTCTGCAAATGAATAATTAAAACAAAATTTGTATTTTTTTTATTTTTTTTTTGCTAAGTGGCTAGTTGCTAGCCAAGGAAAAATTGAGGCCTAGTTTTGCCCTGCAATTTTTGGTTACTTAAAAAGGCAACTAGGACTTCTAATTTTTTACGAACGTTTTTATTAGTAAAAAATGTACGTAATTTACGAATTAACTAACGTAACGAACTTCTATGCTCGCATGTTTTTTTGCCAGAATTACACGTATATTTTGCCTGAATTACAGAATTCACAGTTTTATAAGAAAATTCTATTTCTTTATTTCTACTCCCGCCATATTTATTTATTACATGGTCCATGTCTACCTCAATATTTAGGTGAATGTTTGTAATGGCTAGTCCTGTCAGTCTAGAGTCCTTTCAGTTTAGAGCTCTTCGTTGGCCTTTCCTCTTCTATTCATCCAAAAACAATCGAATAAAGACCAAAATCGTCAGAAAAATATGAACTCCAATAAAGATGCATGTAGACATGTGCTTCAAAGTAAGTATATGAGTTGAAATACTTTTTAAAAAAATAAATAATTAAGTGATTGTTATTTTTGTATTTGATAGATATAGTTGGTGATTTAAATTCTCGGGGTTTCAAGCTGTAGTAGATTTCTAATATATATATTTTTTTTAATCTTGAGATTTCCAGCTATTTAATGTAAACATTTAATCCTCGACATCATCATCTAATCCTTGACACAGATTTAGCATTAAGTAAGAGAGTTGTCCTGTAAAAATTTTGATTTATAAACAACCAATCGTGGAAACATAATTGGATGGCATGTATCAAAATAGTATAAAATTCCTCAGATGCATATATAGCAGTTTATACAATTTTATGAAAAAATATATGCAATCCCTATACAAAAACATAACTATATTTTGTGACTAGTTGTATGGCGAAGGTGATAAAATTCTGAAATAATATTGTAGGTGCATTCTGTTAAAAAAAAAAAGGTAAAACAAATTTACCTCGGCATCTTTCCCTATTTCTACCGACCTGGGCGTTAAAATCTCCAAGTAAAAACACCATATTTCTACCTGGGACCCTCTCTCTTTGCTCCTGTAACTAAGTAAAATTCGTCCGAGTCACTAGTATCTCCGTCAGTCGTTTCAACAGGGGCTTATACTACTTTAACTGATAGCCTGAGCTTTTTAGTCATAAAAGGAGCAATTAGTATTCTATTATTAATTCCTTCCCAGGCGAACCAAGACTTAACAGCTTCTTCATTCATCATGAGCCCTAGTCCCTGTCAATGTACCCCATCCTTCCTGCCCATTCGTCCCTAGGACATGAGTGCTAAAACTCCTAATAAGGCGTTTTCGATTAGTCTAAATTCGTCAGTCAAAATGCCGATACGATAGTCATTTTTTAGCGTCGTAACATTCCAAGTTCTAATTTTCATGTTCTTTATATCATTGAAGTTATTTGGGCTCAGGAAAAGCAATGATCCCGGGTAGCAGTGCTGGACAGAGATCAACACATCTTCTCAAGCCTACACTGAAGCGCTTAAGCCGGTTTAGAACCGGACAGCAAGAAGTTCCTGGGACCTCCAGTATGAATGGCGGCTTTGTGCAATCCTGGGTCCATCTTGGTCACAACATGGTTTTCAGGACTTGGCGATGCTCTTCTATCAACAAGAGTGGAAATCCTGTACAGACAGTCCCAAACCTATTACCTCCGACTCATTATATATTCATGCCTACAAATATTATGCTACTACTGGGAGGCAGCCCATTGTCGTTCACAAAACTATCGTTCACTAGACTATAGGCTTGAACTTGCAAAAAAAAATAATGTTTATTTTAACGTTATTCGTGTAAATAGCGTTTTCTGTATTTACGACTTTGTTACGATAAGTGGGATAATCGAGACGGTGAAGTATGCGTTTGAGAGTTCGACTTCTTAAATTTAGGATTCTTTATAGAGGAACAGAATCGTCACTTATTACTGTCCAATTCTATTCTGAAAGATCAAAACAAAATTGTTTAACTTTGTCTCGTGACAAGACAATACTCAGTATGTCTTGTGTGTCGGTTTGTCAACAAATGAACAAGATTGTTGCATGCGAAGCGAAGACGAAATGCCTTCCGCAGGTTATATTGGATTTAGATGAAGAATGTTGGTGTACGTACATCTTGCATGATTTGCTTATCAGATTAGGCTTGAAGGCTTGTGCGAGTCAGCACAGAGACGAATTTAGATTTGCACTCTCAAGTTTTTCCAGGAGTCGAAAGATTTAAGGGAAATGTTAACTTATAGGGAGGATGCAAGGAGGGAGGCTTTGAATAGGTTGAGATAAATGAGTCTGCGTAGATATGCTGGTCGCAGACAATTTGGTGCTGCAGTGAGTTGTTAGTAGTAAGAGTAGTCCTTGTGTGGAAAACTGTCCTGAAGCGGTATTGTCATCAGAGGAAATATCCTCGTTTCTTATGAGAATTTTTAGAGCCGCTATTAAAGCATGGGTTCTAGCACGATTACAGGTGGGGTCTTTCGGGCCTGCCCGATGAAAATATCCATGTCAGCAATTTTTGTCATTATTTCCCATGTTTGGTATAACTTCCAGTTTTTTTAATACCCCCCCCCCTACGCTCGAAGAATAAATTCCCATTGGATATCCTGAGAACGGAAAACCGCGAAAAAAACTGATTTTATTTCTGCAGAATTCCATTGAATTTCTAAAAGGGATGATTCCTGATTAATGGAGCTGCAATCCCCTCATATTCATTATATTGCATGTTCATTTAAGTTCAAGCGCTGCTATTCTTTTTTGGATAGGAGGATTGGAGAGCCACTCAAAACAAATCCCTCCCCAAAGAAAAACAACGACATTAAAACTTAAAACCAACAGGTATATTTGGACTAGGAGCGGAATTGCTGCTTCCATATGCCAATCAGCAATATAATCTAAAGTTTAAATGCATCACGGGTATTAATCATGCTTTCAAAAAAGAATGAGCTATTGGAGCAGCAGGTCCCCTTATTAATAGTATAGGTTTTGCTCTTTTTGAATTTCAGCGTATTGAGCTGTTTTGACAAACAGTTTCCAAAAATTTGATTTGAAGAGCTCTTACTTTTTTGATGTATTAAAGAATACTTTTGAACTTTCCTCCAAAGTTATTTTGAAAGAGCGTCTATTTTCCGCCACCTGGTGTTCATCTCAGAACATCATGTGTGCTGCACATTACCGCCCCGCTTGGCAGGCGCCACACGTTTTACAGGATTTCTGAAAGTTGCCATCCCCTCGTTTTTTTTTTTAAATTAATTATTTTGGTGCTAAGCAAATGTGTATCCTATTAAATAACTATTATTTATAAAAAAAACATTAATAAATGAATAGCTAGCAATAAATCTGCACATTTTCATTAGCTTATAGAAATATTTCGACCAACCATTTCCCAAAAATGCGACCCTTAATTTTCTAAATTTTTTTCACTGCAGAATACTTTCTAACTTTCCTCCACAGTTAAGCTATAACATAGCACTCATTTACAAAAAAAAAACTAATTTGAATAGGAATGTCTTTTAGAGAGACCCTGGGAGCGATGGCTCATTCTATGCATATAGAATTCGTATAATGGTATGGTGTTCCAAGGTTTGACCCTTACTATGTCCTTGTCTGATTTCTGCAAGAACATGAGATGATGAGAAAATATAAAATGTCAGCAGTTTTTGATTGGGTGTCATTTTTAAAGCAGCCTAGTTCTGTGTGGTAAGCAAGTTTTATATGGCTAACCGTGTCATTAAATTAGTTGGCAAGAATTTTCAAAATAATTGCTCTTCGATTCAGAAAGAGGAAATTCTACACTTCTTGCTGATGCTGGGTAGGGTTGAGTCAATTTAAACTGAATTCTCATTTAGTCTTATCGATTTGCAGTTGATTTTGAATGCAATGATATGTGGGCGCTTCTTTTGGCTAATAATGAATAAATGTGGGAGCCATCAAGCACTCAAAAGGAGTGGCATATGTCAAAGACATAAATTTTTTAAATAAGACCGTTACAATTGCAGTTTGTTAGCTTTTCAGTATTTCAAAAACCAAGCACGGTGAAAATAAAATCTCATTTTTAAAATTGGTTAAGTGGATGTTGTTCATGTCGGCAACTAAGTCGCTATAATAAGCAATGTTTGCTCATGTGTGAACATCTGTCGGAGCCATATCTAAAAGTCTTTATCACTAATTTAAATCAATGTAATTTTTTTTGTCATTTTTCAACTCTCCGTGAAAATTTTTGAATATTTTAGTTTCCCTAGGTTTCAAAAGGTAATACCTCTCCTCCATTTCGAAAAGCAATTGGTAGAAACTTTTTAAACTAAATGAATTCAAGTTTTGTTAAAATACTTTTTACTTTTAAATACTTTAAAAACTTAAATACTTTTTATTTTTAAATACTTTTTTAGTATTTTTACTTTGTTACTTTGACATAATTTTTGATAAAATGTTACATTGATATAGTGACTTTCAAAAATATATACATTTTAAGTCTAAAATTCTTTATCGCTAATTTAAATCAGTGTAAAATTCGATAAAGTTTTATTAAATCGCAATAAAGGCACAAACATTATATATCACAGTAATATAAAACTGGGAACGAAAAAAAAAAACAAAAAAAAAAAAAAACAAGTAAAAACAACTCAAAGAATAAGTCACCAAGGCCTCCACATATTTTCTTGCTTAGAATTTTGGGAATTAACTTTAAAATGTACTAATTCCTGATTCACTGGAGATATTGGCAACACATTTCTATAGCTACTTGGGGAAGAAGGAATGGGAGATACAATTTTAGGCATAGTGGTAGCAGCACCAGCGAGGGCGAGAAGTCGCGAGTATCCATTTGTTAATGTTTCAGGGGAACTTGGTGGTGTTGGTCTGAAATGATTCTGGTGTTGAATAAAAACAGATGGAGCAGGTTCAATTTGTCCAGCACACTGGCTCAGGTGAGACACCAGACGAGCACTAACACCATTATCCACTCCTGCTGCTTGCGTTAAAAACCGAGATACCTCCGCAGCACAGTGGGTAAATCCCGCTTTGAAATGTTCAGTTTTTCCCATTGGATTTGAATCTGGGAATAATGCCTTCTGCTCACGCAGTCTGTGAAGGTGACGAACGGTGAGCTCAAGTACGTCGGCCTTCTCAAGCTTGGCAAGATTCTCTCCATCGGCGACTAACGCAGCACACATGAGCTCTTTGAGTTCTTCAAGACAACGGTTTATTCTGGCCCGTCGCTTACGTTCCAGCATCGGCTTCATCACCTTGAAAAAGAAATTCAAAACATAAGCATCTATGTATAGCAAAAGTTTAACAACTATAATATTTATATAAAAGTAAATTTCTTGATTCCCGTTTGTCTTTATTCAAAGCATTAATTTTTATCCATCTTATATTAGTTTTTTTTTATAGTGAAGAGCACCAAAGCATTATTCTTGCCAATACCTGTGGTTGTTTTATAAGACAAAACATAAATTGAGAGAAAAGATGGGATCAATTTAAATAAAGCAGTGGAACGAAATAAAAAGTTAGAAAAAACGAATTTGTTTCTTATGCAATTTCTTAAGCCACATTCGCTTGCCATAACATAAACAAAGAAAATAATCAAAAATAGGGTTTTAAAGGCCAAATGAAAATACTAAAGAAAACACAGAAAGCGAATATTTTGAGAGAACAACCGCCTCTCATCTTCAGCGTGAACAAAATAATATGATCAAGGAAATAACCAAACCAAAAAACTAACGCGGTACAAAAAGCCGCCAAAAAATTAAACAAAAGACCAAATATTAAAAGAATTAAAATCCAATACCTAATAACAATAAATGAGTTATTCGCCAATATCTGCGATTTGCACAAAATCTAAACAAATATGAACTGCCATCGACGGATACTGACGAACAAAAAAAAAGAGAGAAAACGATCAAAACTGGGGTTTTTAGAGGAAGTTGTTCGTTAGTATCCGTCGATGGAAGATCATCTTTGTTTAGATTTTGTACAAATCGCGGATATCGGCGAATAACTCACTTTATTGTTGTTAGGTATTGGATTTTAATTCTTTTAATATTTGCTCTTTTATTTAATTTTTTGGCGGCTTCTTTCATTCGTTGTGTTGTACTTTCCCCGTTTGTTTTTTGGTTTATGCTTTTCCTTGATCATATTTTTTTTGTTTCCGTGAAGAAGAGAGGTGGTTGTTCTCTCAAAACATTCGCTCTGTTTTCTTTCGTATTTTCATTTGGCCTTTAAAACCCCCATTTTTATTATGTTCTTTGCTTATGTAATTTTTTTCTTATATATTTTTTTGGTTTTAATTTTTTGTTATTCAAAGTTTTGTCGTTGCTTTGTTTTTTATGTCTGTTCCACTGTTTTATTTGAATTTAACCTGTTTTTCTCGCTCAGTTTTTGTAAATGGAAAAGCAGTGTGGCATAAGAAATTATTTAAGACAAAACGTGATTACAATTTTTTATATATATTTTGCTTGTGCTGCTACTTACCCTGTATCTATCAGAAATATACCATGATATATTTAAAATTTCAAAAAGTCTCTCTCACATTTTGTCCTAAATAGCTCCTCCTTTGTGGTCAGAATAACAGAATGTTGATATGCTC
The DNA here is from genome assembly GCF_032884065.1 of Artemia franciscana. NCBI lineage: Eukaryota > Metazoa > Arthropoda > Branchiopoda > Anostraca > Artemiidae > Artemia > Artemia franciscana. The sequence goes on along the minus strand of NC_088867.1, from coordinate 11,390,629 downwards.
CAAAATTCAAAATTAGAGAGAGGGAAATAAAATAAAAGACATAGGGGAGGAGATATCTGTAAAGAGTGTACTATCATGGAGCTTAGAATAGACAATAATCTCAGCTTTAGGTACCCATATATATAAATATAGACACAGGCTGAACGATTTTTCGTGGACGGAACAAATGAAAAAAAAAAAAAAAAAAAAAAAAAAGACGAACTACATTAGAAAATATAGGTAATGATAATAGATAAAAAATATGAGATAATAAATATTAGATATACATATAAATATACAAGCATACACAATAAATGTAAGGTATAAGAAAAGATTTTATTCCAAAAAGCGGGTATCAGCCCGAATTCGCGCTTTAGTGTCATTACAAAATTATAGAATTGCAATCAATAAAAAGTCAAACGATAAAAACTCTTTAAAGTTAAAACGGAAAATAAAATTAAACAAAATAAGACCGCAAGAAATTAGGGTTAAGAGACGCGGGCAGACCTGAATGAGCAACTTTTACTTGAAAGTGAGGCTAGCCAGTATCGACTGCCTAGAAAAAACAGTGAGTGAAAAGCTCAAGTCTCACATAGTCGGGTAAATTCATCCCCCCCCCCTTGAGCTGACTGGTTCTCTTCCATAGAAAAAAAGGTATGCTCATGCAGATTACAGCACCAGAGTACATGCCTACACAGCAGTATATTTTAGTAATTTAGTATAATGCAAGTTCATTATTATCATCGATTGGACTACCTGGCCCACCTAAGGAAAGAGAAAGGTTTTCATTAGAACCCTTGTTTGTCCCCTAAAATCACGGAAGCCTGACTTAGGGTTCCCACAGCCATTCAGGTGAAAAACAAGGATGTTCCTTCTTTTTGTCGAGTACATTACTTTCACAAAATTCTGTGGTTAGTTTCAACGGTATTAAAAAAAAATATACTAAGGTTGTGTAATTTAACTTTAAGGTTGGGTAAAGATAAATAACAGATTCAAGCAACAGGGAAACTTTTTGGGAAAAAAAAAATGAATATTATATAGTGAATAGAGGTTAAATTTTTCTAAAAAAAAATCAAAAATATTTGAAACAAGCTTGCCTAGAAAAACTTGGTAGCAAAAAATTATTTGGTATGAACTCAAAAATATTTTCGCGTGCAGAATCGCCATTTTTGCTTGAAATTCAACGATAATTGCAAAAAAAAATAGCAACCGTGTCCCGTGGTAAGTTAGATTAAGTCAAATTAAATTACGTTTCAATTTATAAAAATCAAGATTAGATTTTCCCTTTTGGTAGCAAAACAAAAATTAGAGCTAGTTCTTCTATTTTCTGAAGATCATCAGAAAGCCTCGGTTTCCTCTTCGAGGGACATACGCATGATTTTTTTAGGGCGCGGGGTCCCAATAATAAAAAAAACGACGAAGACACTATATTTAACACTATATTTTATAAATACTATATTTAAAAATAATAAAATGGATAGAAGAAAGAGGAAATTTAAAAAACAGCGAATCGTAGAAGAAACCAATAGAACATTTCAGTTATATGTTTAATTGCAGTTTTCAGCAGAGATTTTTTTTCTATTTTTTTATTTTTTTTTTTTTTTGTACTACCTTTTGTTTTGCTGAGAACAATTATTAGACATAACCGAAATTCTCATTTAGTTTTCTTCTGCAAGTAGTCTTTTGTAATTTAAATAATAAGTACCCAGAAATATGGAAACATTCAGGATATCTGGAAATAGGAGGGGACAGGTACATCCCTGTCCCTGCCTCTTTTAAACGTAACCTGTGAATTATTTTCCTCTGACGTGACTGCGCTGTCTTCAGCTATGTCTTCATGTCTATTAGTCTTATTATTGTGAGTTGTGTGTGTGTTTTTATGGCACTTGGTATTAACCAAGTGACATATAGCAGTCGCCAATTCTGTCGGTCTGTCTGTCTGTCGGTCCCGGTTTTGCTACTTTAGGCACTTCCAGGTAAGCTAGGACGATGAAATTTGGCAAGCGTATCAGGGACCGGACCAGATTAAATTAGAAATAGTCGTTTTCCCGATTTGACCATCTGGGGGGGAGTGGGGGCCCGGTTAATTCGCAAAAAATAGAAAAAATGAAGTATTTTTAACTTATCAGCGGGTATTTGGATCTTAATGAAATTTGATGTTTGGAATGATATTGTGTCTTAGAGCTCTTATTTTTAATCCCGACCGGATCTGATGACATTGGGGGGAGTTGGAGGGGGAAAACCTAAAGTCCCGGTTTTGCTACTTTAGGCACTTCCAGGTAAGCTAGGACGATGAAATTTGGCAAGCGTATCAGGGACCGGACCAGATTAAATTAGAAATAGTCGTTTTCCCGATTTGACCATCTGGGGGGGGGGGGAGAAGGGGCCGGTTAATTCGGAAAAATAGAAAAAATGAAGTATTTTTAACTTATGAGCGGGTGATTGGATCTTAATGAAATTTGATGTTTGGAATGATATTGTGTCTCAGAGCTCTTATTTTAAATCCCGACTGGGTCTGATGACATTGGGGGGAGTTGGAGGGGGGAAACCTAAAATCTTGGAAAACACTTAGAGTAGAGGGATCGGGATGAAACTTGATGGGAAAAATAAGCGGAAGTCCCAGATACATGATTGACATAATCGGAACTTATTTGCTCTCTTTGGGGTAGTTGGGAGGGGGGAGTAAGTCTTAAAAATTAGAAAAATGAGGTATTTTCAACTTACGAACGGGTGATCGGATCTCAATGAAATTTGATGTTTAGAAGGATATCGTGTCTTAGAGCTCTTATTTTAAATCCCGACCGGATCTGGTGATGGGGGTGGGGAGTTGGGAGGGGGAAACCTAAAACTTGGAAAACACTTAGAGTGGAGGGATCGGGATGAAACATGGTGGGAAAAATAAACACAAGTCCTAGATAGATGATTGACATAAACGGAACGGATCCGCTCTCTTTTGGGTAATTGGGGGGGGGGGTTAATTCTGAAAAATTAGAAAAAATGAGGTATTTTTAACTTACGAATGGGTGATTGGATCTCCATGAAATTTGATTTTTAGAAGGATATCGTGGCTCAAAGCTCTTATTTTAAATCCTGACCGGATCTGGTGACATTGGGGGAAGTTTGGGGTGGGGAGACCTAAAATGATGGGAAACCCTTAGATTGGAAGGATTGGGATGAAACTTGGTTGGAAAAATAAGCAAAAGTCTTGCATACGTAATTTACATAATTGGAACGGATCCGCTCAATTGCGGGGGGGGGGGTAATTCTGAAAAATAAGAAAAATAACGTATTTTTAACTTACGAAGGAGTGATCGGATCTTCATGAAACTTCATATTTAGAAGGACCTCGTAACTCTGATATCTTATTTTAAATCTCAACCGGATCAAACGTAATTGGGGGGGGGGGGCAGTTGGGGGGACCGGAAATCTTAGAAAATACTTAAAGCGGTGAGATCAGGATGAAACTGGATGGGAAGAATAGAAACCTGTCTAAGATACGTGACTGACATAACTGGACCGGATCTGCTCTCTTTGGTGGAATTGGGAGGGGGGAGGTAATTTTGAAAATTGAGGTATTTGTAACTTACGAAAGGGTGACCAGATCTTAATGAAATTTGATATTTAGAAGGATCTTGTGCTATAAAGTTTAACTTTAGGTTCTGACCTTCTCACAAGTGCCAAATGAGCTCTTGGCTCTTGGCTCTTCCGACCTCGTCCAAATGAGCTCTTGGCTCTTCCGACCTCGTACCATATGAGCTCTCGGCTCTTCCGACCTCGTCACAAGTGCCATATGAGCTCTTAGCTCTTGTTTTCTTTTGCTTTTACTCTCCTCAGTCTTTTTATTTTACACAACGGGTTTATAATAAATAATAATAATACAAGAAGATGAACATAGAAAACTGAAGAGCTGCCAAAAAATGAACAACGGAAAGTCAGCAATATCAATATAAGCTAAGCAATTCAAAAGTGAAAAAAAGAAAAGACGGGAAGAGGCAGAAGTATGAAAGAGCATGTTCAGAGCCTTTCAAGGGGGGGGGGGCAACCAGGATAGCTGCCCTTGGAGCCGTGGCAGGAGACGCGGCTAAGGGTTGCCAACTTTGATCAAATTTCTTTATATGATTCGGCATTTTTGCTTACGTTTGAGTTCTATGGGTGCTGTAATTAATTTTAGTATTTGTGTATTATTTAGAACACAATAAGTGAAGTTAGGTATCTTCTATCACTATGCGTTCCTTCTCCTAAGAGTACAAAGTCATGTTGTATCCATTGACGCACTGTTTTGTTGTGGGCAACAACCCTTTATCCTGGAAATATATAATTGCCTCTTTTCCAGTCTTTGGCAAATCCCAAATCTTCATTTCAAAATCCATGTTCAGACACCATCTTTTATAACTATGCGTAGCAAATTAAATTGAGTTTTGTCTTTGTGGCTATGAAACCGGATTTTCTCATAAAATGTATTTGTATCATAGTTTGTTTAACGAAAGAACCTAACTTCACTTATTAAGTGTGTTCTGAATAATACACAAGTACCATAAACCACATCTAGAATTGCCCCTGCATCACATCTTGCAATATTTGGTAGGTAGAGGCTAACACTGAGTAGGCAATGGGCCATGCACAAAAAAGGACCAGGTTGTCGGGTCTCAACCTGTCTCAAATCGTTTTTTAGGACATAGACCTTTAAATTGTAACATGCCCGCAAGTTTGTCTCGGTTGTCCTGGCCAGGATATAACTTTCCTTGTAATCCTAGCGCGTTGAACATGGGCCCACTAAAAAAGAATTTTTCAATTTTGCTTCAAGAGCATAAAGTTAGCAATCTAAAAATGTTACTCTTTTTATTTAGCCTGTTTCTTCAGATCCTCAGGCCTCCATTTCTACCCAGCTGAGTTATCGGTACTGTATATGGTTTTTCGTTAGGCTATCAAAATTACAACTTGAAGATTTGAAAGACAACCTAATGTGCTTCATGTCTAATCTACAAAATGACCTATTTATGACACTGTTTTCAGTAAAGCGCTAGCTTTTAAAATTTCTAGAAATTTACGTTTTAGGTTTTAACTACGCTCATTACCTTCAACAGGAAAAAAAAGGAGACCCTATGAAAAATATGAGAACTACATCTAAAAATCCTAGAATACTTGGACTATATCATTCTTAAAAGCGCATCACATTAATCCCACTCCAAATGTGCAAATATATAGCCCGCCTAGGCTATATACTTTGCTTCGTGAATTTTCCGTCTCTTGTTGCCGTTAAGTTAATTTAAAAAGAGTTGTCCTGTAGATAAAGCACGGAGTAAATATGGACAATATACCTACATATTAAGGGGGGGGGGGTAAATAAAGTAAAGCATTTTAGTTGCTGATACGCTAAGTAAGCATTTCAGAATTTCTTTAAGTACTTTTTTGACTTTACAGTTTCTTTCTGGAGGGGTTAACCCCTAAAATAGTAGACTAGGCCTATTCTTCGGTTTGAATTAATAGTATAGCCTAGGCAAAAAAGTGATCAATGTTCGTAGGCTAAATATGTTTTTTGCTGCATATTTCAAAAAGTAAAACATAAAAGTTAAATATTTCGTACCTTTCTGTACTGATAAGTTCTCGATATAGGATGTTCATTATCAAAATTACAACTTAAAGATGCTGACATCTTATTGGAAGGATATAGCACGTGCTTCGTAGAGGAAGTCAGAGTTTCGACTGAAGCATTTCTCTACACGAGCGAATTCTTCCTCTTTGAGCCACCGTGGGAAAGAGTGAAGCGTTCCCACGATCTGGCTATCTGTGGGTGTCCACCTGCGGTCTTATGAAACAGGTTGCGTCAACTTGTCTTCGTATAATTAGCAAGTCAATGTGAGAAAGACCACTTGAAAATTTGCATTTTTACATTTGAGCTTTTAACTTGGCAATTGTCAGAGTGGATGACTTCGTCGCTAAAATGATGGATGTGTTTATAGCGTTTATTATACATCTTGAATGTTTTAAACAGATTTCACAAACTAGAAATAATGACCTTGTCACGAAGGTGCGCTGACTTTTTGCCAGGTGGTGTACATCTCAGAACGTCACTTGTGCTGCACAGTTTACAACGCTTGGAACAGTCCCCAAAACGCTTGGCACAGTTCTGTCACGCCTAGCACGCGCCACCTAGTGTACATAATTTCTGAGAGAGAACAACCCCTCACATTGTCAAAAGCTTCTGCGGGGTTAGATGAGACGGAAGTTTTACATCAGTAGAATGATATCCAAATAGTTTTTCGTAGGTTCAAATTCAATTCGTGTCACGCGGGTGACCGGGATTCGCTTTCCCGTTGAAGAGAATTTTTAATCTGTTGACTTTAAATATAATTGTACAAACCTATATTATAATTAAGTTGCCTATACAAGTTAGTATAGGCACAAGTCCGTTCTTCATTATAACCATTTATAATGAACTGTGTCGATTTTCTATGGACTAGCCACTGCTGCAACCCGGATATCCTGATGTCTCAGGATATCCTATGGGACCTGAATAATCTCAAAGCTACCTCCCCACTAAATATACCCCCCCCCCCAATAAAAATAATTTTGAAGCTTGGGATTTCATTCAACAAAATGACAGTCCTGAAATTCACTTTGTTTTTTCTCACAAACTCTCAGCAGGGATTCGGTGTCACAATTAGATAACATTTATTTATAGTTAGAAGAATAATCACTTTTGGCATTCTCAATCCATAGCTCTTATGACACTTTTATGCTCATTCGAGGGGTGGATCGCTCACCACCACCTGATGTAGCCTAAATATTGGAGCGCGACTTGTTCTTTCATATGCGGCACACTTCGAACCACGCCGGACAAACTTCTACTGATCAACACGTTCTGGGACACAAAACCCACTTCCAAAACAGGTGGCACGGCACACCTGTGTGTGTGATTATTGAATGTGCGTAACCACGCCTAATTAGTTTTACTAAATTTCATGATTTTTTTTCTTTGCCTGGATCTCTAACAAATTCTTGTTAGGAAATCACACTAAATGACAGTAATGAAGAGTTGAAACTATAGGGGGATAGTTTATCAGTTTTCGAAACAGTTCCTGTAATTGAGTATCAATTCATCTGACTCTCTCTCTCTCTCTCTCTCTCTCTCTCTTTCTCTCTCTCACTGTCTTTCTTTCTTTATTTATTTATCCTTTTTACCCTTTACCCTCCTCTTATTCTTTTCTATTTTTCCATATCCTGCTAAGATCTCTTGCATTACTCTACTCTTTAAAAAACTATTCAAAAAAAGTATTTAAAAAAATCAGAAATATTTGTAGAAAGACATAAATTTCCTTTTTGAACTTCTCATAAAATTCTCATTAACTTCCTTCTATTTAAAAACATCAAAACAGGAATTTTCTTATAAATGACCTACAAATATACTCTCTATGTTTTCCTATAAAATTATGTTTTTTTTTAACAAGAATGTTTTCTAAAAACAAACTCTTTTATGTACCTTACAAACAAAAAGCTTTTTTCTGAAAGCATGACTGGAGATTGTTTTATTATAAAGACTTGAACAAATGTCTTACCCCTTCAGTTTTTGTGCTAAGATAAAACAGAAATCATTTCAGAGGTATCAGCCAAGAAATAAATTTTTCACTCTAGTGGAGGGGGTCTGACCCTCTGTATACCATCTTCTATAACATTAGGTTTGCACTCATTATAGAAGATTTTCCTAGGGTTATAATGAATTTTTTAGGGTAGTATTCCTCTTAGTCGTCTATCTCATGAGTATAGGCCAAAAGCCAAGACAGTGCGTTTGTTAGTGTAGAACTACTTAGGGAATTTAATGAGCACATCTTGGCATGGATCCACATACTTTTAGCACAAACTATATTTCTCGCTACCCCATAGAATTAACAGTTCGGTCTAATTAACAGAGGGGATTAACAGAGGGGGGAGTTCAAATTTATAAAAAACTGATATTGAATATTGTAAGCTAAGTTCTTGTCAATGGGCATGGGCGCCCATGCCCATGCATGCAAAACAGTCTAACATTTTTATCATTTCTAACATTTCTATTGAAATTTCTAACATTTTATCCATGCAAATTAGTCATGGGCGCAAGATAAAGGGATGTCATCAGGTAGTGTGTTTGGGAACAGAGATCCGCAAATAAATGTATTTTACTTTTGTTCATATAAAATCCAGGCAGTTAAGCAGGAATTGTGTGTTTTTTGGAGGGGAGCGATGGAGGATAATAAAAGATAAATTTTCTTTTATAATTTGTATAAGAAGTGCAAAGAATATTTGGACAAATTTATGATTTCGGGTGTGTCACATCACAAGCAAACTAGAAATAAAATGGAAATTGGCCCTCCCCTGGATTTTGATGAAATTATGCCCCTGATTATGGAGGAGGGCTAAATTTGAAAGGTGGCTAATTATCTCGAAAACAAAATATAGGAAAAATCGTGAGATTTTGAAGGAGCCCAGGTCCAAAGCCCTTTATCTGAACTTGAGACTGTACCACGACCCAGAATATCAGTTTTAAATAAAATGTTGGTGAAACACCGAAACCCTTTCCAATTAAGCCTTATTCCAGTTGGATAGCTTTGTGTTGCTATGCTTGTAAGTTAAACACTTTTGATAACAGTCATTAAACAAAAGAGTACTTTGGAATTTTACTTCTTAAATTATTTGAAGATCTCAGTTGTTTTTTGGTTTCACCAAGTAAATTATTTACATTTGTGGGCTATTATATTGACTCCCAATATGGCTATTACCGTCAAACTTTGAGTATATTCTCACACTTCACCAGGTAATCGCAAAAAGCAATTTCAGAGTCAGTATTATTTTTTGTGGTTTTATAGCATGTGCTCCTGTTGCATGTTAAAACCTTCATTTAATTTTTATCGCTTGAAGGAGGTTGCAGTTCTGCCATTGGATCGTGGGAACGGTAAAACCTCAAACTGAGAATGAGTTTACCAAGCAGGAAGACATCTATTTTAAAGGTTAAAACTTTGAACTAGCCTTAAAGTTAATTCAAATCCTTGTTAATAAGACCATAGCAATAATTCAAGGTGTAAAGTGATTGAAGGAAGTGGGAGGTAGCACGATAATTAACCATTTTAAACATTCTCACGGTATTAACTAACTGAAGTTTTCCGACACCTGCTGAGTTGCTCAGAGGGTTAACTTTGGATGAGTTTATGGTTGAGCCTGATACCGGGGATTATTCGCAAGAAGCTTTTTCTTAAACAATGGGCGAAGTTCACAACTTACAGCCCTTCCCCCGGGGACTGTGGGGATTAAGTCATTCTTAAATACATACTTATTAGATATTTCGACTATGTTGAACAAAATGGCTATCTCAAAATTTTGATTGGGTGACTTTGAGAAAAAATGAGCGTGGGAGGGGGCCTAGTTGCCCTTGAATTTTATTGGTCACTTAAAAAGGGCACTAGAACTTTTAATTTCCATTCAAATGAAAACCTTTCCACATATTTATTTATTCATCCAATAGCTTGTAAGCTAAAAGCTTGTAAGCATAAGTCTTGGGGACCTATGTAAATACGTTCTACAACCACACTGGCTATACTTCGACGTTTAGCAAAAAAAAGCATAGGAAAATATAACGGGAAAATGACTGTTTCTCCCGCTCTGTTAGAGTAATCTTCCTTAGTCTTTTTTTTCTTCTTCTTTTTCTTCTGAGGGCTGAAGACGGCTTGGTGAAGGTCTCCTTGCCAAAATAACTTCTTTTTGTTTTGCTTCTTTCCGTCTACTGGCTGAAATTACTCTTGTTTTCTTGGTTATTTTTTTTAATTATATTTCCATATTATTTTGTTAACGTCTTGGAACCTACTTAAATCTTTAAGAAGAAGCATAAGCCGTTGTGCTGTATTCTGTAGGATTTGAAAAGTATGTTAGGCTACCTCAGGGATGTATTTAGATGGGAGGGCCTCGGCCCTGCCCTCTAAATCCTAAATTTTGCCCATTTTTAGGTGCTTTCTAATCAAATTATTAAATAAAATGTCTATTAATTATTGGCCGGCAGCCAACAGGGGGGGGGGGGGTAAATTGCCCCTTAGATTCTTCCACCTGTCTAGATTCTGAAAAATAACTTCTTTGCGTTCTCATTGAAATATAACTGTTATGGTATTTCCATTGAACAGAATAAAAAAATAAAAATCCCCCCTAGATTTGAAAAGAAATTCTAAATTCTTTCGATGTTCGAATTTAATTGAAATCCAATTTCAGTAGGAAATTTTCCAAATTTTCCTAATTCGATCTGTTCGATTCTTCTCGAAAACAACGACCAAACGGAGAATTTGTACAAAGGTATTTTAGAAATAAGTAAAAATCATGAATATCAAAGGCAGCGCAATAGCGCTGCCTAAGAAAAGAGCGGCGGGCTTCAATGTATTATATTTTTCTTCTTTTCCCCAGGTATGGGAAAAGAAGAAACCATTCAATTGGAAATTGAATGTTATAGTGACATCTTGAAAACTTAAAAATAATAAGAGGGCAACCAGTCGCCTTCCCCCACCTTCATTCATGACCTTCATCCCGAAAACATCTATCTAAAATTATGAGATAGCCATTTTGTTCAAAATAGTTGAAAGATCCAATAGCTATTTCTCTGGGGACGGCAGGACCCTTGCAGCACTTTGGACAAGGGCTGTAAGTTATGCAAGTTGCCCATTGTTTAAAAATAGGTTTTGATAGTGGGAAACCGGGGTAAGTATAATCCTGGGATTCCAAGTAGGCAATGGTATTAGGATGAAACTTTCAGGGAATGTTGGACAAAATCGAAACACACTATGGTCATGTAGGTTGTCAATAGGGTGTATTAGCAATATCTCATGAACGGCTTGTGGTATTAAGTTGAAAGTTCCAGGGTACATTGAGGAAGACAGTGAACTAACCACAATAGACTATGTTTACGCTGTTATCGCTAATAATATTACTACTGCTTCTTCTATGGCTACTACCACTGCTGCTACTACCATTGCTAAGGTTAAGGGTATTAAGATGAAAATTTCAGGGAATCCTGACGGAGATGTTATCTCTCAGGAACAGCTTAGGGTATTAACTTGAAACTTTCAGTGGAAATTAAGGGGTACGTTGAACTAACCAAAAGACATCATGTGGATATTACTATTGCTGCTACCGCTACTACTTCTAATACTACGGCTACTGCTGTTACTGCCTACAACTACTATTACTGCTACTACTGCGGCTAGGGTCAGGGGTATTAAGATGAAGCTTTCAGGGAATACTGGGAGGGGATGTTGAACAAAATCAATCCACACTATACGGATGCAGGTTGTAAAAAGGGATTATCATCAATATCTCACAAACGGCTTAGGGTACGAAGTTGAAACTTTCAGAGCATGTTTAGAGGGATCTTGAACAAACCAAAAGACGGTATGTGTATAATATTGCTATTACTGCTACTACTACTACTCCTAATTCTACTTCTTCTTCTACTCCTGCTGCTACTACTACTACTACTACTACTACTACTACTACTACTACTACTACTACTACTACTACTACTACTACTACTACTACTACTACTACTACTACTACTACTACTACTACTAAAAACTAAATGTTACTACTAAAACTAAATACACTTTAAGCATTTTCCCTTTTATAACGTCAATAAATTCAAAATTGTTGAGACTTTCATTAATGAATCAAACAGTTGGTAGTAACAAACTGTAAGTAAGGAGCGACCCGACTCAATAAACAAATACAAAGTAGAAACAATAGGGAAAATCTTTTCAAGATAGTGGAAATCAGTTCTGTGAATATTTCGGCCCTATGTCCAAGGGCCGTCTTCAGCACAACACGAGAACAAGAGAGATATATATATATATATATATATATATATATATATATATATATATATATATATATATATATATATATATATATACATTAAATTGTGAGAATTAAAACTAAATAATGTTATTTAAAAACTTTTTAAAAAACTTTTTTAAAAGATTCAAGATTTTTATTTAAACTTCTGTACAACACACACAATATAAAAAAAAGGGTCAAGCCGGAAACACAAGGTCGAAAAGCCCTAGCATCCTTGCTTCAACGAAGTTCAACCAGGACTGACAAAAAGAATGAAGTGAGAATATAAACTCATTCAAACTAAAGAGAACAAAGTGATTAATGATTTAGTGATTAAATCCGGGCTACTGGCAAATATTTATGTCGAGAACCTTGAAAATTGGGCATTAAATTCTTATTTTTTAAAACACGTCTATTGGGGTCGTCATATGGATGACGTAATTTCACTTTGGAATTATGGGGAAGCTGAACTTTGGGGCTTCTTAGATCATCTTAACGCTTATGACCGAAACTTACAGTTCACCCTAGAAGTTGAAATTGAAAATAAACTACCGTTTTTAGATGTGTTAATTATTCGTAATGCTGATAAACTGGATTTTACTATCTATCGAAAGCCAACACAAAACAATAGATATCTTCACTTTAATTCAAATCACCCCCCACAAGTTAAAAGAGCAGGTGTAACTTCCCTCATTGATCGTGCCCTGAATATTTGCTCCGATTCGTATATAAATGCAGAAATAAACTTTATCAGAGATATTATTTTTGGTAATGTATACCCCATTCCTTTTTGTCAATAAAATAATTAACTGTAGAAAAAAGACATTCTTGCAAAATCAAAGAAGATATTTCACAATATGAGGCTACTGATAAGCCCTCAAAATTGTCTATCTTCCGTATATCCCAAAGATCACAACAAAATTAAAAAATATTTGCACAAAAAATAATCTGTACGTAGTTTTTACTAATAATTTTAAAATCATTAATTTCTTAAATTACGGTAAAGATAAGACCCCAGTTACTCGCCAAAGAGGGGTCTATCAACAGTGTTTCCACTTCAAATTTTTGCAAATCCCTAAAAGGCTGGTGGAAAATCCCTAGAAATCCGTATTTTCAATACCAAAATCCTTAAAAGTTTGTAATAAAAGTTTGTACTTGTAATAAAATACATTCTTTTGACACCTAAAGCAATGCTTTGTATTTATCGACTAGTTAAGTTAGGTTTAAAGCCATCTCCTAGAAGGCTCTTTTGGGGTTGCCCCTCGGCGAAAAAAAATCACTAGATTCTGGAACAAAATCACTAAATCAGCTCATAAATCACTAGATTATTGGAGAAAGTCACTAAACCAACCAAAAAATCATTAGGATTATAAAACTATTTATCAGTGCAATGAATAGTTATTTTGCCTCTTTACCATGTTCTATGCAGGCGCACGAATAGAAAAGAGTGTAAAATTACTTCCCTAGATGTGGAAAAATACCTTTAGGTTGGTGTTTTGTGTTTCTCATGTGAAAATTACCCTTGAAATTTTGAAAAATGCCTTTTCGCATGTTAATGCAAATAATAGAACGAAATTCTTCCTTCCTCCCTGCATTTTCTGGATTTGATACCCTGGGTTTACCTCCTGATCCATGAAAATTAGTTATCGGTGACCTAATCGAAGACTACTTTACTTTTTAATTTTTTCCTCGTCCATTCAAAGCCCCAGTTTTCCCCCCAACAAATATGGAAACTATTTTCTTTTTACTCTTTTTGAACTTGTGTAATTACTAGACACCAGGGGAAATTTTTAAAATAACCACAAGCTATAAGAGAATTTGGAGAATTATTGGAGTATTGATTAGATATTAAAGGTAAAAACTAAAACCACTAAGAAATTCCCAGAAGAGATACCCCACCCCCTTACTCCCTGCCGACTTCAGTCATCAAACTATAATCAGTTTAACCTGTCTAGTTACATTATGAATCCTATTGTGAAAAGCACTAAGTCGTATTTTCTTTTTCAATGATTCCTTTTTTTCGTTCAGAAACTTGTATTTAATTTATATCTGCCTTTTTTTTCAATAACTCTATTTCTGATCTGCTTGCAGATGTAGAGGGTGTATTCATATCCAATCTACTTTCAAAGGTTAGAAAGAAAATCTAATTTGGAACTGATCGGTTATAGAGAGTAAAAAACCTTAAATATGAAGAAAAAAATTGACCTGAGCAAATAAGAAGTTGTGAAATAAGAAGCATAGAACATATTTGCAAATTTTGATTCACTAGGTTCGCTTATCCTCTTAATCATAACGCTCTGAGATCTATATCTGATACAGTGAGAAATCAGAAGTTTCAAAAGCGGTATATTTGCATAAATGCTAATTTGGCACGTATTGGGAGGTGTAATGGACCGCTATTTTCGCTTTTTTTTTTTTTAGTTAGCTTTCTTCTGATTTATTCGATTGAATATTAAATCTATGCGCTATATCGTTAAAAATCACGGGATTTAGAAAAAAATGTACAAATTCCTTAAAAACTCCAGAAGAATTGTATAGATCCCTAAAAACCCCAAAATCCCTAAATAAAAAGTTTGCCCCTAACAGACCTCAAAAATCCTTAAAATTGGGGGAAAATCCCCATTAATGACAACACTTGTTGGGGGGTAGTTGGGGGGGGGGGGGGGGTTTGCTGCCCTCCATCACGTTTGACTCTTAAAAGGGAACTGGAACTTCCGATTTTCAAGCAAATGAGCCTCCTTTAAAGTTAATACAACCATCCCTTACATAGAAACCTTAGATTCCCCTTAAAACCCTTACTCCCGAGGCTTTGGTTTTTTTTAAAACCCTCAAGAGCCTTGTTATATAATATTTAGACATTTTGAATAAAATGGCCATTTTAAATTTTATATTAAATGCATTTCGGAATAATGCGACATGTGTGTGAGGGGGCTGCAGCTGCCCTCCGTTCACTTTGACTCTTAAAATGGGCACTAGAGCTTTTGATTACCAATGAGGACCCTCCAAACTTTATATGACCATGTTTTCTATAAAAACCATATATTCTTTCAGAGAATAACTTACAACCCTTGCCCTAGGGGCTAGAGGGTTACTATTAGATGCATTTTGGAACAGTACGACGTGTGTATGTGGGGGGGGGGGCGTTAGCTGTCATCCAATCAATTTGAATCTTAAAAAAGGCACTAGAGCTTAAGATTACCAATGAGTCCCCTCCTTTCTGACCACACTTTCTACAAAAACTTGTATTTTCCTAGGGCATAGCTTACAACCCTTGCCCTGACGGCTTGGGGGATTTGTCATGCTCAAATACATAGTTTCAGGAACTTTCATCTACGTTGAACAAAATGGCTATCTCAATCCTGATTAGAAGTGTTTTAGGAAATGATAGACATGGTGGGGGGGAGGCGTTTGTCCTCCGATCACTTTTGACTGATAACAAAGGCACTAGTCCTCCTAATTTCCAATTGAATGAGCCCTTTTTGAAGTTTCTACGACAAAATTTTCTATAGAAAATCTTATATGCCCCTAAAGCATAACTTAAAACCCTTGTCCTGATGGATGGGGGAGGGGGGTTGTTATACCCAAAGACATAATTTCCGGAACTATCAACACCGTTGATCAAAATGGCTGTCTCAAAATTTTGATTGGATGTTTGACTTTTCGTCCCAATTATTTAAGAACGATAAAATTCAAAACAGAGGCCGTTCAACTGAAGCAAGAAGCTTTTTTTGTAGCATTATAAAACTTTAGTGTGACGAGTAAAGGGGTTGAGAGAGTGGAAGCCCCTCTCATGTATAGAATAGCTTGTGTTCGTTTTAAGTTTCAATTTTACTTCTTAATTTCAGCTGAAATAAAAGTTAATTTAATAAAGAGTCAAAATGTCCTGCAGATGTACCTTTAGACACTGTTTGATTAGTAATTGACGTTGTGCAAAAGGAGAGGGCCCGAAACCATGCAGACTACCCACATAAAACAGAAGCTTTATAGATACACATAACACAAAAGTATAGAAGTCTAATTTTGCTGAAAGGAAAACAAAATAAGAATAGTGAATTAGTATTATGGAGAGGCAAAAGTAAGACCCTTTTTTCCGCACCCATTAAGAATCGTCCACCCCGCAGTTCACAAATAATTACATGTTGCATCCGATTTTGTGTGTTCTTACTTACGACCAATCAAAGATTATCCTATGGAACTGTTTTAAACTATTAGATGTTCATCGTTAAAACATAGAATTTTGATATTTCGCGGCACCTTAGGAGGGGTTGCCATCCCCTAGAAAAAACAACATTTCGCTAATACCTGAATGTAACATTTCTACTGTGTTTCCAGGTTGTTTGAAATTACATGTGTGGGATTATGGAGGAATTCCTAATCCAAATTTACTTAAATTTTGGCTGGGGCAACAATGTTCAACATTATTTTTTGATTCATTTCTTGTTTAATGGAGCTTTTCCTTCACTAGTAGACGAGAATATATTTAGAAAAAATGACTGGAAAATCAAACTAAACACGACCAAGAAGGGTAATATTAATTTTATGCTTTTAATTCAGTTTCATCAAAATATCTGGTACAGAGGATTATACTTAAAAAGAATGAGTAATACAAAGAGAACCGGTTTCTGTATAGTAATTAAGATGGTCAGGTAGCGGCTGTGTGCATGTTGAGACTTCAATTTTTATTTTAGAATGTCTATTACACGTATTTCTAAGTTTAAAATCCCTTTGAAGCTGGATTGTTACATATTATAATGTGATAAACATTTTTTGAACAATAAGGGTATTTCATAGACTTTTTAAAATATATTTTAAAGTTATTACTTTGTTTGTACTTGGTTTTAAATTTGGAAGACTTTTGTACAAAAATTGTAATATATTTCTTACAATAATGCATTGATTATTGTAAAAATATATCTATAAATAACATATAATTTTTGAAAAGCTGACAAGCCTGGTAGATGGTAACTCTGATGTCAGGAGTCAGCTAAAATGCCATCGTCAATAAGTGTCTTGTCTTATTAATAACAAGAGGCTATAGCGATTATGACAGAGTATAAGTATCCAGTCGTAATCTATTTTTTATAATTCTTTCTTGTCAAGTAGCCTTAATTATATTGTAACTAACAACTATCAGTTTCGCCATCTTCATCAGTGTTTTCACTTTCTTTTTTGAAAAATCCCGAATCAGAGACGAAAAATCCCTCTCATGCTAATCACGACAGTTAGCTACTGGTTTCCTGGTCCACGAAGTCCATCTGTGTGCTTCTGTCTGAGCACCCGATTGTTTTAAATAAAAATCTCTCCGAACGAACTGAAAAGCACTGGAAGATGCAAACACTATAATTTTTTTAACAAAAAAAAACTTCAAAACTAAATCCCAAAATTTGCATTCTCCTATCTTGAGCATGGATACTAACGAATGCAGAATTCAACCTCTCGTTAAAGAGTCAAAGAACAGAACATTATTTTTGTTTGTTAAACCAACAATACAAAAATTTTTGCCACATTCGCCCGAAAGGTGAAAGCACAGGATGAAAATAGACAGACGATCGAACATGCCCTTCAAATGTGCATGCTCTTACACATCGCAGTCAAAGTAAATATCATGTTTATATTTTGTTTTTATTAATCAAATATATCACAAATTAGGTAATGGTTTCAGTTTGATTCAGGACATTTAAAAACGCTCTAATTAAAGACACTAGCACTGGGACCTGGCTGGGATACGAGTTCAGCTGCCTCTTTTGAGGTAGCGCTTGGCTTTATAGCTTTCAGTCGTTTTTGCATCTCGGTATCCAACTTCATGGATATGGCACTAGTGCCAGCTCTTTTCATTCCGTATTTACACTGCAACAGACCCGCTGTTGTCGACTGTCCCAAACGGTTGCGGTGATCTGTTTTAATATTTTTCAAATCACTGAAAAGCCTCTCGACCACAACGTTGCTGAATGGAAGGGTCAAGAACCACTGTATCACCTGTTTAAGGTAGGCAAAGCGCAAGTTTGCTATATTCCTATATAGGTGGGCTATATTCTTACCATATAGCCATAGAGCTGAGGGCAAGAGATTATTTTCATATCTAATACAGACTGATAGACTATCTTCTAATTGTTTTGTTTCTCTATTAAATCTTTTCAATCTTTTTACAGATTTCACATTAGCATTGGACTCAGACTCAAGATCACTTTTAATCTCTTCTTCAGTGATTTCTTTAGGTATTCCCCTTATTACTCCTTGACATCTGGGTTTAAATTCCTCAGCTTTGACTTCTGTTTCAGCTATTTTCTTAATTGTCAATGCTTTTGCTACAGCAGCAGATTCAGCTGGAAGAAATATTGTGACTCTCTTTTTGTCTTTGCTCAGTTCAAATTCAAAGTGCTCAGGTTTCAATGCTTCTTTTAGGCTTAAAGTGGTTTCTCTTTCCATAGGCAAGATTTTTGTTTCAATTTTGCTAGACAAGATTATTCTATTGTCAAATCTGTCAAGAATCTGGATTCCCTTATTTTTTGGGTGGTACTTAGGAGGAGGTGTGTAGCGACTTTTTGCAACTCTATTGTTTTCCTCAATGAGGGTTGGGGATATAGCTCTCTTGGCTCCTTTTCCCAAGTCATGAGATAATCCTAGCTTAGGGAAATTTATGATACCCTCCACTTCTTTAGGGTTTGCACTGCCTAAATTCATGGCTTCATCTGAGGGAAGAGGTGGGTAATTTTCATCAATTGAAATCAAAATTTCAAATGAATTTGATGTAGGGACTGTAGCAACGAATCTATTTTGGGAGTCTGGTGAAATATAGATTTAATGCTGACTGTATTGACTATTGTGGGGGGCTAGAGTTGTGACATGTGGTGATTGTCTTGCCTGATTAAATCCTGGTGTATGCTGTATAACCTGACCCTGGTACTGTATAGCTTGAGACATAGGTACAACTTGTGGAATAAATGTTGTGTACATGGGGCCTGCCCCTGCTCATTATTTGGACTTACTGCATTTGGCCCCATCATCACTCCAGAAGAGTGATGTGGATCCCAATTTACCTGCATCCCAGGTAAAACACACCACTATACCCAAAAACTTAACAAAAATATCAAACCCTCAATTCAAAAATAATATATCTTATTTTTACTTTCCTTTTGTTTCTTCTTATTCAACTAGCCAATTCCAATTGCCGCTGTTGAATTTTGAAACAGTTGCCAAGCAATTTTGAAAAAGTTGGCGCGTAGCTCACTATATCGCTCATACTGACGAAAAACAAAATCCTTACAGGGAAAGATAAAAAATTCTGGAAGCTGCACCAAACACCAACAAAAATCCTTGAATACACCATCAAAACTGAAAATCCTGAATATCTCTATTTTAGTAGGGAAAATCCCTTAATATCTCAATTATCCCTGAAAAATCCCGTATCCCTTTTTAGAGAAAGTAATCCCGCGGAAGGCCTAGAAATCCCTCAGAAAGGGATAAATCCCTTAAAGTGGAAACACTGTCTATCAAATACCTTGTGATTGTGGAAATTACTATGTCGGCAGGACCCATCAGAATCTAGAAAACGGTTACAACAGCATCAAAAAGACATAGACAGGGCATTAATTTCAAATAGTTCTAACACCTCTTTTGATTCTGCTTTAGGTTGGCATATATTTAATAATCCGTCCCACACGATACTTTTTGAAAAATCTTCACTCATCAGTAATGATTTGGGGATAAAACAGGTGGTTCGAGAATCAATCGAAATTAATCTCAAAAGAAATAATAATCTTTCTTTGAACAGGGACTTAGGGGAATACTCACTAAATTCTTTATACTCAAATTTAATTAAAAATGATCTAGCAAAATATTTTACTAAACCGATTTATAATAGTACTGAACCAGCTACGAAAAGGCCTTTGAGACAGGCTGCTAAAAAGCAAGGTTGGTTCTGAGAAATTACATTTAATCACTTTGTTCTCTTTAGTTTGAATGAGTTTATATTCTCACCTCATTCTTTTTGTCAGTCCTGGTTGAACTTCGTTGAAGTAAGGATGCTGGGGCTGTTTTTAAAAAAGTATATATATATATATATATATATATATATATATATATATATATATATATATATATATATATATATATATATATATATATATATATATATATATATATATATATATATATATATATATATATATATATATATATATATATATATATATATATATATATATATATATATATATATATTCTCTTGTTCTCGTATTGTGGTGAAGACCCTTGGACATAGGGCCGAAATATTCACAGAACTGATTTCCACCGTCTTGAAAAGATTTTCCTTATTGTTTCTACTTTGTATTTGTTTGTAATGGAAAGGCAGTGTGGTCTTCGTCGCTATTTTCGACCCGACTCAATAGTAACCAAAACTCTAAAAAGCGGAATTTTGATACCAATAGATATATCAAAACAATTGGCTTACTATGCTGATTCCAAATATATAAGCTTCATTTTACTCATTAAAAGCTACGGGCCTGAGAAAATTAATCTGATTTTCAAAAAAGGGAGGAAAGACCCCCTAGGAGTCATAGAATGTTAATGGAAATCACACCTTCACATTCAGTATATCAAAGATCCCCACTGTAATGGTTTCTGCGAAAATATAGAATTCTATAATGTTTGCCAGAAGAAAGATTATGATGCGTGTACATTTATTATTTATTTTTTCCCCCAGTGATCGTATCGCACCAGTGGGCCTAGAACGTCGGGAGACGGCTTTTTTAACGGGAATGAAAATTTATAGTGCCGTTTTTAATTGACCAAGAAATTGGAAGACAAAAAGACCCCCTCCCATGCCATTTTTCCCAAAATCACCCGATCAAAATTTTTAAATAGCTATTTTGTTCAGCATAGTTGAAAGGCTCAATAACTATGTCTTTGGAGATAAAATGGTCCCCCACAGCCCCTGGGGAAAGATCTTTAAGCTATAAAATTGTGAACTGTTCACGCATAGTATTTGTTATTGTGAAGTATTTATATATTTTCTGGGTGGGAAGGGGAGGAAAAATTTTCTGCTGCGGGGATTTTGCAGAGGCAGAGTTTCCCTTTTATATGCCTCGCTTTCGCTTTACCGATTCAGTTTTTCTCGTGGAGATGTTAAGGATAGTTGTCCAGGGTAAATTTTCGCCAGGATTGAATTGTCCAGAGGATATTTCCGCGGGAAGAGGAATTTTTCCGTGGAGTTGGAGCCAGATATCCTGGTGTTAATTAAAAAAAGATCAGAAATCAAATAAAAAACTAGTTTTTGCAACTGAAAGTAAAGAGCAACATTAAAACTTAAAACGAACAAAAAATATTATGTATATGAGGGGGTGGCCACTCCTCAGCACCTCACTCTTTAAGGTAAAGTTTAAATTTTGTCCTAATTTTTTAAAACGCCTCCTGAGACACAAGGGTCGCTTAATTTGAACAATAAATAGCTTTTTTAAAAGTGCCGAAAACTTTAGTCTGAAGAGGAAAGTGTTGAGGAGGGGCAACCCCCTTCATATACATAATAATTTTTGTTTGTTTTAAGTTTTAATGTTGCTTCTTTCTTTCAGTTGAAAAAACTTGTTTTTTTTTATTTAATGATAGTTTGATATATATATATATATATATATATATATATATATATATATATATATATATATATATATATATATATATATATATATATATATATATATATATATATATATATATATATATATATATATATATATATATATATATATATATATATATATATATATATATATATATATATATATATGTCAAACTATCAATCTACATTTTGCTGGTTCTTTTCAGTAATCCTGGCTATCATGGTGATTTTATTTTCGTTTTTTGGTTTATGTTATGACAAATAAAAACCACATCGAAATAAAAATTGGTTCAGTAAAGTGCAAATGATCTTCTGGTCTTTAGAAGCAAAAAACATGTAAGAATTTCAAGTAACTGAAAATATTCTATGGGACTGTTCGAAAACAGGAAAATATATCGAAAAATGGTTGCAATCATCTTACAGGTTATTTTCTTCTGCTCGTGATAGTACCGATTTTGTTTTAAAAGCAATATCCTTCATAGAGTACACTTGTGTAAAAGAGCTAGACATTTTCCAAGATTTCTAAGCAATTCGAGGAAATAGAGCAAAATCCTAGCAAACATTTTGTAGCATCTTCAAGAAGCCACGGCCTGATATTAAATGCGCCAATGAATACTTGAGTACTTTTTAAATTTAAATTTCAATTTTAACATGGGATTTTCGAGTTCCATCAGTTCACTTAATCACGGCCTTAAACTCAATTTAGGTCTTTGTTTACATTTGTCCCATTTTTAAATTTCCTATCCAATAAGTGTGTGTTCGACAACTGTTAATAAAAATTTCAAGTATTATTTGGGACGGCAGAAATAGGTCTACTATATTTTTTCTCCAAGTAAAAGTACAGAGCGATATTAAAACTTCGAGCGGACATAAATTATGTCTTTTATAAGGGGAACTCTATTTAAGTTTTTGAAGAATACAGGAAAGAAAGTCATTTGGCAATTTCAAGTGTTCCATTTTCCTTTCAAAATAATTGTCAGTATACCCAATTGTCCTGGACAATTTATTGTTTAAAGCTAAGGACCAACCGGGCACTTTCATTGTTGAAGCACGTGGTAAAAAAGCGAAAAAAAAAAACAGTTTAGCTTTTTATTTTTTTACTTTTGTTTTTGAGTCATAGGCTATAGAGGACCTCTTCTCTTCATTCCAACTTTCAAAATTGTTGTTAACTTTCGTTTGAAAATTCTTGCTTTAATTTAGTCGGTTTTTGTTCTTTTTAATACCTTGTCCAGGGTAATCCTAAATATGAGGGTACCTTCCACCCAGGGCCGTATCCAGCATTTTTTTCGGGGGGAGGGGGATTACAAGAAAAGACTTTAAAAAACGAAGCCAATAAAATTTTATCTATTCATTTTTGTTACGTTTTTACGAATCAGACAAACATTTCAGGGGGGTTCATACACCCTAACTTCCCCTAGATACGGCCTTGCTTCCATCCCACGAATCACCGCTCTATACGCTAAAGGATTGACTTTTTCAACTTGCATCGAATTGAAAGGGTTTATTGAAATGTATTTGCATTATATTCAAATAATACTATGGTAAATGCTGAGGAGACTGTACCCTCACCCTGAGTCTCGGCTCTGTATACTAAAGCATTCCTTTTTATCTCATGTCTTAGATTTTATTCTTTTAAACCTATTATTTGGTTTTTCAAATAACTTTCAATTCAACACCACATTTCGCATCTTATCCAATTATATTCCTCGAGATGACGGGAGGCTAAGGGGAAAACCCGTTCATATGGATCTGAAGAATTTCTCATGTAAATTTTAGAAACTTATTTAAGAAATTTGTCGAGGCTTCAGGCAACCCCTCTCCTTCTTCCTAAGAAATGATCCATCGGTGGTCCCATGAACTCGGTCGAATTTTGCTTACAATTAACCAAACTATTCTTTCAGAGATAAAACTTAAACTCTAGCGCCAAGAGCATAACTTGAAGGGTATGGCAGCCGCCCTCATGTACAGGTTAATGTCTGTTCGTTTTCATGTCGCTGTTTTGTTACAACTGATTTTTTTTTTTGAATTACGATCGCCCTTAGAAAAAAAACACACTCATTTGTAACCATTATTCCTCAAAAATTTGATTTCTTATTTTTATGGACAGGAACTTCATACCCCACTTTAGTGTTCTCAGATATTTTAGATTTGATAACACAATACTTATCAAGATCATACCTCTTGGGGGGGGGGGCTGTTTAGCCCCACTTTCTAAAAGTATGCAAATTTTCTTATACAAATAGCTTTCAATGAGCAATTTTGAATTTTTCATGAATGAATCAGCTTAAAATACAGATTCCTTTGATGCATGTACAGTGTTATCAAACTTCCGTTTTTTTTAGTCTTACTTACTGCGAAGGTTTGACTAAGGCGGCTATATTTTACTGCTTGCAAACAAATATGGTGCGCACTTATTTACACTTTTTTTGCACGGAAGATCAATGAGACGAACTCCATTTCATAAAGCACAAGAAACACTTGAAAGAAGTAGAAAAGAACCCCTAAATTGATACTACCCATGGGTGTTTATACGCAAGGGAAGAAACTTTGAACCCTACTTGACTCTAAAATCCATGGTTTCTGCCATTAAAAAAAAATATCGTGTAAATTTTTACTTATCTCAAATCAACCACCTCACCCCCTGCTAATGTTGTGATATCGATGGTGAAAGTCGGTTAGCACAAAGTTTAGGGAGAAGTATAAACTGTGGCAGGCTCGTACACATGAAATTATTTTGTTGACCAAATACAAAAAATGAAAAATATTTCAATTGCAAATGACCCGAAATTTGGGAAAATTCAGGAAACTATAATATTCCAGGAAACCAAGGGTGAATTAGAGCTAAATAGGACAAGGAACAACTAAAAAAATGATCTTATTGATAAACAGGAGTAGGAAATATTGCTTAAGCCGAATTTCCGCCACCTGGTGTACTTTTCAGAACGCCACTTGTGTCGCACAGTTCTACCACTCTTGGTGCAGTTTTCACTACGCTTGGTATGCATCACCTGGCGCACGTGGTTTCTAAAAATGTGCATTCCCTCGGTTTAAACGCTTTCATTTCTCTTGGCATGTTTAGAATTAGATTACTAACACACCAGAGATTTAATTTTCTGAGAATCGAAATTCGTTTTTAGATACAGCATACATCATGTGTAAGAAGCTATGCTTCTTGCTTATAAACGAGAGGTAGACATGGTTTTGACAGGAAGTTCTGAAAGCGAGATATGTTAGGATTAAGGCCGCATCCAGGGGGGGGGGGAGTTAGAGGGTTTAAACCTTCCACCACCCCCCTGAAATTTTTGTCTGACTCGTAAAACATAATAAACGAATTTTAGATGTTTAAAAAAATTGCAGCCCCCCTCCCCCGAAAAAACCTTTTGCAAAAAATAAGTTTTTCAACTGAAAATAAGGAGCGACATTAAAACTTCAAACGAACAGAAATTATTACGTATATGAAGGGGGTTACCTCCTCCTCAAAACCTCACTATTTACCCTAAAACTGTTTATTACTTTTGAAAGAGCTTCTTTTGTTCTAATGCGTAAAGAGCGAGATGTTAAGGAGGAGGCAATCCCCTTTATATACGTAGTAATTTCTGTTCGCTATAAGTTTTAATGTTGATCCTTAATTTCAGTTGAAAAACTTTTTTTTTAAATTTCCGATCATTTTTATATAATCCCAGGAATTATGGCACCACCTCCACGGAGAAATACCATCCCCACGGAAATATTCTATAGACAACTCAATCCCGGTGAAAATTTACCCAGGACAATTACCCTTGACATCTCCACGCGTAAAATTAAGACGGAAAAGAGAAAGCAAGACATATAAAAAGAATTTTGTATAGAAATTCTTGCAAATTCCCCCAGTGTGTAATTTCCCCAGACAAGTTCACCCCCTGGAAACTTCCCTCCCCATCGAAAATTCACCCATGGAAAATCCCGCAGCAAAAAATTCGTCCCCGTCCCACCCTAAAATGTATGTATGATTCCAGATAACAAATACTAGGCGTAAACAATGGGCAAATTTTATAACTCAAAGACGTTTCCCCTGAGGCTGTGGGGAAGGGATCATGCTATATTCAAAGACATAGTTATTGGGCCTATCTCAAAATTTTTATCGGACGATTTTCGGGGAAAAGGATGATGGAGGAGGTCTAGTTGCGCTCTAATCTTTTTGTTCACTTAAACAGGGTACTAGAACTTTTAACTTGCGTTTGAATACGCCCTCTCAAGATATTCTAGGACCACTGGATTGATAAGATCACCCCTGGAAAAAACAAAAGCTAAGAGCTCATATTGCACTTGTGACGAGGCGAGAAGACCTAAGAGCCAAGAGATCATATGGTATGAGCTCTAACAAAATTTTATGAATCAATAGATTGATTTAAAAAGGAAAATAAGAGGCTTAATGCCGGTCAAGATTTAAAATAAGAGCTCTGAGTCACAAAGTCCTTCTAAATATCAAAATTCATTAAGATCCGATCGCCCACTCATAAGTTATAAATACCTAATTTTTTCTAATTTTTCCTCTCCCTTTTGCCCCCCAGATGGTCGAATCTGGGAAAACGACTTTATCAAGTCAAATTGTGCAGCTCCCTGACACGCCTACAAATTTTCATCGCCCTAGCACGTCCAGAAGCACCGAACTCGCCGAATCACTGAACCCCTCCCCCCAACTCCCCCAAAGAGAGCGAATCCAGTACGATTCTGTCAATCACGTATCAAGGACATTTGTTTATTCTATCCACCAAGCTTCATCCCGATTCCTCCACTCCAAGTGTTTTTCCAAGATTTCCCACTCCAACTCCCCCCAATGTCAAAAGATCTGGTCGGGATTTGAAATAAGAGCTCTGAGACATGAATTCCTTCTAAAAATTAAATTTCATCACGATCCGATCATCTATTCGTAAGATATAAATACCCCAATTTTCATGTCTTCCAAGAATTCCGGTTTCCCCCTCCAACTCCCCCGAATGTCACAGGATCTGGTCGGAATTTGAAATTAGAACTTTAAAGCACAAGATCCTTCTAAATATCAAATTTTATTAAGATCTGGTCACCCTTTCGTAAGTTACAAATACCTCAATTTTCAAAATTAACTCCCCCCCCCCAATTCCACCAAAGAGAGCAGATCCAGTCCAGTTATGTCAGTCACGTATCTTAGACAGGTTTCTATTCTTCCCATCCAGTTTCATCCTGATCTCACCGCTTTAAGTATTTTCTAAGATTTCCGGTCCCCCCAACTGCCCCCCCCCCAATTAGGCTTGATCCGGTTGAGATTTAAAATAAGGTATCTGAGTTACGAGGTCCTTCTAAATATGAAGTTTCATGAAGATCCGATCACTCCTTCGTAAGTTAAAAATACGTAATTTTTTCTTATTTTTCAGAATTACCTCCCCCCCCGCAATTGATCAGATCCGTTCCAATCATGTAAATCACGTATGCAAGACTTCTGCTTATTTTTCCAACCAAGTTTCATCCCAATCCCTCCAATCTAGGCGTTTTCCATCATTTTAGGTTTCCCCACCCCAAACTTCCCCCAATGTCACCAGATCCGGTCAGGATTTAAAATAAGAGCTTTGAGACACGATATCCTTCCAAATATCAAATTTCATCGAGATCCAATCGCCCGTTCGTAAGTTAAAAATACCTCATTTTTTCTAATTTTTCAGAATTAACCCCCCCCCCCCAACTACCCCAAAGAGAGCGGATCCGTTCTGGTTATGTCAATCATGTATCTAGGACTCTAGGACGTATCTAGGGTGTTTTTTCCCCACCAAGTTTCATCCCGATCCCTCCACTCTAACTGTTTTCCAAGTTTTAGGTTTCCCCCTCCCAACTCCCCCCCAATGTCACCAGATCCGGTTGGGTTTAAAATAAGAGCTCTAAGCCACGATATCCTTCTAAATATCAAATTTCATTGAGATCCGATCACCCGTTCGTAAGTTGAAAACACCTCATTTTTTTTAATTTTTCAGAAATACCCCCCCCCAACTACCCCAAAGAGAGCGGATCCATTCCGTTTATGTCAATCATCTATCTAGGACTTGTGTTTATTTTTCCCACCATGTTTCATCCCGATTCCTCCTCTCCAAGTGTTTTCCAAGTTTTAGGTTTCCCCCTCCCAACTCCCCGCCCCCGTCACCAGATCCGGTCGGGATTTAAAATAAGAGCTCTAAGATACGATATCCTTCTAAACATCAAATTTCATTGAGATCCGATCACCCGTTCGTAAGTTGAAAATACCTCATTTTTTTCTAATTTTTAAGAATTACTCCCCCCCCCCAACTACCCCAAAGAGAGCGAATCAGTTCCAATTATGTCAATCATGTATCTTGAACCTGCGCTTATTTTTCCATCAAGTTTCATCCCGATCCCTCCGCTCTAAATGTTTTCCAAGATTTTAGGCTTCCCCCACCTCCAACTCCCCCCAATGTTTTTATGGCACTTGGTATTAACCAAGTGACATATAGCAATCGCCAATTCTGTCGGTCTGTCTGTCTGTCGGTCTGTCTGTCGGTCC
This sequence comes from Artemia franciscana, assembly GCF_032884065.1. Classification (NCBI taxonomy): domain Eukaryota; kingdom Metazoa; phylum Arthropoda; class Branchiopoda; order Anostraca; family Artemiidae; genus Artemia; species Artemia franciscana. The sequence goes on along the minus strand of NC_088867.1, from coordinate 11,362,676 downwards.
CGGTTTTGCTACTTTAGGCACTTCCAGGTAAGCTAGGACGATGAAATTTGGCAAGCGTATCAGGGACCGGACCAGATTAAATTAGAAATAGTCGTTTTCCCGATTTGACCATCTGGGGGGGGGGGAGTGGGGGCCGGTTAATTCGCAAAAAATAGAAAAAATGAAGGATTTTTAACTTATGAGCGGGTGATTGGATCTTAATGAAATTTGATGTTTGGAATGATATGGTGTCTCAGAGCTCTTATTTTAAATCCCGACCGGATTTGATGACATTGGGGGGAGTTGGAGGGGAAAACCTTAAGTCCCGGTTTTGCTACTTTAGACACTTCCAGGTAAGCTAGGACGATGAAATTTGGCAAGCGTATCAGGGACCGGACCAGATTTAATTAGAAATCGTTTTCGTTTTCTCGAATTGACCACCTGGGGGGGGGGAGTTGGTGGCCGGTTAATTCGGAAAAAATAAGAAAAATGAAGTATTTTTGACTTATGAGCGGGTGATTGGATCTTAATGAAATTTGATGTTTGGAATGATATTGTGTCTCAGAGCTCTTATTTTAAATCCCGACCGGATCTGACGACATTGGGGGGGGGGGGGGGGGGTTGGAGGGGGAACCTAAAATCCTGGAAAACCCTTAGAGTGGAGGGGTCGGGATGAAACTTGATGGGAAAAATAAGCGCAAGTCCAAGATACATGATTGACATAATCGGAACTTTTTCGCTCTCTTTGTGGTAGTTGGGGGGGAGTAATTCTTAAAAATTAGAAAAAATGAGGTATTTTCAACTTGCAAACGGGTGATCGGATCTCAATGAAATTTGATGTTTAGAAGGATATCGTGTCTTAGAGCTCTTATTTTAAATCCCTACCGGATCTGGTGACGGGGGCGGGGAGTTGGGAGGGGGAAACCTAAAACTTGGAAAACAATTAGAGTGGAGGGATCGGGATGAAACATGGTGGAAAAAATAAATACAAGTCCTAGATAGATGGTTGACATAAACGGAACGGATCCGCTCTCTTTGGGGTAGTTGGGGGGGGGGGTATTTCTGAAAAATTAAAAGAATCCGATCGATGATCGGATCGTAATGAAATTTGAATTTTAGAAGGAATTCATGTCTCAGAGCTCTTATTTCAAATCCCGACCAGATCTTTTGACATTGGGGGGAGTTGGAGGGGGAAATCTTGGAAAAACACTTGGAGTGGAGGAATCGGGATGAAGCTTGGTGGATAGAATAAACAAATGTCCTTGATACGTGATTGACAGAATCGTACTGGATTCGCTCTCTTTGGGGGAGTTGGGGGGAGGGTTCAGTGATTTGGCGAGTTCGGTGCTTAAGGACGTGCTAGGGCGATGAAAAATTGGTAGGCGTGTCAGGGAGCTGCACATTTTGACTTGATAAAGTCGTTTTCCCAGATTCGGCCATCTGGGGGGCAAAAGGGAGAGGAAAAATTGGAAAAAATTAGGTATTTATAGCTTACGAGTGGGTGATCGGATCTTAATGAATTTTGATATTTAGAAGGACTTTGTGACTCAGAGCTCTTATTTTAAATCTTGACCGGCATTAAGCCTCTTATTTTCCTTTTTAAATCAATCTATTGATTCATAGAATTTTGTTAGAGCTCATACCATATAATCTCTTGGCTCTTAGCTCTTTTCGCCTCGTCACAAGCGCCATATGAGCTCTTAGCTCTTGTTTAGAATTTCGTTTACTATTAAGCCGCTCCTTACTTACGGTTCGTTACCACAAACTGTTTGAGAGTGAGTTATGGGGAGGTTTATTGTTCTGTCCTTAAAGGTTTGCCAAAGAATTAAAAAATCATACTTGCAAAAAAATAAAGCTTTAGATCTTTAGATGCCCATAAAAAGCATATTTCTTGTTTCTGCTGGTAGGAAAAATTAAGTTAAGTAGAAAAAGTTGGATATTCATGACGTATTTGCAATTAGTGGTAAAAGTATCTCTAGGATACTGTAGAATGTGTATATTGTAGAAATATATACAATTATTGTAGATACATTCGTAGAGTTCTAAATACCTCCGCTTTACTGAAAACATAAAATCTACACGAAGATAAGGTGTTCTCATGGGAGTAAGAAAAGCCTTTAGGCCTAAGTAGCCTGCAGAAAATAAAAGGCTAATTTATGAGGCTCTAAATTTTCTTTCACCAGCCATGGTGCTGACAAGTTTTGTCATTCGATTACATTTCTGTAAAAAACTCAAACAAACTCTGTTTTTAGTAAAGCGTTAGTTTATAGGATTCAGTTTATTTGGGCTAGTTTTGCAGATGTATCTTGCACAATCTACGGACCAGTGATTTTTGTTTGTCCTAAGTTTCAACTTAACTCTTTATTATCGTGTTTACTAATTGTGTATCGTGTACTATCGTGTATCGTAATTGTGTTTTTGAAGTAAAATTTGTTCTTTTTTAATATACTGAGTTATTTGTCAACTTTAGCCATGAGGCTAAAGAAGTCAACATGAACTTTTGTTATAATAATACCAATAATATTTTTGGTACTTCCGTGTTATAGCGACCACGCCCAAAAAGGGGAGTTAGGTTAATCCTAATGAAATATACCAAAATATGATAAAAATATAATACTTTATTATGGAAACTACAACAGAGAACTATGGAAAGCAGACCGCCCAGAACGCACTATATTAAATACCCAGCCTAAGCAACTCTGTTTATTAAATAATTAATTAAATATGTACCTGCATAGTAGTTTATCTTACTGAGACTAAGCCAAGACAGAGATGCAGACAGAATCGGTTTTATTCAGAACAAGAACTTGAGTGTGGTTGCTATAATAGACAAGTACTAAACATTTTTTTTTTACCATTTATATCATACTATTTTTTGCTATGTTTTTATTTTCATAGAAGGAATTGTTTTCAGAAATAAAAACTATCTTAAGCTTTCTCGTATGATAGGTGGAACCTCCCCTTGCTCAACACACTTTTTGACCGGTCGCAGCCACCAGAATTGTTTCCTACATGAAATTGGAAATTGCGACACTCTACTCTTCTTGTGTGGGGGTCTTGAAAATTACTATCACCTCCTCTTTGATTTTGCCAATTATTCCTTTCCTTGCTCGTTTTTGATAAAGCCTTTAAATGAGCTGTCAATCTCCTTTTCCATTCAATTTGTATTTGGTTTACCTAGGGTCAGTAAATTTACTGTGTCTTTACTTCAATATCTCATTGATACAGACTGAGTCAATTAATGAGTATAGTTGATTTATGAAGTGAGTAAATGAAAACAAACAAGTTTTTTTAACTGAAGTAAAGAGCACACTAAAACATGAAAAAAAACAGAAATTATTATATATGTTTGGTTACGCTCTCCATGCCTTTTTAAAGTTCTCTAAAAATATTTCTCATTGAAATTAAAGGGCTCTTGTGTTTGAGCAGTCTTTCTTTAAAAATTTTTACAAAAGGTCACACTTTAGCGTAAAGAGCGAGTGTTGAGGAAGGGACAGCCCCCCTTACATACGAAATAATATATGTTGTTTGAATTTTTAGTGTTGCTCCTTACTTTCAGTTGAAAAGACAAACTTGTTTTTTAGTTTAAATTCAAACAATTTTTCAAATCATGGCAGGAAATCCCCTTCCGACCCCGCCCCTCTCGTGTAAAATTTCACCTGGAAAACTTCCCATAAAACTTAACTCCCCGCAGAAAATTATCCTAAATAAGTAAAATAACAAGCAGAACAATAGAGAATTTTTTTGCCATAAGCAAAAGCTCCTCAGCATAATATAAATGAAGACATAAAAGAAAATTACATAAGAATTGTTTTTAACAGTCTTGGCATCCTTAGTCTACACCGCACGAAAATTCCCCCTACAAAATTTCCAAGCTTCATGTTTTTATAAATTTTGCCCCGTCTCTCTCAAAATATTCTGTCCTGAAATCAGACCTGTAGGAAGGATTTTTTTCAGGGACGGGGGAGAATAAACGAACTGAGGGGGGTGCCAATTATAAAAACAGATTTGATTTGAAAATTTAAACAAGAGTACCCAAAAATTCAAGAAAATTAAGGATGTCCAGATGGAGGTGGTGGGGCCCTAGCCCCTTCCTACGTAAGTACATGCTTAAAATAAATACCTGCATTTGGGATGTATCTATGCATCCTTAAAATGAAAAAGTAGTTATGTGTACAAATTTTCATATAATTCCACTGAAAATGTTTAGAATTGTAGCGAAAAACCATAAAAAGAATAAGATTGCATGAATAAATGATTATTAAGCATAGAGGACCCGGACTCCCCCCTTTGTATATCAACTCGAAATGTATATCAATGTTCCGCTCTGTCACCAAATTCTTGGTTTACCCCCCTCCCTCCCTAAATGCTGCCTTTCATGCGAATCATGCACGGATTGGTAAGTGAATGCAAAACAGCAACTTTTGAATACAAACCTAAATACGAATGAATCCAATCAAAACAAAAAGCTGAAACTAAAATGTTATTTAATCGTCTTTTCTTTCGCATCTCTATACCTTCAAACAAGGACAGTCATCAAACATCTAAGATTCTGCTTGGGGACAGGGCCGGATAAAAGAAGATTGGGCCCCGTATTTGAAAGGGCTCTGGGTACTTGTGTGATAAACACTCTACCACTAAAGTTGTTCATTCATCGACGTGTTATAAAATCCTTTTTTTTTTCGTTAGTTTCTTTCAGTTTAGTGTGATTCAAGACAAAGAGAAGTTACATAACAGATGGAAAATATATAATTCGGGCTATACATTTGCTTGTTAGGGAGGGGGTAAAGTATTTGGACAGTGTGAAGTTAAAAAATAATTCTTACTATATATTATGCAGAATAAATGTACCTAACATATTAGGCATACAGACCCGCTACACTTTACCCTCCTCCCCAACGTGCAAATATATAGCCCAAGTTGGGACACTTTTGTCTTATAGCCACCCCACTTAAGATCTTGTGCCGCGAACATGAGACAATAACCGGTTTTCATGGGCTTTATACCAGACAATTTTTGCTTCGGCTCGGTGGGAAACTACATTGTAGCTATATTTTCATTAAATATTTAGTTGGTATTTTGGTTAGGTTAGATTAGTTTAGGTTACGTATTTAATATAATGCGGTCGGGGCTGCCCCCTTTTTTGTTGCAGTTTTCATAATTTTGTTGATAAAGTATTATATTTTCATCATATTTTGTTTTATTTCATTAGCATTAACCAAACTTTACTTCTCGACAGAACTTGAGTGTGGCGGCTATAAGACACAAGTACCCAAATTTGTTTCTAAAGAATTATATGTTTATCTTACTTTGGTTTATCAAACAGTTCGTGGTAACGAACTGTAGTAAGGAGCGACCCGGCTCAATAGTAATCGAAACTCTAAAAAATGAAATTTCGACACCAATAGTTACATTAAAAAATCGCATTTTAATGATGATTTAAATATATATCTCTCATCAAGATTATTCTTACCTATCAAAAGTTACGAGCCTGAGAAAAATTGCCTCATTTTAGAAAATAGGGGTAAACACCCCCCAAAAGTTATACAATCTTAACGAAAATCACACCATCAGATTCAGCGTATCAGAGAACCTAATTGGAGAAGTTTCAAGCTCCTATCTACAAAAATGTGGAATTTCGCATTTTTTGCCAGAAGACAAATCACGGATGCATGTTTATTTGTTTTTTGTTTTTTTTTTTTCCCCAGGGGTGATCGTATCGACCCAGTAGTCCTAGAATGTCGCGAGATGGCTCATTCTAACGGAAATTAAAAGTTCTAGTGCCCTTTTTAAGTGACGAAAAAATGGAGGGCACCTAGGCCCCCTCCCATGCTCATTTTTCCCCAAAGTCACCGAATCAAAATTCTGAGATAGCCATTTGATTTACCATAGTCGAAAAACCTAATAACTATGTCTTTAGGGACGACTTACTCTTCTGCAGTCCCCGTGGGAGGGGTTGCAAGTTACAAACTTTGACCTGTGTTTACATATAGTAATGGTTACTGGGAAGTGTACGGACATTTTCAGGGGTATTTTTTGGTTCGTGAATGGAGTTGAGTTGGGGGGGGGTTACGTGGGAGGATCTTTCCATGGAAAAACTTCTTAATTGGGAAGAGACTTTCAATAAAGGGGCGCAGTATTTTTTTTCAGCATTATTAAAAAAAACAATGAAAAAATAAATAGGAAAAGTTTTTTCTACTGAAAGTGAGGAGCAGCATTAAAACTTAAAACGAGCAGAAATTATTACGCATATGAGGGGTTTACCTCCTCGTAATACCTCACTCTTTACGCTAAAGTATTTTTAGTAATTTCAACTATTTATTTTACGGCCTTTGTGATTCAAGGGTCATTCTTAAGGAATTGGGACATAATTTAAGCTTTAGTGTAAAGAGCGAGGTATCGACGAGGGGTGAACCCCCTCATATACGCTATAAAAACATACGAATATAGAAGTTCGTTTTGTAAGTTAATTCGTAAATTATGTATATTTTTTACGTTTTTGTATATTTGAAAATGTTCGTAAGAAATTAAAAGTTCTAGTTGCCTTTTTAAGTAATCAAAAAATTGGAAGGCAACTAGGCTTCCTCCCTCGCTCGTTTTTTTCTCAAAACTTCCAATTAAAACTCTGAGAAAACCATTTAGCAAAAAAAAAATTAATATGCAAATTTCGTTTTAATCATTTATGTGCGGAGAGCCAAGATCTAAACATGCATTAATTAAAAAAACGTCCAGAAATTATAGAAAAACAAGTTTTTTTAATGAAAGTAAGGAGCAACATTAAAACTTAAAACGAACAGAAATTACTCCGTATATGAAAGGGACTTTCCCTCCTCAACGCTCCACTCTTTACGCTAATGTTTTTTTTACTGTTTTAAGAAGTAGAGTTAAGAGGAAGAGTCAAACTTCAGCGTAAAGAGCGTTTTAATATCGCTCCAAACTTTCATTTAAAAAAATTGTTTTTTTATATTTAATTTCATTAGGATTGAGACGTATATCATACAAGTTCCGGGCCACGCGTTACCAACAAAATGACTAAAATAAGATTGTGAAATTTAAAGTAAATTGTTTTTTACCATAAGGGATAAATTATGAATAATTCAAACAAATAAAAATATATTTATTTTAAGTTTAAATACCTGGATGAGATTTAAACCCAGCCTTGAGCAACAATTAAGCAAAACAATTCTGAAAGTGAGCTACTATTCCCTTGTTAATGAAATTCACAATTTTGAAATTCAAATGAGACCCGGACAGTATCGGATGTTTAAAGATGAAAGAGATAGGCAATGTTCTGTTTGTTGTACAATACGTATAAGATCTGTATGACAAAGATTGAAGCACACCTAAGCAAAAGTAGGATCTTATCCTGTAAGCAATGATTTATTGGTATGCAACAAAGCCGACTGTCAGATTAGCTTTGATGTATTCAGAAATAGTTAAGAGTTAAATACCTAGGGAGAATAATCCAGCCCTTTAGTTTGACCCTGTCTTTGGATTTCATTTTTTTTAAAAGCGTAGCGTAGCTCGTGCTACGTCTTTCCGGGCTGTCGCTTCGGAAGGACCTGTGGGAATTCCCATAGCTAGATCCTTGACTTAAGTGGTAGAAAATCGCGACCTCGACAAAACAGACAATGAAAACAATCTTAAAATATGTATTTAGAGGGACAGTCTTTGTTTTAATTTATTTTTTTCTTTGGATTTTTTACTGTGTTTTTAATTCTCGATTCGGTACTGAGAACGGTTGAGTGGAGTTTTGACCAAAATATTTGCACTGTATTCTTCTTTTTTCACTGACTTTGATTATTCTTTTTTTTTTCTTCGTTACGATTTATAGTTATAATCGAAAGCACGTTCTTACCCATTTCTACCCCTATTTACGTGAATTAACCCCATTTTTAATGTCTAAAGACTCCTTTATTTAGCGTATCTGAGACCACAACCAGCTATTTAACTAAGGGGGAGGGAAAGGCTCAGGGCCCGGACCCCTATCGCTCAAAATCCTAAATTATCTCGAATTTCTGGGTAGGCTACTTCTCATATAAATTACCAAACTTCTATTATTATTCCCCTCAAAAATTCTTACATACCTACCTGAATACAACCCTACAAAAGATAAAATTGCACAGAAATTAGAAAATTACCCTTAAATTGTATAGATGTGCGGAAATTGGATCAGATTTTATCTAATCTCAATTCCTCCATACGACAATTGGCACCCAGCCGCCAGTTGGAGCATCAGGGGGTGATTTTACCCACCCTCCTTAGATTTTGAAAATGCATTTTACTGTATCTTCAATTAGAAAAAAATCATTGCCCTGCTCATATATTTTCGTGAATTGGCACCACTATGGTTGTATTCTTGCATACGACAGTTGGCACCCAGCCGCCAGTTGGAGCATCAGGGGGTGATTTTACCCACCCTCCTTAGATTTTGAAAATGCATTTTACTGTATCTTCAATTAGAAAAAAAATCATTGCCCTACTCATATATTTTCGTGAATTGACGCCGCTATGGTTGTATTCTTGCATACGACAGTTGGCACCCAGCCGCCAGTTGGAGCATCAGGGGGTGATTTTACCCACCCTCCTTAGATTTTGAAAATGCATTTTACTGTATCTTCAATTAGAAAAAAAATCATTGCCCTACTCATATATTTTCGTGAATTGACGCCACTATGGTTGTATTCTTGCATACGACAGTTGGCACCCAGCCGCCAGTTGGAGCATCAGGGGGTGATTTTACCCACCCTCCTTAGATTTTGAAAATGCATTATACTGTATCTTCAATTAGAAAAAAAATCATTGCCCTACTCATATATTTTCGTGAATTGGCACCACTATGGTTGTATTCTTGCATACGACAGTTGGCACCCAGCCGCCAGTTGGAGCATCAGGGGGTGATTTTACCCACCCTCCTTAGATTTTGAAAATGCATTTTACTGTATCTTCAATTAGAAAAAAAAATCATTGCCCTACTCATATATTTTCGTGAATTGACGCCACTATGGTTGTATTCTTGCATACGACAGTTGGCACCCAGCCGCCAGTTGGAGCATCAGGGGGTGATTTTACCCACCCTCCTTAGATTTTGAAAATGCATTTTACTGTATCTTCAATTAGAAAAAAAATCATTGCCCTACTCATATATTTTCGTGAATTGACGCCACTATGGTTGTATTCTTGCATACGACAGTTGGCACCCAGCCGCCAGTTGGAGCATCAGGGGGTGATTTTACCCACCCTCCTTAGATTTTGAAAATGCATTTTACTGTATCTTCAATTAGAAAAAAAATCATTGCCCTACTCATATATTTTCGTGAATTGGCACCACTATGGTTGTATTCTTGCATACGACAGTTGGCACCCAGCCGCCAGTTGGAGCATCAGGGGGTGATTTTACCCACCCTCCTTAGATTTTGAAAATGCATTTTACTGTATCTTCAATTAGAAAAAAAATCATTGCCCTACTCATATATTTTCGTGAATTGGCACCACTATGGTTGTATTCTTGCATACGACAGTTGGCACCCAGCCGCCAGTTGGAGCATCAGGGGGTGATTTTACCCACCCTCCTTAGATTTTGAAAATGCATTTTACTGTATCTTCAATTAGAAAAAAAATCATTGCCCTACTCATATATTTTCGTGAATTGACGCCACTATGGTTGTATTCTTGCATACGACAGTTGGCACCCAGCCGCCAGTTGGAGCATCAGGGGGTGATTTTACCCACCCTCCTTAGATTTTGAAAATGCATTTTACTGTATCTTCAATTAGAAAAAAAATCATTGCCCTACTCATATATTTTCGTGAATTGGCACCACTATGGTTGTATTCTTGCATACGACAGTTGGCACCCAGCCGCCAGTTGGAGCATCAGGGGGTGATTTTACCCACCCTCCTTAGATTTTGAAAATGCATTTTACTGTATCTTCAATTAGAAAAAAAATCATTGCCCTACTCATATATTTTCGTGAATTGACGCCACTATGGTTGTATTCTTGCATACGACAGTTGGCACCCAGCCGCCAGTTGGAGCATCAGGGGGTGATTTTACCCACCCTCCTTAGATTTTGAAAATGCATTTTACTGTATCTTCAATTAGAAAAAAAATCATTGCCCTACTCATATATTTTCGTGAATTGACGCCACTATGGTTGTATTCTTGCATACGACAGTTGGCACCCAGCCGCCAGTTGGAGCATCAGGGGGTGATTTTACCCACCCTCCTTACATTTTGAAAATGCATTTTACTGTATCTTCAATTAGAGAAAAAATCATTGCCCTACTCATATATTTTCGTGAATTGACGCCACTATGGTTGTATTCTTGCATACGACAGTTGGCACCCAGCCGCCAGTTGGAGCATCAGGGGGTAATTTTACCCACCCTCCTTAGATTTTGAAAATGCATTTTACTGTATCTTCAATTAGAAAAAAAATCATTGCCATACTCATATATTTTCGTGAATTGGCACCATTATGGTTGTATTCTTGCATACGACAGTTGGCACCCAGCCGCCAGTTGGAGCATCAGGGGGTGATTTTACCCACCCTCCTTAGATTTTGAAAATGCATTTTACTGTATCTTCAATTAGAAAAAAAATCATTGCCCTACTCATATATTTTCGTGAATTGACGCCACTATGGTTGTATTCTTGCATACGACAGTTGGCACCCAGCCGCCAGTTGGAGCATCAGGGGGTGATTTTACCCACCCTCCTTAGATTTTGAAAATGCATTTTACTGTATCTTCAATTAGAGAAAAAATCATTGCCCTACTCATATATTTTCGTGAATTGACGCCACTATGGTTGTATTCTTGCATACGACAGTTGGCACCCAGCCGCCAGTTGGAGCATCAGGGGGTGATTTTACCCACCCTCCTTAGATTTTGAAAATGCATTTTACTGTATCTTCAATTAGAAAAAAAATCATTGCCCTACTCATATATTTTCGTGAATTGACGCCACTATGGTTGTATTCTTGCATACGACAGTTGGCACCCAGCCGCCAGTTGGAGCATCAGGGGGTGATTTTACCCACCCTCCTTAGATTTTGAAAATGCATTTTACTGTATCTTCAATTAGAAAAAAAATCATTGCCCTACTCATATATTTTCGTGAATTGACGCCACTATGGTTGTATTCTTGCATACGACAGTTGGCACCCAGCCGCCAGTTGGAGCATCAGGGGGTGATTTTACCCACCCTCCTTAGATTTTGAAAATGCATTTTACTGTATCTTCAATTAGAAAAAAAATCATTGCCATACTCATATATTTTCGTGAATTGGCACCACTATGGTTGTATTCTTGCATACGACAGTTGGCACCCAGCCGCCAGTTGGAGCATCAGGGGGTGATTTTACCCACCCTCCTTAGATTTTGAAAATATATTTTACTGTATCTTCAATTAGAAAAAAAATCATTGCCCTACTCATATATTTTCGTGAATTGACGCCACTATGGTTGTATTCTTGCATACGACAGTTGGCACCCAGCCGCCAGTTGGAGCATCAGGGGGTGATTTTACCCACCCTCCTTAGATTTTGAAAATGCATTTTACTGTATCTTCAATTAGAAAAAAAATCATTGCCCTACTCATATATTTTCGTGAATTGACGCCACTATGGTTGTATTCTTGCATACGACAGTTGGCACCCAGCCGCCAGTTGGAGCATCAGGGGGTGATTTTACCCACCCTCCTTAGATTTTGAAAATGCATTTTACTGTATCTTCAATTAGAAAAAAAATCATTGCCATACTCATATATTTTCGTGAATTGACGCCACTATGGTTGTATTCTTGCATACGACAGTTGGCACCCAGCCGCCAGTTGGAGCATCAGGGGGTGATTTTACCCACCCTCCTTAGATTTTGAAAATGCATTTTACTGTATCTTCAATTAGAAAAAAAATCATTGCCCTACTCATATATTTTCGTGAATTGACGCCACTATGGTTGTATTCTTGCATACGACAGTTGGCACCCAGCCGCCAGTTGGAGCATCAGGGGGTGATTTTACCCACCCTCCTTAGATTTTGAAAATGCATTTTACTGTATCTTCAATTAGAAAAAAAATCATTGCCCTACTCATATATTTTCGTGAATTGACGCCACTATGGTTGTATTCTTGCATACGACAGTTGGCACCCAGCCGCCAGTTGGAGCATCAGGGGGTGATTTTACCCACCCTCCTTAGATTTTGAAAATGCATTTTACTGTATCTTCAATTAGAAAAAAAATCATTGCCCTACTCATATATTTTCGTGAATTGACGTCACTATGGTTGTATTCTTGCATACGACAGTTGGCACCCAGCCGCCAGTTGGAGCATCAGGGGGTGATTTTACCCACCCTCCTTAGATTTTGAAAATGCATTTTACTGTATCTTCAATTAGAAAAAAAATCATTGCCCTACTCATATATTTTCGTGAATTGACGCCACTATGGTTGTATTCTTGCATACGACAGTTGGCACCCAGCCGCCAGTTGGAGCATCAGGGGGTGATTTTACCCACCCTCCTTAGATTTTGAAAATGCATTTTACTGTATCTTCAATTAGAAAAAAAATCATTGCCCTACTCATATATTTTCGTGAATTGACGCCACTATGGTTGTATTCTTGCATACGACAGTTGGCACCCAGCCGCCAGTTGGAGCATCAGGGGGTGATTTTACCCACCCTCCTTAGATTTTGAAAATGCATTTTACTGTATCTTCAATTAGAAAAAAAATCATTGCCCTACTCATATATTTTCGTGAATTGACGCCACTATGGTTGTATGTATTCTTGCATACGACAGTTGGCACCCAGCCGCCAGTTGGAGCATCAGGGGGTGATTTTACCCACCCTCCTTAGATTTTGAAAATGCATTTTACTGTATCTTCAATTAGAAAAAAAATCATTGCCCTACTCATATATTTTCGTGAATTGACGCCACTATGGTTGTATTCTTGCATACGACAGTTGGCACCCAGCCGCCAGTTGGAGCATCAGGGGGTGATTTTACCCACCCTCCTTAGATTTTGAAAATGCATTTTACTGTATCTTCAATTAGAAAAAAAATCATTGCCCTACTCATATATTTTCGTGAATTGACGCCACTATGGTTGTATTCTTGCATACGACAGTTGGCACCCAGCCGCCAGTTGGAGCATCAGGGGGTGATTTTACCCACCCTCCTTAGATTTTGAAAATGCATTTTACTGTATCTTCAATTAGAAAAAAAATCATTGCCCTACTCATATATTTTCGTGAATTGACGCCACTATGGTTGTATGTATTCTTGCATACGACAGTTGGCACCCAGCCGCCAGTTGGAGCATCAGGGGGTGATTTTACCCACCCTCCTTAGATTTTGAAAATGCATTTTACTGTATCTTCAATTAGAAAAAAAATCATTGCCCTACTCATATATTTTCGTGAATTGACGCCACTATGGTTGTATTCTTGCATACGACAGTTGGCACCCAGCCGCCAGTTGGAGCATCAGGGGGTGATTTTACCCACCCTCCTTAGATTTTGAAAATGCATTTTACTGTATCTTCAATTAGAAAAAAAATCATTGCCCTACTCATATATTTTCGTGAATTGACGCCACTATGGTTGTATGTATTCTTGCATACGACAGTTGGCACCCAGCCGCCAGTTGGAGCATCAGGGGGTGATTTTACCCACCCTCCTTAGATTTTGAAAATGCATTTTACTGTATCTTCAATTAGAAAAAAAATCATTGCCCTACTCATATATTTTCGTGAATTGACCCCACTATGGTTGTATTCTTGCATACGACAGTTGGCACCCAGCCGCCAGTTGGAGCATCAGGGGGTGATTTTACCCACCCTCCTTAGATTTTGAAAATGCATTTTACTGTATCTTCAATTAGAAAAAAAATCATTGCCCTACTCATATATTTTCGTGAATTGACGCCACTATGGTTGTATTCTTGCATACGACAGTTGGCACCCAGCCGCCAGTTGGAGCATCAGGGGGTGATTTTACCCACCCTCCTTAGATTTTGAAAATGCATTTTACTGTATCTTCAATTAGAAAAAAAATCATTGCCCTACTCATATATTTTCGTGAATTGACGCCACTATGGTTGTATTCTTGCATACGACAATTGGCACCCAGCCGCCAGTTGGAGCATCAGGGGGTGATTTTACCCACCCTCCTTAGATTTTGAAAATGCATTTTACTGTATCTTCAATTAGAAAAAAAATCATTGCCCTACTCATATATTTTCGTGAATTGGCACCACTATGGTTGACAAAACACTTCTAAGTCTGGGGCACAAACTACCAAACACTACATAAAGTTAAAGCAAAACCCAATTCCGTCTTATGGAGACTAATGTAGTCTACGACATGCACCCACACAGAGAGGGGAGGCTCTTCACTCCCAGAAAAACCAATTTTTTCCAACTTCTTGGTGTATCTCATCAAATTACCTAATCTATTATTTAGTATTATCCCTTTAGCCCACAGGAACACATTAGCCCCCCACCTCAAAAAAGGTCTTGCTCACATTCCCAGTTTATATATTTATTAAGTTTGTTCTGCTAATTTGTGCTTTCCCATTCCTGTGCCCAAAGTGGCATAGAAATGGACGATATTGTAGATTAGTTATTTCAGACAGAGCCAACAAGCTGTGTTGCCAGTTTACGCTATTTTCCACCAATTGGGCTATTAAATTTTCCGTTTCGTGGGACAACGATACTTCCAATTTCGCTACTTTTGGGCTTGAATTTTATTGAAACAAAAAAGAAATCCTGTTTGTTAGATCTACCTAGTCATTTACCTTCTTTGGAGTCTTGGGTCATAATGTGTCTTGGACTGTGGCACCCCCCTTCCTATTTTCAAACCTGGGTACTATATGCCGAAACGATTCTGAGCTTTTAAACAAAAGTCGAATAATAGTTAATGCATGTGCCTTCGATAAATCTGTCTTTAATCTCACACTTTTTAAGGACTTGGCAAGAGCTACTGGTCGGTCTCCTAACACTTTATTTTGGTCCTTGTATTAGATTTAAAGTAAAAGCTAGGGACCTTTACTCTCCCACAGGGACTGTGGGGGAGTAAGTCGGTCCCAAAGACATAGTTATAAGGTTTTTTGACTACGCTGAATAAAATGGTTATCTCAGAATTTTGATCCGGTGACTTTGGGAAAATAATTAGCGTGGGAGGGGGCCTAGGTGCCCTCCAATTTTTTGGTCACTTAAAAAGGGCACTAGAACTTTTCATTTCCGTTAGAATGAGCCCTCTTGCAAGATTCTAGGACCACTGGGTCGATACAATCACCCCTGGAAAAAAAAACAAAAAGCAAACAAATTAACACGCATCCGTGATCTGCCTTCTGGCAAAAAATACAAAATTCCACTATCTACAAGCTCATTTGTAGATAGGAGCTTGAAACTTCTACAATATGGTTCTCTGATACGATGAATCTGATGGTGTGATTTTTGTTAAGATTCTATGACTTTTAGGGGTTGTTTCCCCCTATTTTCTAAAATAAGGCAAATTTTTCTCAGGCTCGTAACTTGATGGGTAAGATTAAACTTGATGAAACTTATATATTTAAAATCAGCATTAAAATGCGATTCTTTTGATGTAGCTATTGGTATCAAAATTCCATTTTTTAGAGTTATGGTTACTATTGAGCCGGGTCGCTCCTTAGGCTACTACAGTTCGTTACCACGAACTGTTTGATTTACAAACAACTATGTGTAGTTTATCTGATATGGTGATTGTACTTTTCCCTTGTTTTACCTATCAAAGCCGAGCAATAAATATTCGAATTAATAACTTTAACAATTTTGCCTTAAGAAGGCTAAATTTTGGGCTATAATACCGTTCGTCTTTGGGCTAGTACTTGCCCGGTTTTGGCTATGGGCTCCGCTGAAAACCTGGCAAGTATGCCAACAAGTTTGAAGTAGGTCAACGTATGTTAGTAGAAGATTGTTTACAAACCGGGAACATACACTTGTATCTAGTTAAACACAGTTGGACCCAGGGGTGCCAGTTCAAAAAAATATAGGGTGGGGGGGGTCGAAATAACCAAATACAGGGCAATTTCGTTTTTTCCATTTTTTCAACAAAAATGCTAAAGAAAACGTATTTCTTTAAATGAAAGTACAAAAGAACCGTTATCATCAAAGTTGATGGGGAGGGGCAAAAAATCTAAGGGGTGGGACAATTTTGGTGGTAACATTAAACGGCAAATGAGGAAACATAGGTACGTGCAATGCTGTCAACAATCAAAAACGGGCCCCGAGGATTTTTTTTTTAACAAACCTACCATTTATAATCTATGTTATTTTTAGCGGTACCAATGAAAATAACTGCACTTGAAAATCAGTTCCATTGCAACTGAACTACCGCGTAGCTGAACCCCAGGCAACTGAACTGCTGTAACTGAACCACCGTGCAGCTGAACCACTATACAACTGAACCCCCGTGCAACTGAACCCCCGTGTAACTGAACCCTCGTGCAACTGAACCCTTTTTAACTGAGACCCCGTGCAGCTGAACCACCGTGCAAATGAAACCTCGTGTAAAAAGAACCCTCGTGCAACTGAACCCTTTTTAACTGAGATCCCATGCAACTGAACCACCGTGCAAATGAACCCTCGTGTAAAAAGAACCCTCGTGCAACTGAACCCTTTTTAACTGAGACCCCGTGCAACTGAACCACCGTGCAAATGAACCCTCGTGTAAAAAGAACCCTCGTGCAACTGAACCCATTTTAACTGAGACCCCGTGCAACTGAACCACCGTGCAAATGAACCCTCGTATAACTGAACTCTCGTTCAATTCAACCGCCATACTTACATTGGATGAAATACAAATTAGAATCATTACATGTTCAACCTTGTTGGAATTGTTTGCTTTTTAAAGCCATAATATAATTGACTGTCAAGATGATTAATAAAAAAATTCTGTTCTGTTGTCACCGAAACGAAAAAAATCGGACGTCACAAACTCTTAAAGTCAGATTTATTTATCCTTTTTTATCTCTGTTATAGGGGTTCCCTCTGCCCTGTCACTTTTTGCTGGTCTAAGTATTTACTCCCGCCTCCTCTTCCATGGGAAACCTTCCCCTGGAAAATACCCCCTCACGGAAAATATGGTTTTCCAAATTAGACTATTTTATTTGGGTTCTGTTACTTTTTAGTTTAGCTGAGAAGTGTTAAGAAAAGTGGAAAAGAGGAATTTATATGTAAATCTTGCCCTCCCCCCCCCCCGTGCAAAATGTTCTTCTCGCGGAAAATCCTTCAGAAACTCCTACCTCCTTTCAGAAAACTTGCATGCGAAAAATGTCCGTATGTTTCCCAATAACAAACACTATCTGTAAGCAATGGACAAATTAGAAAACTTAAAATGTGCTCAAACTTCTGCAATGAGGTGCTCTGATTGTTTTGTAGCAAGGGAGAGAGGAAGATACCTCAAAGAGTGCATTTTACTGTCAAAACATCTCAAATCTCATTGAGCCTTCGGATAAATACAGAACTAGCTCTAGGAGAGAGACAGGAGGAGGATGGAGGTAGAAATTCATTACAATCCTCGGGTAGTTCTAGTTTTTTTCGAAAATGATTGAATACCAACCAACCACAAGGGACATTTTTTTTTGGGGGGGAGGGTATTTTCCCAGGGGGGAGGGCGCGATCAGGTATTTCCTGGAGGTGTTTTTCCTGGGGGGGGGGGCTGGTTGCCCTCCAATCAGTTTTCTTTTAAAAAGGGTACTAAAACTTTCAAATTCCAATCGAACAATAAAACGGGATTAATAAACATGGTTAATAAAAACTCCCACCGTTCTCGGGGCAAGGGCTGTAGGTTATTGCAAGTTACCCATTTTGAAATTTAAGGATTTTATAGAAGGGATGGTCTTACAAACTTTGGATAAGGCTCATTCGATTGGAATTTCAAGTTGAATTTTGAAGAATCAAAGGTAATCAGAGAATAATCAGCCTCTCTTTTAACAGCCACTCCCCCCCCCCCCGAGATGCCTCCAGGGCTCACAGCCCTTTGCCCCTGGTGCAAGGGCTGTAAGTTATGCAAGTGGCCTACTGTTAACATACAAGGTGTTTTCATGGTTGCGGCGGTAGCTACAACCTAGTAAAGGGCGAATCACAGCCCATAGTAACCAAAAGTTAAAAAACGTGTTTTGAAAAAAAAACTGCCTAGTGAAAAAAATTGCCTTCCGAAACTGACTCAGGAAAAGTAACTATTATAAGTAAAAGTAAAAGTTTATTTCGAAAAGGAATTCATAGTGATTTCAGAAAAAGTGTGAAACCCCTCAAAAATGGTCCTAGAACAAAATGAAAAGTGTACCATTGGAATTGGTATGGTTGAACACATTCTAGAGGGGATTACAGTCCCCATCCTTGAGCTACAAGGAAAATCACTTTTTTGCATCGGTAGCACCGATCTGTCTACCGTGTTTTTTTTTCCCCCTTTCCTCCCCTTTTTTCCCCTTTTTTCAGCAGGCCTAGTGGGCTATCAGAACATCATAAAGAGATGCTTGATGGTTCATTCAAAAGCTATTTAGCATATCTACGTGCTTTAAGTTCTGCCATCTGCAAGTGCTTTATGGCACTTTTTGTGCCATTTCTAAAGGGGCAGGGCTAGCAGGCTACCAAAACATAGACAGATTTGTTATAGCTCATATAGAAGATATTGCTCGTATCTAGGTTTTCTTTATAAAATCCACCATTTGCAATTGCCAAATGGCACTAAGAAATGACACTATTGGTGCCATGTCTCAAGTGGAAAAGCCGGGCTAGTGGACATCCAGAGCTTCTTAGAAAGATGTTTAATGGCTCACTTGAAAGCTATTGCTCATATCTACGTGCTTTTTATCAGTTCTACCATCCGTAAGTGCCATATAGAACTAAAACGGCACTTTTGGTGCCACTTCTTAAGTTGAAAAGCTTGGACGCATAAAACGGTACCATTGTAATAGCTTTGGCCCAAAACCCTTAACTGGAGATTTACAATAAACTCTCCCGTATACTCCCCCCAGCCCCCTTAGTAAGTCTCTTTCATCCGATAGGAGAATTCACTATGAACTCTTTGACACGGTCAGTCAACGCAGGGGCTCGCAAAATGATTTTTGAAATATCGAATGTTCTTAAGAGGATGAAATTCGTAGAAGAACAAATAATTCCAAACGACTATTTCTTGGCGTACCCCTTCCCCTCCTTCTGTTTGCAAAAGTTGAGCTTCGCCAAAGATAGTTCAATGCTCTCACTCTTTATAATAGAAGCTTTTATTAACTCGATGTTAATAATAGCCAATTACAAATGTATTTACCGAATAAGGTCAAACAACAATGCTTTTGGTGATGACATAGCTCTCCATAGTCCTTGGGAATGGGCTGTAAGTTACACAACTTGGTCCTACAAGAATAAAAAAAAAAAAAAACAAGTTTTTTTAACTGAAAGTAAGGAGCGACATTAAAACTTAAAACGCACAGAAATTACTTCGTATATGAAAGAGGCTGCTTCCTCATCAACGCCCCGCTCTTTACGCTAAAGTTTGACTCTTTCTCTCAATTCTTCTTTTTAAAACAGTAAAAAACTTTAGCGTAAAGAGCGGGGCGTTGATGAGGAAGCAGCCTCTTTCATATACGAAGTAATTTCTGTGCGTTTTAAGTTTTAATGTCGCTCCTTACTTTCAGTTAAAAAAACTTGTTTTTTTTTATTTAATTTCTGAACGTTTTTGAATCAATGCATGTTTTGATTTTGGCTCTCCGCAGAGGAATAATCAAAACGAAATTTGCATATTTTTTTTTTGGCTCAATGGCTTTCTCATAATTTTGATCGAATGATTTTGAGAAAAAAAGAGCGGGGGACGAAGCCTAGTTGCCCCCCGATTTTTTGGTTAATTAAAAAGGCAACTAGAACTTTTAATTTTTTACGAATCTTTTTATTGGTAAAAGATTTACGTAACTTATAAATTAGCTTTGTTTCGAATTTTGTGCGAATAACTTTTCTCAGGTTTCTCCAGTCTAGACAACGTATATATTTGGAGTTTCCATAAAAATCCCAGCTCTTATTTTCAAAATTTTTGCATCGCTGTTTACCACACGTTCACTGACATGACCACCATAGTTTATCTAGAGTAGAGTTATTTACAAAATAAGGTACGGCCACACGTCCCTATAAGAACTTTTGTATTCTCATGTTTTTATTACATATATGAGGGGATTCGCCCCATCGTCAGTACCTCGCTCTTTACACTAAAGCTTAAATTTTATCCCAATTCATTAAGAATGACCCCCTGAATCACAAAAGCCGTAGAATAAGTAGTTGAAATTACTGAAAATACTTTAGCGTAAAGAGCGAGGTATTAGAAGGAGGTGAGCCCCTCATATGGGTAATAATTTCTGTTTGTTTTAAGTTTTATTGCTGTTCCTTACTTCCAGCTGAACAAGCTTTTTCACTTTTATTTTTTAATTGTTTTTTTTAAATAATGCTAGTAAATCCTGCTCTCCCTTCATTGAAATTTTCTTCTCCCATTACAAATTCTCGAAGGAAAGTTCCCCCAGCATATCCCCCTCTTCTCAACCCCTCCCCCAAACCAAAAAAATCCTCCTGAAAACGCCTGTATACTTCCCAATAACCATTACTATATGTAAGCACAGGTCAAAGTTTGTAACTTGTTGCCCCTCCCACGGGGACTGTGGGGGAGTAAGTCGTCCCCAAAGACATAGTTATAAGGTTTTTCGACTACGCTGAATAAAATGGCTATCTCAGAATTTTGATCCGTTGACTTTGGGAAAATAATTAGCGTGGGAGGGGGCCTAGGTGCCCTCCAATTTTTTTGGTCACTTAAAAAGGGCACTAGAACTTTTCATTTCCATTAGAATGAGCCCTCTTGCAACATTCTAGGACAACTGGGTCGATACGATCACCCCTGGGAAAAAGAAAAAAAAAAAAAACAAAAAAAAAACAAAAAACAAAACAAATAAACACGCATCCGTGATCTGCCTTCTGGCAAAAAACAAAAAATTCCACATTTTTGTAGATAGGAGCTCGAAACTTCTACAGTAGGGTTCTCTGATACGCTGAATCTGATGGTGTGATTTTCGTTAAGATTCTATGACTTTTAGGGGGCGTTTCCCCCTATTTTCTAAAATCACGCAAATTTTCTCAGGCTCGTAACTTTTGATGGGTAAGACTAAACTTGATGAAACTTATATATTTAAAACCAGCATTAAAATGCGATTCTTTTGATGTAGCTATTGGTATCAAAATTCCATTTTTTAGAGTTTTGGTTACTATTGAGCCGGGTCGCTCCTTACTACAGTTCGTTACCACGAACTGTTTGACAAATAGATTGAATTCTATCATCAGCCGCCGTAGTTCAGTTAGTAGCGCGTTAGACTTCGAATCAGAATCGGAAGGGTGCAGTTGCTTAGTCAGGCATTTTTATTTCAATCATGGTTTTTTGCCTTAAGTATGATATTTTTCAGCTAATTCACTGTTTTTGTTATTTTTTTGTTAATTGTGAAATATTCCATACACTATTTTTAGAACACATTATGCCCCGGAATGGGGCATATGGTTCTGGAACCACTCAAAATTCTTCAAAGAGGAATTACTTATTGTTATATTTATTTATTCATGTTATTTCCTTTTTTACTATTAAGAAACAGAATTAAACTATTTGTAATATATATATATATATATATATATATATATATATATATATATATAGAGAGAGAGAGAGAGAGAGAGAGAGAGAGAGAGAGCGAGAAATCATAGCACTAAGAACCTAACAGCATTTTTTGTGTGTGATATTTTTCTTGTTGTCAAGTTACTTTCCAACTTTTCCTTGTTTATTGCTAGGCTATTCCACACCTGCATGTCTAATGTTTTTTTGGTCTTTATCAGGGGGGAGATGTTTAGTGAAACAGTTAGGCATACCAAAAGAAGATTTTTAAGGTTTTTAAAACCTTAAAAATCTTCCTTAGAAAAATAGTTACTCTTTTCTAACTGTCGAGGCTGCCCTTCTTCAGAAATCGTATACACCATTTTTTGTAGCACGGATTTCTCGGCATTATTTGAAAAAGATAAGAAATTAAATAAATTTGTTGAACTGAAAGTAAAGAGCGATATTGATACTTAAAACGAACAGAAATTATTCTGTTAATATTTATTATATTATATTTGATATATCATATTATTATATATATTATATATTATATATATATATATATATATATATATATATATATATATATATATATATATATATATATATATATATATATATATATATATATATATATATATATATATATATATATATATATATATATATATATATATATATATATATATATATATATTATATAATACTATAATAATATATATATATATATATATATATATATATATATATATATATATATATATATATATATATATATAAATATATTTATATTATTATATTATATGAGGGCGCAAGTGCAAGTTTAAGAAATTAACTCGAAAGAAATTAAAAAGTTCATTGCAATGTTGCTTCTGTATTAAATTCAAATTAAAAACGGACAAAGAATAATTTAAAAAACAAAGTTTTTGAGGAAAGTAAAGAGCGAAGTTGAAACTTAAAACGTACAAAAATTATTGCTTCACAATCTATCTAACATAATATCAATAAAGCTAGTACAAATGAACCAAATAATCACATTTCCCTATGTTTGTAGGATTATAGAAAACTAGCTTCTGAAGACTTTGAAGACTTTAATTTACTTGTAAGAAATTTGATGACTCACACCTTTCCGTTCTTTTTAGTGGCTTAAATTTTACACAAAAGAACCAATCAGATTTTGTGTTCTTCTTCTTGGCTAAAAAAAAAGAACATTTCAATCAAAATATTATATTTATTTTGTATCTAAATAATGTTTAAATAACGTTTCAAAATAATTTGCTTGGCCAATATGAACATTCATCACAAAAATAAACCAATGGTATTGAAAAACACTTTGTAACAAGGAAGCGTAGAGCCGCATTCTCTCTGTTTCTATTTGATAGGCTTACATGTATTTTGTAACCACTTTGATACAGGTTGGTCCCTCGATAAATATTAATTCTTACTCCAATAACAGGTGGGGACAAAATTACTTTCGACGGGCTTTACAGCTCAAAGTCATTTCTTAAGTATGGGCATATTAATTACAGGATTTATAAACCCATTCAATATAAGGTTGGGTTTAGCACGTGCTAAGACTGCCTTTTCGCCTAAAGAAAGTCTCACGCTGGCACGGACTACAATTATTCACAGACGGACGTCAAAAAGGTAGCTTTCGGGTCTGAGACTTGACACACCCTTGGGATCAAGGGTTCGGGTTTAGCTGCCTTTCCCACGCTTATAGAAGCAGATAATGGAGCCCTCATGTCTCAGCCAGATGTTATTAACTTGAAACAAATGGGCTACTTTATCAATATGAAATTCGCACTATGCTCATTATGCTAACCTTTGATAATGAGGACAAGAAGAATTCGTTTGTTGATTTTTTTTAGCTATTCGTAAAATAATTTGAAGCATTAAACACATTTAAGGTAACTTAGACTTAGACTCGCCTTTATTAAACAAGAAACGATATACATAAATCTTATACTAAGGAGACAGGGAGGCAACTCGTTTTGTCTCCTTTAACAACAGAGAGAGAAAAAAGAAAAAGGAATTACACCTCAATAACTCAAACGGAGTACATAGAGAAAGAGAGAGAAAAAAAACCGCTGCTCACTATTGCCAAAGATTATTTCAATGGCCAGATAGGAAAACAATACTTTTCCTATAACAGATCTAAATCTCTCACACTTATTGTCCGTCGCATAGCTATTAATTATTATGCAAATTGCAACATACTGCAATGCAACTATTCTTCCTTTCATTTTTAATTTGAGACGGAGAAGTTCTAATTTTCGCCAAATATTATTTCATTATTCCTGTTATTCTATTTTTGCTCTTTCAGTCAAACAGTTCGTGGTAACGAACTGTAGTAAGGAGCGACCTGGCTCAATAGTAACCGAAACTTTAAAAAATTAAATTTTGATACCAATAGTTATATCAAAAGAATCGCATTTAAATGCTGATTTTAAACATACAAGTTTCATCAAGATCAGTTATACTCATCAAAAGTTACGAGCCTGAGAAAATTTGCGTCATTTTAGAAAATATGGGGAAACACCCCCTAAAAGTCATACAATCTTAACAAAAACCACATCATCAGATTCAGCGTATCAGAAAACCTTGTCGCAGAAGTTTCAAGCTCCTATCTGCAAAAACGTGGAATTTCGCATTGTTTGCCAGACGACAGATCACGGATGCGTGTTTATTTCTTTTTTTGTTGTTTTTTTATCTTTGTCATCAAAATTTAGTCTTTGTCATCAAAAGTTACGAGCCTGAGAAAATGTGCCTTATTTTGGAAAACAGGGGAAAACACACCCTAAAAGTCATAGGATCTTAACGAAAATCACACCATCGCATTCAGCGTATCAGAGAAACCTATAGAAAAAATTTCAAGGTCCAATCTACAAAAATGTGGAATTTCGTATTTTTTGTCAGAAGACGGATCACGGGTGCGTATTTATTTGTTTGTTTGTTTGTTTTTTCCAGGGGTCATCGTATTGACCAAGTGGTCCTAGAGTGTTGCAAGAGGGCTTATTCTAACGGAAATGAAAGTTCTAGTGCCCTTTTTAAGTGACCAAAAATTCGAGGGCACCTAGGCCCCCTCCCACACTCATTTTTTCCCAAAATCAACGGATCAAAATTTTGAGATAGCCATTTTGTTCCGCAGAGTCGAAAACCACAATAACTATGTCTTTGGGGATGACTTAATCCCCCACAGTCCCTGGGGGAGGGGCTGCAAGTTACAAACTTTGACCAACATTTTACATACAGTAATGGTTATTGGGAAGTGTACCGACGTTTTCAGGGGGGTGTTTTTGGTTTGGGTGTGGGGTTGAGGGAGGGGGCTATGTGGGAGGATCTTTCCTTGGAGGAATATTTCATGGGGGAAGAGAAATTCAACGAAAAGGGCGCAGGATTTTCTAGCATTACTATTAAAAAAAACAAAACAATAAAAATATAGACATGAAAAAGTTTTTTCAATTGAAAGTAACGAGTGGCATTAACACTTAAAATGAACAGAGATTATTACGCATATGAGGGGTTCTAAAAATGCTTTAGCATAAGGAGCGAGGTATTCAGGAGGAGATAAATACTTCGCTCTTTATGCTAAAGTATTCTTAGTAATTTCAAC
The DNA here is from genome assembly GCF_032884065.1 of Artemia franciscana. Taxonomy (NCBI): domain Eukaryota; kingdom Metazoa; phylum Arthropoda; class Branchiopoda; order Anostraca; family Artemiidae; genus Artemia; species Artemia franciscana. Next base: position 11,337,422 of record NC_088867.1, on the reverse strand, counting down.
TATTTATTCTACGGCCTTTCTGATTCAGGAGTCATTCTTAAAGAATTGGGACAAAACTTAAGATTTAGTGTGAAGAGCGAGGTATTAACGAGGGGACAAACCCCCTCATATACATAATAAAAATATAAGAATATAAAAGTTTGTTACGTAAGTTAATTCTTAAGTTACGTATATTTTTTACTAGTAAAAACGTTCGTTAAAAATTCTAAGTTCTAGTTGCCTTTTTAAGTAACCGGAAAATTGGAGGGCAACTAGGCCTCCTTCCCCGCCCCTTATTTCTTAAAATCGTCTGATCAAAACTAAGAGAAAGCCATTTAGCCAAAAAAAAAGAATTAATATGTAAATTTCATTTTAATAATTTATGTACGGAGAGCCAAAATCAAACATGCATTATTTCAAAAACGTTCAGAAATTAAATAATTTTTTTTTTTTTAACTGAAAGTAAGGGTAAAAAAGGGTAAAGGATACGGCATTAGACTTTACAGTCCGTACCGGCGGTGCTGATCTCCGTTTCTTGGCCCTTCAGCCAGGAAGTGCAATGGGGGGTTGGGGGCCAGCCATCCTGTGCTTTCGCACAGATACGCAGGGAAGGGGGATTTAAGCTCCTGATCCTTTCCCAAAACTACGATTTTTTTATCCTTTTCTCATGATTCCCTATATTTATAATTGAAGCCTTTTTTAAAGACCTGCGGATCCTCCCGAACACATTCATACACTTCTCAAATGGTAGGATCGTGCATGAGTGCCTGTTCTCAAGGGCCAGAAATCCAGGTTTAAGCCAGTTTAGGCCGATTACCGTTTCCTCTGTGATCTAGTTATGATCATAGACAGCTTTGATCTGGTTCCAAAGTTGCGAAAATTTAGTGGAGGGGCAAATATTTGTTTCAATCGGGGGAATATGTCCCCCAATTTCCTTATAAAATACAAATAAAATATTTGGTACAGTCCAGGGAGAAACTTTAAAGACCCCTCGCTCTGCAATTGGCACTCCTAGCTGTGAGAATTGTGGCTTCCGTTCCCTGATCTTGCCGAAAATGGATTACAGAATAGTTTTGTGCCTAAAAATTTCCCAATAAATGCGCGATAATAGATCATGTTCCAATTTGAACTCAAAATTAATCTTGAACGAAAGTATTGTTTTTTAACAATGTTGTTGTTATTCTTCACAGCATTAAGTGCATGAGGCTAGTACACTGGCAAAAACTTCTTTTCCTTCCCACCCTGCTTTATGCTTTTGCGACTTCCCATAAATTGATACTGACACTGTCATGGGCGTAGCTCCATCATTTTATTTGCGGGGGGGGGCAAGAGGGGTCTCCATCCGGAGATTAAGGGGGCATGTGCCTTAAAATTTTTTGTTTAAATTATTGAAGGCAACTATTCCCTCTGCCCTTCGCTCTCCCCCCCCCCCGAAACGACACCACTGGGCACTGTCTTTTGTATCCTATGCCTATGAATATGATATTGCTCTAAAAGTCCATGTTGCTTTTTCGTGATTCAAATATCGAGTGGGCGCTCGTTCTCTTCGTTTATAAGAATTTACTAAGCGATGACACTTGACCCCTTATCACTAATCTTTATTTCTAAATTTTTCCTAAATATATTTTACCAGTCTTTATGAGTTACTATTGTCCACTGTTTTTATTTTTTTTTTTTTTATTTCCACATTTTTAGTTGCAATGGATTCGATACTATGTGCCTAAACTAAACTATATAATCAGAGGCATATAGTTTACCCCATTACCTATCACGAAATATATTGACACCAGGTGACCTTTTGATGTTTTGCAGTATATTTAAATAAATTTTAAAACATCTAAACAAAGAAGATTGGTTGAGCCAATCGCTGGTTGGCGATTTTGTATAAACAATTTTTTTTATTATACAATAACTTAATTCATTTTAAAATAATTATATAATATTAAAGTAATAAAAATAATTAATATCTAAATAACTAAATTTATAAAAATAATCAAATCTCTAATCGTAATATAATCATATTAAATAATCAAATATTAAATAAATCAAATAAAAGTAATCAAATACTAAATAAAAATACATATCAAATAAAACACGTTAAACCTATTAAATGACATATTAAATAAAAATAATAAAATATCTAAATTTATAAAAATAAATATCTAATTATAAAGATGATTTAAATAAATTTTAACATCTAAACGAAAAAGATTGGTTGAACGAATCGCTGGTTGGCCATTTTGTATAATAATGGCAATCCAGAAGATACTCCACCTGGGTAACATTGCCACCCCTTACCCCCTAGCTAAACCATTGAACATAGTCCTATTACTTTTATTTACTTAAAGGTTACTATTTTGTCGGTACTTTGAAAGACCAGTAGCTAGTACTAAGCTGTTGAATATATTATACTGCAATTGCATTAGCATTTTATGGAATCTGAAAATGTATTTTATTCTAGTCTGCGGTTTACAAACTGTACCGTCTAGACTTTAGTTTATGACCCAGGTCGTAGGTCTAAGAGTTGAAGTGGAGGTTTGTGGTTTTTTTATTCCAATCCCTGGTCAACTTGGGATAAAAATTAATTGAACAGAAGCTGCAGTTTGTGGTTTCAACTTCCATTTAACAACGAAATTAGTTGTTACCAAGTTGTAAAATCAGAAATCCTGTTCTGACATTGTTTTTTTTTTCATCTAAACAGGAGCCTTAAAACCACAGACTAGGCAATTATTCGCAGGTATTACAAGACCTTATATGGAAAAGTTGAGGGTTTAAACTTACTCCAAAAGCTGGCCTTAGAACGGGTTCATATTTTTTAATAGCAAGTATTTTTTGCAACTGAAAAAAGTTTAATAAAATAGGAAGATAAGTCTGAAGACAAGGTTAGGGTACTAAAAACTGTGGTTTGATCCCACAATCAAGATCTTTAATGAAACAAAGTTTTATATCAGGAGCGGATCTAGAGCAAAATCTTGGTGAGAGGCAATGTGACAAGGGCACCAATAATTTACCGATTGACAAATTTATTTAAAAACAAAGAAAAACAGAAAAAAAACAAGGAATGAGGGCTCCAGAAAAATCTTGGAGGGGAGTACGGTCCCCCTGGATCTACCAGTGGTGTATATGGCTATGTCATATTTAACAGGTGAAGAGTGATAGGGTGATAGCAAAAACGCAGGAGGAGGGGTTGGGATTTTTTGATTTTTGATGAAAATATAAAAAGACTATTTTCAAAATCTGAGGGGGGGGGGTTCATCTTTTTAAAAAATATAGAAAAAGATAGCTTCAAAATGTAAGAGGGAAGGGTGCGTTTTGATTTGTTTTTTTCTTTTAATGAATCTACAAAAAAGGCATTTAAAAGGAATTCCACTTAATTGGTAACCCTGGACGGATTAACAAAAAAATTCAGTTAGAGATATGCAAAAAGCAGGAGGTCCTCAAATGCGATGGAAAGATATCATAAGGAAAAATTGAAAGGAAGCAAGAGCGTCAAAGCGGGAGTATTGAGTTAAACTCTAAACTGAGTGAGCTGGAGGGGGAGCAACTGAGGGGGCACAACTTGATGTGATCGGTTTAATTAAAAATAGTTTTCAAGTTTTTTAAATTGTGGTGGCAACAAAGAAGTAAAAAGCATAGAGCTTGCAAAAAAACTGTCTAATTAATTTTGGGGTTTCACAATTAATAAATTAATTGTGGGTTTTCGGACATCTAAACAGCAAATACCGAGCTCTTCAACCCTTACCCTTTCGAAGATGCTGGTGGAAACAGCATGTAATGCTGAGTTTTAAAAAGTTAGTCGTCTTCGATACACTACTATTTCCCACGAAGTTGGCCGTTTTTAACTTAAGCAACAACATCAGTTGATAGGTTTCTTAAAAAAATATTTTACCCTGTTTTTTGGCGCTGTTTTTTCAAAGTAAAATGAAATGATGATTCTGATGAGAAACATCATTAGATTTACGGTTTTTAGCTCGGAAGTTTAAGCATTATTGTGAAGCTAAAGTTAAGGCCCAATTTCCACCACCTGGTGTACATTATGGAGTGGTATGTGTGCCGCATAGTCCTGACACATGCGGTACTATTCCACAACGCTAAAGATAGCTAAAAAAGAGTTTATTAAAAAACTGACACTATTTTTCAAAGATAATGTGAAATATTGACCCTAGTCTTTTTTCAACTTTACCAATACTACCCAATAAATGTTCAAAATAAAGAAAAATAGAATAAACTATTGATGGAATACAGTTTTTAGCAAGAAGATGAAATATTTTGAACATTTTAGGGGTTTTTCATCTTAAAGGGCAGTCATGGTCCCTTTGGGCACTTTGTTTTGTTCATTTCGTAGATCAAATCAAAAGAGATCCAATGAAGTGCCTGTGCAAAATCATATACAACTGTGTACTCTCACAAGCGCACTAAAATTTAAATTTCTGATGAATTGGGTATCAGATAAATATCCTCCAGGAAAAAGTGTTGGCCAAAAACAGGAAAAAAGTATATTTTGATCAGATTTTTAATTTTAACATAAGATGGGTTCCTTCACATTCGTCTCGAAAAAAATATGTGTTGTACTTATTTTTGTCATTTACACATAAATTGCAGTTGGATCCATCCATATCTGACTCGTGACCATGGCGCTAACTCCCAAGTCTAACACAGAACATGGCAAACGCTACGGCCCAAGGTTGTTTCTATTTTGCACTAAATTAAAAAAAAAAAGGTTTTTTTAACTGAAAGTAAGGAGCGACATTAAAACTTAAAACAAACAGAAATTACTCCGTGTGTGAAAGGGACTGTTCCCTGCTCAACGCCCCGCTCTTTACGCTAAAGTTTGACTCTTTCTCTCAACCCTACTTTTTAAAACAATTAAACACTTTAGCGTAAAGAGTGACTTTAGCGTAAAGAGCGAGGGATTGCGGAGGTGATAACCCATTTCATATACGGAGTAATTTTGTTCGTTTTAAGTTTTAATGTCGCTCCTTACTTTCACTTAAAAAAAAACATTTTTTATTTAATTTCTGAACGTTCTTGAATTAGTGCATGTTTTAATTTTTCCTCTCCGCACATGAATAATTAAAACAAAATTTGCATATAATTTTTTTTTGGCTAAATGGCCTTCTCATAGTTTTGATCGGATGATTTTGAGAAATAAAGGAGCAGGGGAGGAGGCATAGTTCCCCTCCAGTTTTCTGAATACTAAAAAAAGGCAATTAGAACTTTTATTTTTTTTTACAAACGTTTTTATTAGTAAAAAACACACGTAACTTACGAATTAACTTACGTAACGATCTTCTACATCCGTATGTTTTTATTACGCATATGATGGGGTTCGTCTCCTCGTAAATACCTTGCTCTTTGCACTAAAGCTTAAATTTTGTCCCAATTCCTTAAGAATGACCCCTGAATCTCTAAGGCCGTAGAACAAATAGTTGAAATTACTAAAATACTTTAGCATAAAGAGCGAGGTATTAGGAAGAGGTGAAACCTTCAGATGCGAATTAATTTCTGTTCGTTTTAAGTTTTAATGTTGCTCCTTACTTTCAGTTGAAAAAAACTTCTTCATATTATTTTTTCATTTATTTTAAATAATGCCAGAAAACCCTGCGCCCCCTTCATTGAAATTCCCTTCTCCCATTACATATTTCTCGATGAAAAGATCCTCCCACATAACCACCTTCCCTCAACCCCTCCCCCCAAACCAAAAAAAAACAGAAAACGTGTGTACAGTTCCCAATAACCATTACTATATGTAAACACTGGTCAAAGTTTGTAACTTATATCTCCTCCCACGGGGACTGTGGGGGAGTAAGTCGTCCCCAAAGATATAGTGATTGTCTTTTGACTATGCTTAATAAAATGGCTATCTATGAATTTTGATCCAGTGACTTTGGGAAGAAACTGAGCGTGGGAGGGGTCCTAGGTGCCCTTCAATTTTTTGGTCACTTCAAAAGGGCACTAAAACTTTTAATTTTTGTTAAAATGAGCCCTCTTGCGACATTCTAGGACCATTGGGCCGATACAATCACCCCTGGGAAAAAACAAACAAACAAATAAACACGCATCCGTGATCTGTCTTCTGGCAAAAAATACGAAGTTCTACATTTTTGTAGATAGGAGCTTGAAACTTCTACAACAGGGTTCTCTGGATACACTGAATCTGATGATGTGATTTTCGTTAAGATTTTATGACTTTTAGGGGATGTTTTCCCATATTTTCTAGATTAAGGCAAATTGTCTCAGGCTCGTAACTTTTGTCTCAGGCTCGTAACTTGGTTGGAAAAACAAGCACAAGGCCTAGATACATGATTGACATCATCGAAACGGACCCACTCTTTGGGGGAGTTGTGGGGGAGGGATAATTCTGAAAAATTGGAAAAATGAGGTATTTTTACTTACGAAGGAACTGATCGGATCTTAATGAAATTTGATGTTTGGAAGGATATCATGTCTCAGAGCTCTTATATTAAATCCTGACTGTATCCGGTGAAGGGGAAGTGGGGGGGCATAAGGGGAAGATACGGGATTGAGATAACCGGAATGGATGAGTTGGGAGGGGGGAGGGTTAATTCTAAAAGATTAGAAAAAATAAGTTATTTTTAACTTACGAAAGAGTGATCGTATCTTAATGAAATTTCATATTTAGAAGGACCTCGATACTCAGATCTCTTAGATTAAATCCCGACCGGATCCAGTGTCATTAGGGTGGGACCGAAAATCTTGGAAAACGCTTAAAGTGGAGAGATCAAGATGAAACTTGGTGGAAAAAATAAGCACAAGTCCAAGATAGGTGACTGACATAACTGGACCGTATCTGCTCTCTTTGGTGGAGTTGGGGAGGGGGAGTAATTTGAAAAAATTCGAAAAAAAGGAGGTATTTGTATGCAAACCCACAAACAAACAAACATGCATATATACAACTTATTTTTTTATATATAGATACAGTTTCTTCTTTAGTTTTTTTTTCTTTTTTAGTTTTTCTTTTTTTTTAGTTTCTTCTTTTTATTGATTTGTTTTCTTCAATTTGTCAATGTTCATTCTAACATTGACACTTGGAAAAATCTTTACGTGCCAAGCATGCTAAAGCTCCAACAATTTATATTAAACCTCAAAATTTGGGGTATCTGTTTTAAGGTTTTCGAATTACTTTAATCTATTGTCAAAATATATTGAAATATTTGTGCAATTCCCAGTTTTTTTTTTTAGTTGTTTCTTTTTTTAGTTTTTTGGCTTTTTTAGTTTTTTTCTTTTTAGTTTCTTATCTTTTTTATTTTTTTACGTTTTTTCTTTTTAGGTTTTTTCTTTTTAATTTTTTAATTTTTTTTTTTTTTTTTAGTTTTTTCTGTTTAGTTTTTTTTTTAGTTTTTTTACCATTTTTCTTTTTTCGGATTAATTTAATCTATTGTCAAAATATTTCGAAATATTTATGCAATTTCCAGTTTTTAAATTCTAGTTTGTTTTCTTTTATAAATATAGAAGATATAATCTGGCGTAACAGACAAAGTGCAACAGACATAACAGACAGACAACTTATTTTTATATATATAGATTTATTACAATAAAGAATTTGTTTTGCTACTCAAGCCAGATCATAAGAAAAATGTTTGTAGAAAACCGAAAAGTTTTAGGGTCAAAGTCTATTTGCAGGCATCCATGAATGGAACAACACACATTTTTTCCATGGTTCTTCCCTTTTCGGGTCTCTTTTCTTTGGTTTCCTTATTATTACTTTATGACTCCCCTGCCCGCAACCATGGATATATAGTATAAAACAAGAGAATATATTTCTGACCTATATTGACCGCTACTCAGCACGTTCTAAAAATAATTGAATGAAATGGTCAAAACTAACCAGGGCAGAATGTGGCGCAAACAGTTCGGATCTTTAGAGTAGTCAGTGAAGTTTTCACAGCAGTTTTCAGCAGCTTTTGCGATCAAAATATCAAGATTTTAACTAATTTGGAATTTTTGTTCACATGATCGTCCTTGAAAATTTCTTATCTATTTTTTATTACCATCTCCTTCCCCTCTCATGTATAAAAGCATATTTAATTAATTAGTACCTAGATAACGTAAACAAATGAAATCATTTGAATAATATTGATTTTTTAAGCCGTATTTTAAACAGCCTAGGCGTGTGTCGTTATATGTATACGTACATTGCACATTGTTTCGGAGATATTTCTTTCAAAAGGTCTTTATGACAAAAAAACTTGCTTATTCTTAAATTGGGGTTAATTATATATTATTTGTATCCATCAACTCATTAATGGCTTCAAGTTTCCGAGCAAAAAGTAAAGGAATAAATCATTGAAACAAAAGTACTAAATAGCATAATGTGTAATTAACAGAAAAGAAACAGGGTCGGGAGTCGTGGTAAACAAATAAAACACTAGGTCACTTTGTTAAAAAAATAGCAAAAAATGAATTTTTTAACAAAAACACAAGCAAAAGCTACGTTTCTAAATCACTCCCCCCCCCCTCCAACAGATCTCACTGACTATGATGTGAGTATTTACCGTCGGAAATATGCGAGCATCAAGCTCGGGCGATATCTGAAAAAGGTTTCGCTGAATCTAAGAATTAAACTGTTAACTTACATAAATACACAACACACTTAAACCAGTGAAATTATGCAGAACTATAGTGAAGCAAGCTTTTTTATGTCTAGGGGTAACAGGGAGAAACAAAGATCGATGTCCTATGATGTAACAAAACCTTTGCGTGAAAAGTAACTCTTCGTTTCTGCTTAAATGTTTTGACTATATGCTTTTCATATAATTTTAATATATTTTAAAGAAACATATTGTGAAATTATGATATGAGAAATATTTTGTATATATTATTTAAAGTACATGATATTCAATCAAAATTTACATTGTTGAAATGTATTTTAAAAACGACGGTAAAGTTAAAGTGGAATTTCACACAAGATAGGCTATAAATAAAGCTTATATAAGAAATATTATAAATATAGGCGAAAAATTCTTATCTAATAATTTTTGAAAAGCTGGCGTCTCAGAAGACCGTAACTGTGACTCTGGGGCCAGCTTGCTAGTTATCTCATAATCAGAATGCTACTAAATGACAGGCAACTTAATTCGATGTTGATTTCTCTAGTTAGTATTAACTTTCCTGCTCAGATCAATGTTTCCGCTTCATGACTAGTGTTGCCAGATTGGACATAGAAGATTATGCTTTCTTGAGCCCAAAATTATGCTTTTTTGGACAGACTTTGCTACGCTTCTATATTTTCCCAGGTTTCACGAAAAAGTTGATTAGTTAAGACAAGTCGAATTCTGTCTTATCTTAATAAAGGTTCTAAATAGAATATAATCTGATAATAATCGCTTAATAATTTATTTTAACCCGCCAAGGGAACAAAAGCGGGGTATAAACAAATGAGGCAAAGAAAAAGGTAAAATAGCATAGAAAATAAGTAAAAAGGCTTTTTTTTATGTCCAGGGGAAGGATCTTGGTTCAGGTTTTTCGTCTTTTTTCGCAAGTCCTCTTTCTTCTCGAAGCGGTTGGCGGCATTTGAAAAACATAATGTCACTTCAGATACATGAAAAAAAGAAGGAAAAAATGCAGTTCATATTCAATGATCTTCTTCACCTTCGCTTTCGGATTTGACTTCTTGACCAGGGGGTGGGGTGGCTACTCAGAGGTTCTCTGAATTATGGAACTTGATCTGATTGTCTGTTGGGACATATTTGTAGCAAACTGTATCTTTTGTTCTTAGTCACGATTTTGTGACCAGCAGGGCTTCAATACTTTATTTCTTCAACCTATTCCGCTTTTTTGTCTTGACATCACTGATCCAAGAAAAAAATTCTTTCTGTGTCTGCGTTCGAATGCGGTAGGGAGAGCACCCTCTCGGCAAGTTTTGCCAGATCTGGAAAAACTCTTTCGTAGGTAAAGTTTCTCATTTCACGTATTTTTCTCCACATCAAGTCTGTAATTTTGCTCATATCTATCTTTTCGGAGTCACCTAAGCATATGGCAGTTTGCGCCGCTGGGAGTCAATATCTGTGAGTTTTGGCATGAGACTTAGAAAGCGGTTTATTGTGACACCTAGTGACGGAATACTGCTTCTTTCAGTTCCCAGGACCATCATGGGATTTACAAACTGAAGGAACTTCAAAAAAGTGTCACCGTGTGGGAATCGCTTGAGCGTCTGGCTGTGGTAATGTTGAAACCTAAACACCTTTTTTTGGAAAGTGCTCACGTCCTCAGGGGTTATTTTACCTCTCTGTAATGATGTTAAAAGATATTGGGCACACTCATCTCCTAAAAAGACGTCTTCTAATAATCGGAAATGACTCGGGTTTGACGAATTGATCTTTGTAGAGTCTCTTAGAAACCTTTCTTGGATGAAGTTGCTCCATAGAGTCTTGATGAACTTTTTACACTCAGATCGCAAATCTCTGATTAGAATCTTTGCAAATTGGAACAAGGCGTTGAAGGAGATGAAATTGTTGAGAGCATACTTAAGAAACACCAAATACGCTTTTGTGAACGGATTTTTCATTTCTATCAAGATTTTGTCTGCAGCAACTTGGCAGTCTTCTGCTGAAGCTAGCACGAAAAACTGTTCCAAGAGCAATCTACAGATCGAGAAGTCTCGCAATGCACTGGTGAGCATCAGGCCATCTCGTGTCTGCGAGTTTAAGCAGCCTGTTCAAGGTTGTTTTATAGTACTCCTGAAACTCCATAAGAATCGCAGTTCTTTTTTAACTTGAAGAAACGTAATTAACAACCATCCTCTCAAATTCCTCGGCTTTCTTTGGTATCTCAGCTGTAGAGGCAGCAGCACATAGATTGGCCGAATGGCAAATACCTTTCAAAAGTACCAACTTCTTAAAGTCCTTTGAGTCCTTCAGCTTTCGATAAACGTAATTGTTGGCCCCAACCATCACAGACGCACCGTTAAAGGCCAGACCATCAATCTGGTTCAAAGATAGATTTTTGCCTACGAAAAACTCAATCAACTGCGAAAAAATACCATCAGCAGAAAGATTGGTAGGCTCAAGTCTGATCATCCCGAACAAATCTCTGCAGATCTTCCCATCACTCTTCCTGGCGTATTTTACTAGAACGCACAAGTACTTATCCAGTGTATTGTCGGTAGATTCGTCTAGTAGTAAACTAAAGAACGAGTCTTTGAGCTCTGCAAATATCTGAGAATTTTCATCCTTGTGTAGAATTTTCTTTGTGATAGAAGTCATTTTCGCTCTACCAAGCTCCATGTCATGGACTACTTTTGAATCTTTTGCTATTTCTTTCACTGTCTTGACTAGGTGATCACTAGTGGGAAGTTTTGGCATTGCCTATGGTTGAAAAGGCTAGGTCTAATTGCACAGCAAAATTTTCTCATCGTTCACCACCAACAACAACAACATGAAACCCATCTAAATCTCAAAATTTCATCAAACAATCGTCTTCACCAATCCAATCCAACCAATCACCACATGTCTTTAAATTCAAATATCTTGCGTGCGCTTTTCTTTGGCATAGACCACAGGATCAGAACAAAAAAATACCAGATGGATCGTAGTCTGTCGCTGTGCCGAAAATTTTACTTTAGTTTGGTCGAAAAATTCGATAAACCATCTTTTGTGTTCGTTTTATTGATGTGACATTATGAGTTGTTCTACATTGTCTTAGATTATGCTACAATTATGCTTTCTTAAGGAGGATTATGCTTGGATGCTTTTGGTTCCTAATTATGCTACGTTCCGCATAATTATACTACATCTGGCAGCACTGTTCATGACTAGGCTGCCAAATTGACAGATTTTGTGTCAAAATGACACACTTTGATGTTGCGTGACACAATGACACATTCAGTCGAAATGATGACACAATCGATGCAAATGACACTTTTTTCTATAAGAAATGACACAATCGACAAAAATGACACATTTTTCAAAAAAAAATGACACAATTTTGTCATCCAAGTCTTATTTTTTAAATGGTAAAAATTAAATAAAAAAACAAGTTTTTTTAAATGAAAGTAAGGAGCAACATTAAAACTTAAAACGAACAGAAATTACTCCGTATATGAAAGGGACTGTTCTCGCCTCAATACCCCGCTCTTTATGTTGAAATTTTTTACTGTTTTAAAAAGTAGAGTTGAGAGAAAGATTCAAACTTTAGCGTAAAGAGCGGGATGTTGAGGAGAGAACAGTCCCCCAGTAGGCTTCACAAAATCCTTTCCAACTCAAGGGCAACCATGAAGTCTATCATGAAGTCTTTTGTCAAAACTGACATCTTAGAGAATGATGATGCTTTTGTCATACCGTTGATCTACGAGATTTCTGTTGGTCCAAATACCGAAATACACGTGCTGAAATACAAGGATGTGATGCCCTTGAATGATCTCAAACATTTTAGGTTGAACTGCCTGTGCTTCCTTGTAGGAGTTATCAAACAAATGAGGAAATGAATTGATCACTCTGATCCCGCTTTAAAAGCTCTGGCTTGTTTAGACCCTGTGACTGTTTTGAGCTGAAAAGTTGACACTCTAGTGGAACTGACTGGTCGGTTCAGCAGCTTACTTGGGAAACATGAAGGTGAAGTAGAAATGTCAAGGAATGTAATAGAGACTCAGTGGATCTTGATGAGTGAGCACAGGGATTAGATTATCCGAACCATGGGAACTCAAATGTCTCCTTTGATCTTTTGGAGGACGTTAATGAATAAGATGCTCAAGGCAAGCCGCAGTTCGAAGAGCTGTCCCTTTTCATGCCAAATCTGTGTACTCTTCCGCATTCCAGTGCAGCTGCAGAAGGTCAATTTTTAGTTCTATCAAGTATAAAAACGAAACTCAGGAACAGTCTACTTCTCGACACGATAGACTCACTGATGCATACAAAGCAGCTGGTCTCTCGTAACTCAGGAACCGTGCACGACTGGGAAATTCCTTCCGATATGCGGAAGAATTTTATGGCCTGGTACAAGGAGAAAGAAGAAGAGACCAATGAGCCCTAGATGTAGCCAGGGTCGAATATACTTGAAGTTCTGGGGAGGGGGTCTGTGTGTGAGAGGTTATCAAGTTGTTCAGTGCTCATATATCTGATATTCATCTGTAATTTTAGTATAAATATGCGATTGATTTTGGCTTACATTTTTCCTCGGCATCTAGGTCCATTAGAAGTACGGTTGTAACCATTAAGACAGGAAAATGGCTTAGTAGAATTGTTGGTTCAAGTTAATCTTCAATGAGGGCACAATAAACCACAGACAACTTGATAGACTACTAGTTGGAACTGTTTTTTTTCTGGGAACTACGTTCCGATTGCCGAGTCAAAGTGACATACTGTACAAGAGAAGAAAAGTAGGCACAAAGTATATTAAAACAAAAAGAAGCGTGTTCAGGCGTTATACTTCATTTTTACAAATTTTTTCTCGATTGAATCCAGGTCTCGGACAAGTTTTATGGTCGCAAACTAAAAAGCTCAAACGCACCTACTGTGGTCTTGTATTTTTCCATTTTCGAAAGTGTCAACTAAAGCTTCACCGATTACAATTACGACGTCATGCGAAAAGTATTTAATTTACTGTCGGAATTGATTGTCCAAAAACTTTTATAAATGTTAACTTGCCTTGTTGGCCGCCCAGACACAAATTCATAGTGTGTAACATTAATTTAATCGAATGTTCCTATTACTTTCATGACGTCATTAAAATGTCTCGATCCCAAGATAATAGTTTAAGGTTAAGTTTACTCCTTTTTGAACTGATTTGGAAAAGATTACATATTCAAAACTCTAAATAAAGATTTGACAATTAAATATGATACCACTTGTAGCAAAAAAAATATGACACATTTTGTGACACATTATGGAATCTGAGATGACACAAAAAGCACATATTCGGAAAAAATATGACACACTCCTTAAAAAAATTGGCTGCCTTGCTTCATGATGGCAAGTTTTCCGTTGTGGTAGACCAAAAATCCGTTAAGTTCCGACGACTGAGAACGAAAAATCCGTCAAATTTTCCGTTAAAAAATCCTAAAAATCCACAACAAAAGTCTGTTCAAATATAACTCTTGTGGTAAGCAGTGGTATCTGTAAGTGCGTTCTTACCCAGAGTTGTCTTTCGAGTTCCCATCTCGTTTCTCCCTTTTTGTGTTTCTAATGTAACTAATGAACCCCCCTCCGCTCCCACGAAGATACCAAAAGAGTTTTAAGACCGATGTTTAACAATTCATGGAAATTTTTCATATAGTTTTGAATGTCGCTGAGTATCTCGTTGCCTGTAAATTGCTAAATGAATTAAGCGACTATCTCATTGTGAAAAAGAACACAACTTCATGAAACCAAGTGTGTCAGCGACGCTTCTGCTTGAGTTGGACTAGAGTATATCTCGGAACGCTCGTTTATCAGTCTATAGACTACATTTCCTATCTGATCGTACAGCTCAAACATACAATATTCTATTAAGTGGTATACAAATCAGCCTGTTGTCTAAATTATTAGACAGCTAAGCTAACTCAGTAAAAATTGTCCTTTGATCGTGATGGACTACGATCTGCAGTTACTTTGGGATAAAAGAGCTTGACGAATTTAATGTTTATGTACGGTAGATCTATTAGAACTCATGAAGGCCAGTAACTCGGAAGCTAGCTCCTTTGAAAGCCTCTAAATTTTGAGAAAATACACGCTTAGTGACTAGAACGGATACAGATATCGATTAACTATAATATATAATGCTGTTTAAAAAATAGCGACGAAGATGAATCACTTGATGAATCAACATTAAATGCAATTCTTTAGATGTAACTATTGGCATCAAAATTCTGTTTTTTAGGGTTTTGGTGACTATTGAAACGGGTCGCTCCTTATTACAGTTCGTTACCACGAAGTGTTTGATTATAAAATTACCTTTCAAATATCGTCTATATATTTCTTGAAAGCCAGGGAGTACCCAACAAACCCTCTCAATTGAGTTCCATTTTCTGCTTCAGTGGTTGTCCTTGGCTTTCAAACAATCCGCGGTAACGAATAATAAGTAAGGATTGACACATGCTAATAGCAACCTAAACTCTGAATGAAACAGTTTCGATAGCAGTATTTAGATCAAAGGATTTAAGTTTTTGGTGATCCCGAATATTAAAAATACTGTATATTCAATGCTAACAACCAAAAGTAACCAACCTGAGAAAATTTGTCACATTTAAAATTTTAAATTATTTAAAATTAATAATTAATTTAATGTGAAAAATTAAAAATGTGATTAATTAAATTAATGTGATTAATTAATCAAATTAATTATAGTGACTATTAATATTTTATTAATTATATTTTATTAATATTTTATTAATTAAATTAATAAAATAAATTATTTTAAATTAATTTATTTTTAAATTTTTAAATATGGTGAACGTATCTTCAAAAGAGCGAGTTATCTGGATGAAAATTGCACTGTCAAATTCAAATATTAGAGAACCCTATTGCAGAGGTTTCAAATCACTGTCTACAATAATCCTGAATTTTGGGGGGTTGCCCCTCTCCCCACTCTGAAGAGAGGGGGATCTAAATGAAAATTACACTATCAAATTCAAAATATAAGAGAACTCTATCGCAGAGGTTTCATGCCAATATTCAGTTTTTTCGGGGGGGGGCTACCTTTTCCCCTCCCCATTATTTATTCTAAATTTGGCTTTTCGTCCACAGTGCTTGAAAAATTGACTGTTCACTATTCTAGTAAAAGTGCGCCTGGAATGGAAGGGAAAGTGGCTTTCCCAATGTTCTAAGAATAGAAGAGCATATTGATATGTATTTGCTTTTAGTAATATAAATTCTGTAAAAAGGTAATCGAATGCACGCTTGTTGCATTCACAAATATTTCCAGTATAGCAAAATAAAACCTTAGTGCAAACAGCGGCGTTTTAAGGGGACAGCCCCCATCAAATATGGAAGTTTCTTTTCGTTTCAATTTTAAAATTCGCTTTTTACTTTTATTTGAAAAAAAACTCGTTTTCTTATTTAATACAGTAGGCAGGTACGTACGCAAGAATTTTTTTGGGGGGGGGGGGCAAAACCTTCAAAACTGCAGATATAAAGTAGCACTTTTTTATTTAGTAACTCAAAAAAGCACGTATATCGGAAAATACAGATCAACTTTAATCTGTAGTATTGTAGCGGATGGGGTAAGAAGACTGAAGCCTCAAAAGTACGTTTTAGGCTCAGTTATGTTCATAGCGATTTAGAACCAGTGATTAATCTATTATATCCCACTGAAAGAGAAATTGTAGGGTTAACAGTGCAATATGGGTGCTGTGGGGGGGGGGCAGTTCTTCTATTGCAAAAACGTAGATATTAATGAAAAAAGATTGTTTCCAAAATTGATCCATTAAAAGCTGTACTTTATCCTGAAAAGGGGGATAAATGCCCTATTATCAAGGATAGTTCTATTTTGCTGTGGGAAGCAAACTCTCTTTACAAAAAAAAAAAAAAAAAAAAAAATAACAGTACAATTGCTAATTACTTCAAGGAGGGTAAAAAGTTAGACAGAAAATGCGTTAATAATTGGGCAGTGACTTGACCGAATAATTGCATGCTGTAAAATCCCCCAAAAAAGGCTTCACACATATATCTAGATTCTTATTAATTGTCCTGCTTTTGCCAGAAATCTCAAGAAACCATGGGGAAAATTAAACATTTCATAAAATTTCGGGGGGAGGCCGGGCCTGAAGGCCCACCCCCCTGCGTACGTGCCAGACAGCAAGAAACTATCTTTAATTCTGAAAAAGTACGTCAAAGCTACTTCTGGTTTTTGGTGTTGTGTCTAAATTATGTCAATGCGCAAAACAAGAAAGTTCTACGACCCATTGATTAAAACATTTGTTGCTTATTTACAAGGAGTTTTTCAAGCACAAATAAATAACCTCTTAAACAAGTTGACGGTCATTTTCTTTTCACAAACCAGACTCAGAGACGAAGTGGACTCTCCTATTTAATCTGAGCAAAAAAGGAAATTCATTATAATTTTTCTCTGACATGGTAATTTCTCGCGTGCCTCTTTTTCATTGTTCTCAGACTGCATATTGCCTTTAGCTCCGCACGTGGTTGCTTGAAACCGTGGGAATGGGTAGCTAACCATAACGATGGGTTTCACACTTCGTTGAATCTTTTACCTCAATTTCAAATTGGAATAATTTGTATCCACTATTTTAATTTTTGTTTTCTTTGTTCTTTAAAATTAATCATTTAGCAAAATATATTTATGAATGTGAAGAAAAGTGACAAATGTTTAGTAAAATAAGATCCGCCAAAATTGATCTCTCGAATAATCCCTTCATATGAAGCTAATCACTCCAATATTGACTTTTTATCGTATGAAAAAACAAAGCTTTGCCGTGGAAAGTCAAAAGCGAAGTTGAAGCTTAAAACGAACAATTTTTTTTTTAATTCACAGGCTATCTATCATTAAAACAAGTGCAAATAAATCAACTGGTGATATTTCCCTTTGTTTATAGGATTACAGAAAACTAGCGCTTTACTGAAAATATAAAAGCCAAGTATAGAAACAAAAATATCGATCTAGGAGTCAAAAATAAGTAAGTAGCCTCACAACAACAAACTAATCTATAACACTTTTCATAGTCTTGCAGAAGGTGTGATATAAGTAATTTTCAGTATACAATTAAAATTATTTTTAAAAACTTACTCATAAAAATAATAAGTTTAAAGTCATTATAAAACAGATAATTTCAAGTTGTGATACAAATTCTTAAGTGAGTCTGTATTTTAACTAACAAGATTGCTTCACTTCGAACTTGCCTACAAAATAATCATGGATTTTTTTTTTAAACAGTTCGTGGTAACGAACTGTAGTAAAGAGCGACCCGGCTCAATAGTAACCAAAAGAATGTGGAATTTTGTATTTTTTGTCAGAAGACCGATCACGGGTGCGTGTTTTTTATTTATTTTTTTTTTCAGGGGTGATCGTATAGACCCAATGGTGCTAGAATGTCACGAAAGGGCTCATTCTAACTGAAATTAAAAGTTCTAGTGCCCCTTTTAAGTGACCAAAACATTGGAGGACACCTAGGCCCCCTCCCACGCTCATTTTTCCCCCAAAATCAACGGATAAAAATTTTG
This sequence comes from Artemia franciscana, assembly GCF_032884065.1. Classification (NCBI taxonomy): domain Eukaryota; kingdom Metazoa; phylum Arthropoda; class Branchiopoda; order Anostraca; family Artemiidae; genus Artemia; species Artemia franciscana. The sequence continues at coordinate 11,319,333 of NC_088867.1, read as the reverse complement.
AGATAGCCATTTTGTTCAGCATAGTAAAAAAAAAAAACCAATAACAAGGTCTTTAGAGACGACTTACTCCCTCACTTTTCAAGGGGTGGAGGGCTGCAAGTTACAAAATTTGACCAGTGTTTAGGTATAGTAATGGTTATTGGGAAGTGTACAGATGTTTCCAGGGGATTTTTTTGTTGAGGGGAGGGGGTTACACGGGAGGATATTTCCATGGAAGAATTTGTCATGGGAGAGGATAATTTCCACGAAGGGAGTGCAGGATATTCTAGCACTGTTTAAAACAAAACCGAAATAATTAAAAAATAAATATGGAAAAGTTTTTTCAACTGAATGTAAGGAGCAGTATTAAAACTTAAAACGAACAGAAATTGTTCCGCATATGCGGGGTTCATGTCCTCCTAATACTTCGCTCAACACCCCACTTTTTACGCTAAAGTTTTTTACGGTTTTAAAAAGTTAAGTTGAGAGAAAGAATTAACTTTAGCGTAAAGAGCGGGGTGTTGAAGAGGGAAAAGCCCCTTTAATATACGATGTAATTTCTGTTCGTTTTAAGTATTCATGTCGCTCATTACTTTCAGTTAAAAAACTTCTTTTTTTTTCAATTAATTCAGATCCAAAACGACAGTCAATCATTGAGCTGAGCTCATTGTGCAGAAGTAATGTCAAATTAAAAAAAAAAAAAAACAACAATATAAAAGTATTTTACTTTTATACTGCTAAAATGTCCTTAAATTGTTTAGTTTTACCGTACCGAAATTCCTGTATTATTTTGTATTTTCAGTAAAGTGCTAGTTTTCTATAATCCTACAAACATAGGCAAATATCACCAGTTGATTTATTTGAACTGGTTTTACTGATATATGTTTGATAGTCTATGAAGGAATAATTTTTGTTCGTTTTTAATTACAACTTCGCTTTTTATTTTCCTCGGTAAAACCTCTTTTTTAAAAATTAATCTTTACTTGTTTTTTGTTACAATTTAATATAGAACATTACTGCATTAACCTTTCTGTATAAACGGAATAATTTCTGGTCGCGTTAAGTTTTAATGATCCTCCGTAGTTTCAGTTTAAAACTATTTTTTTATATAATTTCTAATCACCTCCTATCCAGGAGAGATAAGACCCCTCAACCCTTTTTAAGGAGCTGAACGAAGAAAACCGTACAAGAATTAAATGTAAAATTAAATTTCCAGTTTAAGAAAAATCAAAACATACCGTCGTTTCTTTTTGTATTTTTTGTTTAAAGAAGAAACAGATCTTTAATGCTTTGTTTTAAACAATTAATATTAGTAATTGATAATAAAAATAATAAAATAATAATAAGTAATTAATAAGTAATTAATAAAAGTAGCTCCAGGCGAGTAGCTTTGACACAAAACGTTAACTAAGCGGACAACAAAAAAACCATCATTTCTTGTGTAGGTACGATAAATGGTATTAAAAACTGGTTTTTTTCTCATTTCAAAAATTACCTTTTCGGAAGAATTTCCTGAATTCTGTAGAACATAACGTATATAAAATGAACAATATACATTTCTCCAGGATAGATTTCATACTGAGTTTAATCTTTTTACCTTAATTTCAATTTGAATAATGTGTAACTTTATTTTGATTGTTTTTCGGTCTTTAAAGTTAATCATTTAGCAAAATATATTTATGAATGCAAAGATATGTGACAGATGATTAGCAAGAAAAGATCCACCAGAATTGATATCTCGCATAACGCCTGGATTAAAAGCTAATCTAAATCCACTCCAACATTAACTTTCTTATCGTATGAAGACAGATCTTTCTCACTAACCAAACATGCTATGATTTATTCCTCCAAAATATATATATATATATATATATTGGAGGAATAAATCATAGCATGTATGTATGTATGTATGAATATATACTTTGTACAGCTGATCTTTAATAAATTAAGGCCGTGATTAAGTGAACTTGAAAACATCGAGCTTCAGAATTGAAGTAAGGTTACCCTTCTGTCTTTTAATTCTCTAGAGATCGTCGATTGTCAAAACTTCAAATAGCACCAATTATCAAGTCTTGTCAAAGGTTTTGATTGACAGCTTCCTTTGGTGAGATGCTTCAGCCGAGAAATAATAATATATTTGACAGTGTCTTGCAAAGCTTGGTTACCGACCAAGGGAGATTAGAAAATGAGCAAAAGAGCACTATCATTCTCAAGTACAAAATGCCCATGTATATGCAACTGTGACGGCATGCATAGAATGCATTTTAAAATTTATTGTTTTTTCCACTTTATTTCCTAGGGATAGGCTATTTAAAATACCTCATTTCATTAATTCGAAACTAAACAGCGAACTTAGTTGAAAGCTTTCTTCGAGGATTCTTAGAAAACCAAAGTTTTCTTACAAATTAAATTAAAAAAAAAATAAAACTGAAAGTAAGGAGTGACATTAAAACTTAAGACGAACAGAAATTACTTCGTATATGAAAGGGACTGCTTCCTCATGAACGCCCCGCTCTTTACGCTGAAGTTTTTTACTGTTTTAAAAAATAGAGTTAAGAGGAAGAGTCAGACTTTAGCGTGAAGACCGGGGCATTGATGAGGAGACAGCCGCTTTCATATATGAAGTAATTTCTGTTCGTTTTATGTTTTAATGTCACTCCTTACTTTCAGTTAAAAACACTTGTTTTTATTTAATTTAATTTCTTAACGTTTTTTAATCAATGCATGTTTTGATTTATGCTCTCCACAGATGAATAATTAAAACGAAATTTGGGTATTTATTTTTTTGGCTAAATGGGTTTCTCATAGTTTTGACCAAACGATTTTGAGAAAAAATAGGAGCGGGGAAGGAGGTATAGTTGCTCTCCGATTATTTGGTTACCTGAAAAGGCAACTAGAACTTTTAATTTCTTACGAATTTTTTTATTAGTAAAATTATTAGTAAAAATAAATTTTACTAGTTAAAGACATACGTAACTTACAAATTAGCTTACGTAAGGAACTTCTGTATTCTCACATTTTTATTATATATATGAGGGGGGCTCACCCCCTCAACAGTACCTCCCTCTTCACACTAGAGCTTAAATTTTGTCCCGATTTCTTAAGAATGACCCCTGAATTACAAAAGCCGTAGAATAAATAGTTGAAATTCTAAAAATACTTTAGCGTAGAGAGCGAGGTATTAGGAGGAGGTGAGCCCCTCATATGCGTAATAATTTCTGTTCCTTTTAAGTTTTAATGCTGCTCCTCACTTTCAGTTGAAAAAACTTTGTCATATTTATTTTTTCATTGTTTTTTTTTTAATAATAGTAGGAAATCCTGCGCTCCCTTCATGGAAATTTTCTTCCTCCATGAAAAGTTTCCCCAGCATATCCCTCTCTTCTCAACCCTGCCCCAGACCAAATGAAAACGCCCCTGAAGACGTCTGTACACTTATAAGGATTTAGTTATAAGGATTTCCGACTACGCTGAATAAAATGGCTATCTCAGAATTTTGATCCGGTTACTTTGGAAAAATAATTAGCGTGGGACGGGGGCCTAGGAGCCCTCCGAGATTTTGGTCACTTAAAAAAGGCACTAGAACTTTTCATTTCCGTTAGAATGAGCCCTTTTGCAGCATTCTAGGGCCACTGGGTTGATACGATCACCCCTGAAAAAAAAAAACAACAAATAAACACGCATCTGTGATCTGCCTTCTGACAAAAAATACAAAATTCCACATTTTTGCAGATAGGAGCTTGAAATTTCTACAGTAGTGTTCTATGACTTTTAGGCAGATCACGGATGCGTGTTTATTTGTTTTTTTTTGTTTAGTTTTTTTTTTTCCAGGGGTGATCGTATCCACCAAATTGTCCTAGAATGTTGCGAGAGGGCTCATTCAAACGGAAATAAAAAGTTCTAGTGCCCTTTTTAAACGACGAAAAAAATTGGAGGGCACCTAGGCCCCCTCCCACGCTAATTATTTTCCCAAAGTCAACGGATCAAAATTCTGAGATAGCCATTTTATTCAACGTAGTCGAAAAACCTTATAACTATGTCTTTGGAGACGACTTACTCCTCCATAGTCTCCGTGGGAGGGGTTACAAGTTAAAAACTTTGACCAGTGCTTACATATAGTAATGGTTATTGGGAAGTGTACAGGTGTTTTCAGGAGAATTTTTTGGTCGGGGAGAGGGGTCGAAAAGAGGGGGATATACTGGGGGAACTTTCCATCGAGGACTTGGTCATGGGGGAAGAAAATTTCCATGAAGGGAGTGCAGGATTTACTAACATTATTAAAAAAAAAACAATGAAAAAATATATATGAAAAAGTTTTTTTTCAGCTGGAAGTAAGGAGCAGCATCAAAACTTAAAACGAACAGAAATTATTACCCATATGAGGGGCTCACCTCCTCCTAATACCTCGCTCTTTACGCTAAAGTATTTTTAGTAATGTCAACTATTTATTCTACGGCTTTTGTGATTCAGGGGTCATTCTTAATTAATTGGGCCAAAATTTAAAATTTAGTGTAAAGAGAGAGGTACTGACGACGGGGTGAACCCTCTCATATGTGTAATAAAAATATGAGAATAAAAAATTCTTCACGTAAGCTAGTTTATAAGTTACGTATATCTTTTACTTATAAAACCATTCGTAATAAATTAAATTTCTAGTTGCCTTTTTTTATTAACCGAAAAATTGGAGGGCAACTAGGCTTCCTCCCCCGCTCTTTTTTCCCAAAATCATTCGATCAAAATTATGAGTAAGCCATTCAGCAAAAAAAAAAAAAAATTCAAATTTTGTTTCAATTATTACTCTGCGGAGAGCCAAAATCAAAACATGCATTTATTCAAAAACATTCAGAAATTAAATAAAAAAACAAGTTTTTTCAACTTAAAGTAAGGAGCGACATTAAAACTTAAAACGGACACAAATTACTTCGTATATAAAAGGGGCTGTTTCCTCATCAACGCCCCGCTCTTTACGCTAAAGTTTTTTACTGTTTTAAAAAGAAGAGTTGGGAGAAAGAGTCAAACTTTAGCGTAAAGAGCGGGGCGTTGATGAAGAAGCAGCCCCTTTTATATACGAAGTAATTTCTGTTCGTTTTAAGTTTTAATGTCGCTCCTTACTTTCAGTTGAAAAAACTTGTTTTTTTTATTTAATATATTTAAAATCAGCATTAAAATGCGATTCTTTTGATGTAGCTATTGGTACCAAAATTCCATTTTTTAGAGTTTCGGTTACTATTGAGCCGGGTCGCTCTTTACTACAGTTCGTTACTACGAACTGTTTGATAAAGTTGGAGGACAAGCAATATAAACAAAGGTATTTTATTTCAAATGACAATACAATTAAGTATGTAACTACAAAGAAGGATAGAATGTAAGGAAAATGAATTTTCCTGTTACCGGTACTAGACGATTAATCTTATAAGTACGGCTCTTGTATTGGAACCCCCTGTGGAACTTTGGGATCAAAGCATCAATGAAGAATCCTTTCAGCTTGGGAAAAATCTTTTCGGTCCAAAAGCCTGGATTGCGGTCTATCTTTTCAATGTAGAAGTCTTTCTGGGTAAAAATCATGAAAAAGCAAGTATATAGCTGAGCACATTCAAGCTGACTGATTGTACTTGGTAAAAGTAGTCGTGGCCTCGTTTGGGGTTGACCAGTCCATTCTTTCCAACTTCCGTGCAATAGTCCGCCTTAGACTCTTTTCGGTTCTTTATCCACTAGCCTATCCCCAAATTTCTCGCAGTTTCGCAGTTCCATACCTCGCTTTGATTTAATTTTCCCCATGATTTCGGCTTTGTGTGCATAACTTTCCTGAAGGCTCCTGACTATTTCTCATTTCTATGTTTCTTCATTGCATTGAAATAATTTATGAAAATTTCACACTATTAACAAGCAGCTGATTATTCCAGCTTGTCATTTTCGTCTCTAGGGGTTATTATCGGCGATCTGAAACGATTCTTTATGGCAACCGACTTGTAAAAATTTCAGGTAGCTGAAAATATTCTAGGGGACTGTTAGAAAACAGGAAAATACATCAAAAAATGGTTCCAATCATCTTATAGGTTATTGTCTTCTGCACATGATAGTACCAATTTTGTTCCAAAAGCAATATCCTTCATAGAGTACACTTGTGAAAAATCCCTAGACATTTTCTAAGATTTCTAAGCAATTAGAGGAAATAGAAAAAAATCCTTTCAAACATTTTGTAGCATCTTCAAGAAGCTATGGCCTGATATTAAAAGCGGCATCTTCCGCCAATGAATACTTGAGTACTTTTTAAATATAAATTTTCAATTTAACATGGGATTTTCGAGTTCCATCAGTTCACTTAATCACCCCCTTAAATAAAAAAACAAGTTTTTTTACGCAAAGTAAGGAGCGACATTAAAACTTAAAACGAACAGAAATTACCTCGTATATGAAAGGGGCTGCTTCCCCATCAACGCCCCACTATTTACGCTAAAGTTTGACTCTTTTTCTTAACTCTACTTTTTAAAACAGCAAAAAATTTTAGCGTAAAGAACGGGGCGTTGATGAGGAAGCAGCCCCTTTCATATACGAATTAATTTCTCTTCATTTTAAGTTTTAATGTCTCTCCTTACTCTCCGTTAAAAAAACTTGTTTTTTTATTTAATTTCTGAATGTTTTTGAATCAATGCACGTTTTGATTTTTGCTCTCCGCAGATGAATAATTAAATAATAATAAAACGAAATTTGCATATTTATTTTTTTGGCTAAATGACTTTCTCATAGTTTTGACCGAATGATTTTGAGAAAAAAAGGAGCGGAGGAGGAGGCCTAGTTGCCCTCCGATTTGTTGGTTACTTAAAAAGGCAACTAGAACTTTTAATTTTTTTACGAATGTTTGTATTAGTAAAAGATATACATAACTTAGGAATTAGCTTACGTAACGAACTTCTGTGTTCTCATGTCTTCATTACATGATTATATATTTTAAAACATAATTATATGTTTTTATGAAGGGGTTTACCACCTTGTCCTAATTCCTTACGAATGACCTCTGAATCACAAAAACCGTATAATAAATAGTCGAAATTACTAAAAATACTTTAGCGTTAAGAGCGAGGTATTAGGAGGAGTTGAGCCCCTCATATAAGTAATAATTTCTGTACGTTTTAATTTTAATGCTGCTCCTTACTTCCAGTTGAAAAAAACTTTTTCATATTTATTTTTTTCATTTTATTTTTTTTTAATAATGCTAGAAAATCCTGCGCTCCCTTCATGAAAATTTTCTTTCCCCATGACAAATTCCTCGATGAAAAGTACTCCCAATATATCCCCCTCTTCTCAAACCCTCCCCCCAACCAAAAAATCCTCCTGAAAACGTCTGTACACTTCCCAATAACCATTACTATATGTAAGCACAGGTCAAAGTTTGTAACTTGTAGTCCCTCCCACGGGGAATGTGGCGGAGTAATTCATCCCCAAAGATATAGTTGAAAGGTTTTTTACTACGCTGAATAAAATGACTATCTCAGAATTTTGATCCGGTGACATATGGAAAATAATTAGCGTGGGAGGGGGCCTAGATGCCCTTCAATTTTTTGGTGACTTAAAAAGGCCACTAGAACTTTTCATTTCTGTTAGAATGAGCCCTCTCGCAACATTTTAGGACCACTGGGTCGTTACGATTACCCCTGAAAAAACAAAAACAAAAAAACAAACAAACAAATAAACACGCACCGTGATCTGCCTTCTGGCAAAAAATACAAAATTCTACATTTTTGTAGATAGGAGCTTGAAAATTCCATGCTAGGGTTCTCTGATACGCTGAACCTGATGGTGTGATTTTCGTTAAGATTCTATCACTTTTAGGGGTTGTTTCTCCTTTTTTCCAAAATAAGACAAATTTTCTCAGGCTTGTAACTTTGATGGGTATGACTAAACTTGATGAAACTCGATGAGGCAAAGTCCATAGTAATTATAAATTTTAGAGAATGGCGAAGAAACTGAAAACACGTTTTGTGTTTTTATTCGTTACCAACGAGCAGTTGTTTGAATAAAAGAAAATAAAAAATTATTTAGCGTTCAAAGTAAGAAAAACACAATTTTCTTGTCAAAAGCTAAAAAACTTTATCAGTTTAGAAAAAATTAGACGTTACGCACAGTCACGTATGTAGTATTTTTTTTCTTTTCATTAAGATTGAGGGGGGGGAGCCAAGTTCACGTTTTTGGCCAATCAGTCGAGCGTATTTTCTTTAATAGGGTGGGTTATAAATCCCTCTCTAACAACGCCTTTTGAAGTATTCGGGACCGGGTGGTTCCGGTTCAGGTCTCTAAAGTTTCATGCTTAACCTACTACGATACAAGACATTTTGAAAGTCCATAATATGTGAAATTGCGTTAATCAAAGTTAGCAGCATCTAGAATCCAAAATTCACAATACCTAGTTAAAAACAGGAGGTGCGAATATTTTCATCCCACGAGGTTTATATGGAAAAAAGTTTGTACCCTAAATTTGAAATAACTATTGAAAATTTATTTATAAATATTTGTATACATTATTATATAATATTTTATGAATCTTTTTTGATATTTATATAAAAATTATTAATTTCATTAGTTTTTTTTTAATTCTTTTTTCCTTTATTTGCTCTATCATTTTCATATAATTATTTATATTATTATTATTATTATTATTATTATTTATTGGAAAATCCGTCACACAAACACAGCAAAAGACAGAGAAATAAACGAAAGAAAAAAAAAGAAGAAATACACACTGAGCGCGAAGACAAACACTTAAAAAAGACACAATAAAAACATCTTAACCTCTTTCAAACTGCACGATATAAGGTGATGACACAGACATTCAAAAATACAAAGTTAAAATATTCAAAATTTATTTCGAATAATTGTTTTAGTGTCAGTGCGAAGTTTACAAAAGGCAATAAAAAAATCCACCTTATCAAACAGTTGGTGGTAACGAACTGTAGTAAGGAGCGACCCGGTCAATAGTAAACGCAACTCTAAAAAACGGAATTTTGATACTAAAAGATACATCAAAAGAATTAAGATTTTCATGCTGATTTTAAATATATAAGTTTCATCAAATTTAGTCTTTGTCATCAAAAGTGCGTGTTTATTTGTTTTGTTGTTGTTTTTTTTTTCCAGGGGTCATTGTATCGACCAAGTCTAATGGAAATGAAAAGTTCTAGTGCCCTTTTAAGTGATCAAAAAATTGGAGGGCACCTAGGCCCCCTCCCCGCTCATTTTTTACCCAAAGTCAACAGATCAAAATTTTGAGATAGCCATTTTGTTCAGCATAGTCAAAAACATAATAACTATGTCTTTAGGGATGACTTACTCCCCCACAGTCCTCAGGGGAGGGGCTGCAAGTTACAAACTTTGACCATTGTTTACATACAGTAATGATTATTGGGAAGTGTACAGATGTTTTCAGGGGGATTTTTTCGTTTGGGGGGGGGTTGAGGTGAGGGGGCTATGTGGGAGGATCTTTCCTTTGAGGAATATGTCATGGGGGAAGAGAAATTCAATGAAAAGGGTGCAGGATTTTCTAGCATTACTATAAAAACAATGAAAAAATAAACATGAAAAAGTTTCTTCAATTGAAAGTAAGGAGTAGCATTAAAACATAAAACTAAAAGAGATTATTACGCATATGACGGGTTCTTCTCCTCCGAAATACCTCGCTCTTTATGCTAAAGTATCTTTAGTAATTTCAACTATTTATTTTACAGCCTTTCTGATTTAGGGGTCATTCTTAAAGAATTGGGGCAAAACTTAAGCTTTAGTGTAAAGAGTGAGGTATTAACGAGGGGACAAACCCCCTCATATACATTTAAAAAAATATAAGAATATAAAAGTTTGTTACGTAAGTTAATTCTTAAGTGACGTAAATTTTTTACTAATAAAAACGTTCGTTAAAAATTAAAAGTTTTAGTTGCCTTTTTAAGGTTTTTACTGTTTAATGAAGTAGAATTGAGAGAAAGAGTCAAACTTTAGCGTAAAGAGCAGGGCGTTGAGAAGAGAACAGCCCCTTTCATACACTGAGTAATTTCTGTTCGTTTTAAGTTTTAATGTCGCTCCTTACTTGCAGTTAAAAAAACTAGTTTTTTTTAATTTAATTATGATTTAAAGACTCACTCATTTTTCAGGACCTATTCATGTCAATTTTGGGAAAATCCGCGCTAAAGCACGTGAAGCTTGCTTTACCCATCTCTATATTTTGTCTTAAACTAAACTGTTTAAGCACTAATCCAGGAAAAATTATCTCATTACCCTAGGATTTTTATTATGAGGCTCACATTAAAGGTACCAGTTGAGGGCCATAAGAAACAAGAGGTAAGAGCTCATATGGCACTTGTGATGAGGCAAGAAGAGCTAAGAGCCAAGAGTTCATATGGTATGAGCTCCAACAAAATTCTAAGAGCCAATAGATTGATTTAAAAGGAAAATCAGAGGTTTAATGCCGATCGGGATTTAAAATAAGAGGTCTGAGTCACAATGTCCTTTTATATATCAAAATTCATTAAGATCCTATCACCCACTCGTAAGTTATGAATACTTCATTTTTTCTAATTTTTCCTCTCCCTTTAGCTCCTCAGATGGTCGAATCTAGGAAAACGACTTTATCAAGTCAATCTGTGTAGCTCCCTGCCTACCAATTTTCATCGTCTTAGCACGCCCAGAAGCACCAAACTCGCCAAAGCACTGAACCCCTCCCCACAATTCCCCCAAAGAGAGTGAATCCAGTAGGGTTACGGCAATCACATATTTACGACATTTGCTTATTCTATCCACCAAGCTTCATCCCGATCCCTCCGCTCTAAGCGTTTTCCAAGATGTCCGATTTCCCCCTCCAACCCCCCAAATGTCAACAGATCAGGTCAGGATTTGAAATAAGACCTCTGAGAGATGAATACCTTCTAAATATCAAAGTTCAATAAGATCTGGTCACCCGTTCTTAAGTTAAAAATGCCTCAATTTTCCTAATTCTTCCAAATTAACACCCCCCAGCTCCTCCAAAGAGAACGGATCCGTTCCAATTATGTCAATCACGTATCTAAAATTTGCGCTTATTCTTCCTAACAAGTTTCATCCCGATCTCTCCACTATAAGCGTTTTCCAAGATTTCTGTTTCCCTCCTCCAACCCCCTATGTCCCCGGATCCAATTCGAGCAGAAAATGGAGCGTCTGAGACATAATATCCTTCTATATATCAAAATTCATTAAGATCCGATCACGTATTTGTAAGATAAAAATATCTCAATTTTCCCGTTTTCTAAGAATTCCGGTTTCCCCCTCCAACTCCCCCAATGTCACAGGATCTGGTCAGAATTTAAAATAAGAGCTTTAAAGCACAAGATTCTTCTAAATATCAAATTTTATTGAGATCTGGTCACCCGTTCGTAAGTTATAAATACCTCATTTTTTCTATTTTTTCCGAATTACAACCCCCCCCCCCAACTCCGCAAAAGAGAGAAGATCTAGTCTCGTTATGTAAGCCTTGTATCTTGGACTTTTTATTATTTTGTCTGACTCTTTCTCTTAACTCTACTTTTTAAAACAGTAAGAAACTTTAGCGTAAAGAGCGGGACGTTGAGGAGGAATAGCCCCTTTCATATACGGAGTAATTTCTGTTCGTTTTAAGTTTTAATGTTGCTCCTTACTTTCATTTAAAAAAACTTGTTTTTTTTTATTTCTGGACGTTTTTGAATTAATGCATGTTTTGATTTTGGCTCTCCGCACATAAATAATTAAAACAAAATTTGCATATTAATAAATTGTAATTAATCGGAAGATTTTGATAAAAAGGAGCGAGGGAGGAGGCCTAGTTGCCCTCCAATTTTTTGATTATTTAAAAAGGCAACTAGAACTTTTAATTTTTTACAAACGTTTTCATTGGTAAAAAATATACGTAACTTACGAATTAACTTATGCAACGAACTTCTATATTCGTATGTTTTTATTGCGTATACGAGGGGGTTCAACCCTTGTCGATACCTCGCTCTTTACACTAAAGCTTAAATTTTTTCCCAATTCCTTAAGAATGACCTCTGAATCACAAAGGCCGTAGAATAAATAGTTGAAATTACTAAAAATACTTTAGCGTAAAGAGTGAGGTATAGCGAGGAGGTAAACCCCTCATATGCGTAATAATTTCTGTTCTTTTTAAGTTTTAATGCTGCTCCTTACTTTCAGTAGAAAAAAAACTTTTCATATTTATTTTTTCATTGTTTTTTCAAATAATGCAAGAAAATCCTGCGCCCCCTTCATTGAAATTTTTTTCCCTATGAGAAGTTCATCCGTCGAAATATCCTCCCACGTAACCCCCCCCCCAAATCTCCCCCCTAAACCCAAAGATCCCCCTGAAAACGTCTGTACACTTCCCAGTAACCATTACTATATGTAAAGACAGGTCAAAGTTTGTAACTTGTAGCCCCTCTAACGGGGACTGCGGAGGAGTAAGTCGTCCCTAAAGACATAGTTATTAGGTTTTTCAACTATGGTGAATAAAATGGCTATCTCAGAATTTTGATCCGGTGACTTTTGGGAAAAAATGAGCGTGGGAGGGGGTCTAGGTGCCCTCCAATTTGTTTGGTCACTTAAAAAGGGCACTAGAGCTTTTAATTTCCTGGGAAAAAAAAAAAACACAAAAAAACAAATAAACACGCATCCATGATCTGTCTCCTGGCAAAAAAAAAATGTGAAATTCCACATTTTTGTAGATATGAGCTTGAAACTACTACATTAAGGTTTTCTGATGCGCTTAATCTGATGGTGTGATTTTCGTTAAGATTGTATGACTTTTAGGGGGTGTTTCCCCCTATTTTCTAAAATGAGGCAAATTTTCTCAGGCTCGTAACTTTTGATTGGTATTCTAAACTTGATGAAACTTATATATTTAAAATCAGCATTAAAATGCGATTCTTTTGATGTAACTATTGGTATCAAAATTCCATTTTTTAGAGTTTCGGTTACTATTGAGCCGGGTCGCTCCTTGCTACAGTTCGTTACCACGAACTGTTTGAAACGATTTGGATTTCGAACATGGGCTTTTTATTTGTCACAGAACACTCAAATCCCAGGGCTAATCAACTTTTACAAGTAAAAGTTATCACGAATAAGGGCGGGGGATGTCCCCTGTCTCAATGCCACTAAATGGCTTGAGGTCATTTGCACTTTACTGACAACAACAAAAATTTTAACAGTGTGGTTTATATTAATCAAAACACAAAGAGCAAAAAAGAAGACTACGTTAAAATGAAGATCAAATAGTTCGTAATAATGAACTGTAAGTAAGAAGCGACTCGGGTCAATGGCAACCGAAACTCTAAATAACGGAATTTGATATCAATAGATACATCAAAAGAATTGAATTTTTAGGATGATTCCAAACATATAATAATAATTAAGTTCAGTGTTACCAATCGAAAAGTACGTACCTGAGAAAATTTGCCCAACTTTCGAGAAGAGGAAGAGAAACACCCTCAAAAGTCCAATAAATCCTTATGAAAATTGCACCAACAGATCCAGCGTACCAGAAAACCCTGCTGTATAGGTTTCAAGCTCCCATGCGAATAAATGGGGAGTTTTGTTTGTTTTTTTTTTTTTTTTTTTTGTCAGAAGGAAGGTCACGGATGCGTTTATTTTATTTTGTTTTTTTGCTTGTTTGTTTTTCCCAGAAGTAATCGTTTGATTACCTTGAATATTGGGGGGGGGGCTTATTCAAGCGGCAATTAAAAGTTCTAGTGGCCTTTTTAAGTGATCAAAAAGATTGGAAGGTAACTAGCCCGCATCTTACGCTCTTTTCCCCTGAAGTCATCCGATCAAAATTCCGATCAAGTTCCGGGGGAAAACTTCCACGAAGGGGGTTTTATAGGATGATCTGAAAAAGATCATATTCCTTCAAATAAAGGTATGTTAAGGAGAATATTCCAGGCAGGATCGTCCGCAAGAAATTTTCTGGCGGGAATTTTCTGCGAGGATGAAGTTGTCTGGAGGGAATTTTCCTCGGGGAGGGGTGATTTACGTGGGAGAAACTTTCCATGGAGGAATTTTCCGTGGGGAAGGGAATTGCATATGATGGAATAGCTGGATTTCCGGGTATTATTTCAAAACACATCAGAAATTTAAAAAAAATAAGTTTTTTCAACTGAAAGTAAGGAGCATCATTGAAACTTAAAACGAATAGAAATTATTCCATGTATGAGGGAGATTATCCCTCGTCAATAACTCGCTCTTTACGCTAAAGTTCGACTTTTTGTCCCAGAATAAAAAAAATAATTTTTTTAACTGAAAGTAAGGAGCGACATCAAAACTTAAAACGCACAGAAAGTACTTCGTATATAAAAGGGACTGTTCCCTCCTCGACACCCCGATCTGTACGCAAAAGTTTGACTCTTTATCTCAGCTCTATTTTTTCAAACAGTAAAAAGCTTTAGCGTAAAGAGCAGGGCGTTGAGGAGGGAACAGCCCATTTCTTTTACGGAGTAACTTCTGTTCGTTTTAAGTTTTAATGTAGTTTTTTTTACACATTTTTGTAGATAGGAGCTTAAAACTTCTACAGTAGGGTTCTCTGATATGTTCAATCTCATGGTTTGATTTTTGTTAAGATTCCATGACTTTTAGGGCGTGTTTCCCCTTATTTTCTAAAATAAGGCAAATTTTCTCAGGCACGTAACTTTCGATGGGCAAAACTGAACTTGATGAAACTTTTATATTTAGAATCAGTATAAAAATGCAATTCTCTTGATTTAACTATTGGTATTAAAATTCCATTTTATAGAGTTTCGGTTACTATTGAGCTGGGTCGCTCCTTATTACAGTTCGTTACCAGCGAGGTACTAGGAGGAGGTGAACCCCTAATATGCGTAGTAATTTCTGTTCGTTTTAAGTTCTAATACCGCTACTTACCTTCAACTGAAAAAAACTTTTTCATATTTGTTTTTTCATTGTTTTTTTTTTAAATAATGCTAGAAAATCCTGCCCCTTCTTCATGGGAATTCTCTTCCCTCGTGGAAAGTTATCCCCACATAACTCCTTCCCTCCCCTGCCCCTCTAACCTAAAAAAAAATACCCCTGAAAACGTATGTGCATTTCCCAATAATCGTTACTGTGTGTAAGCACTAGTGAAAGTTTGCAACTTGCAGCCCCTCCCATGGGGACTGTGGGGGAGTAAGCCGTCCCCAAAGACCTAGTTATAAGGTTTTTTGACTATGCTGAATAAAATGGCTATCTCAGAATTTAGATCCGGTGACTTTGGGAAAAAGTGAGCGTGGGAGGGGGCCTAGGTGCCCTCCAATTTTTTGGTCACTTAAAGTGGGCACTAGAACTTTTATTTTCCTTTAAAATGAGCCCTCTTGCGACATCCTAGGACCACTGTGTTGATGCGATCACCCCTGGGGAAAAAAACAAAAACAAACAAATAAACACGCATCCGCGATCTATTTTCCGGTAAAAATACAAAATTCCGCATTTTTGAAGATAAGAGCTTGAAACTTCTACAGTAGGGCTCTGATACGCTGAATCTGACGGTGTAATTCTCGTTAAGATTCTTAGTGTTCTCTGATACGCTGAAAGCGATGGTTTCCCCTTATTTTCTAAAATAAGGCAAATTTTCTAAGGCTCGTAACTTTTGATAGATAAGACTAATCTTGATGAAACTTATTTATTTAAAATCAGCATTAAAATGTAATCCGTTTGATGTAACTATTGGTATCAAAATTTTGTTTTTTAGAGTTTCGGTTACTATTGAGCCGGGTCGCTCCTTACCACAGTTTGTACAGTTGTACCACAGCTCATGGTACAGTTACCACGAACTGTTTGAAAAGACTTTAGGAAGTAACTTTCAAGCTGCTCGGACAAAAAAAAAAATGTTTCTTGTCCTTTACTGGGCCTCATTTCGTACATAAGGTAAATTTTGGTACAACGACTTACGGCAGTAAGCTTCGAACTGACCTGGGACGAACAGTTTGTGTATTATTTCTTATAATACCCCCTCCAAAAATAAATACTCCTCTTGCCCCTAGAAATAATCTCTGAAAGTTTCAAGCTAATCGGACATCCAAAAATCAAACACGACCCTCAATTTCTGCTGTAAATCCTATCTAAAACCAATTAGCAATATGCATGATTTAGAACCTCTGCCTCAGGGTGTGGGCAATGCCGGATTCAAGGTTTTGACGCTTCTAAGTCCAAACGTTTTTGCCGCTCTGTTTTTGCGAGATTTCTGGGGAAATCCCTGAATATTCAGGGATAGTGGAAGCTCTGACCAGAACGCCACTGATGAGCCAAAAGTAATGAAAGAGAGAGGTGATACCAAACTTTCAGCTGCCTTTCTTGAGAGACATCTGACAGTTTATAAGTGATGTAGTGGCGGATTACACCTGGAACTATGACGATAAACCATGTCGGTCCCATCCACGTCACACCAGAAAAAAAAAACTCAGTTATAATTTATTGCGCCTCCTGGCATTGTGCGTCCCTTGGTCTGGGCCTATTGATATGAATCCTGGCCTGGGTTTGGGGAGTATATCATATTGGTAGCAAAAGGATATTGATCGCACTCCAGTCACTTTCGACTCTTACAAGGGACACTTTTCCGTTCCAGAAAGAATAATTTCTAAGTTACGACTGATTGAACCCCTTCCGAAGTTTCTTTGACTGCAACATTATATACGAGGCGGTCTAGAAAAAACAAATAATACATGGGAGAGACAAGGACTATTGGCAACGCAAGAGTGTTGCCTCTGAAAGTAGATTCCATGGGAACACCAAGCAGTGGTCTCAATTCACGAAAAGCGGGGGGGGGATTAAAATCTGGGGGGCTTAAAACACGAATTTTTTGTAAATATTAGATAAAATTCGCTAATTTTTATCCAATTTTTACCACCCCATCCCCCAAAATTCCTATGTTAGCGCAACTGACTTTTCACACCCAAAATTGAAAATGCCAACACGTCCGATGGCTGTCCGTCCTCGCCCTCGGCGGCACCATTTTCACAAAGGGAACATCATTTACTGCTGTTGCTCAACTGGAAGAACATAAACAATGTTTTCTCCCTTTTTATAAAGACGCTTAAAAAAGACCATTATAAAATATTATAGATTCAAATAAAACTAGTCTTTGAAGCTGGAAGAAATTTTCATAGATGGTGCGACATCCGTGCGTATCCCACGTAAACACCCTGTAAAAGGTGATCCTACCGTTGGCATACTTCTGTGTATACGTTTGAATTCGCTGTTACATAACTCACATGGGCAGGGTTGGGGGAGGGGAACCTGCGATTCTCCTGTAGTTGGTCTTAAGCTATGTACTGACAGGAGTTACATTTTACGCCGGATTTTGCATCCTCCAATGAATTGAATACCTCATTGTCGCTTTGTCAGAAGAAACAAGTTTTTTCTGATGAAAGTAAAGAGAGAAGTTGAAATTTAAAACGGAAATTTTTTTATAGATTTGCAGTTTATGCATATCTGAAAAGCTATTTTAAATAAGCTGACTCGTGATGTCTCCCTATATTTGTAGAATTATGAAAAATTAGCGCTTAACTGAAAACTAAGTTCGCTTGAGTTTTTAAAGAATTAATTCAAAAAACTTTTTCCCAACAAAACAAGTTTCTCAAAGAAAAGTAAAGAGCTCCATTAAGCCTAGAATGAGCAAAAATAAAGTCAAATAATCTTCCAAGCGTAAAACTACCACAAATTGCTATCAATAAATCAATGAAACTCAAAACGAACAGAAATTACAATAAAAAGCCAACTCAAACTCAAAACGAGTTAAAATTAAAATGAGTAGAGCTGATCTGTACCTTCTCAGGACCATATCCGTTGAAATTTCAAACGGATTTTGTTTTCAGTAAAGCGCGAATTGTGTTCTGGTCTTGAGAAGGCATAGGGGTTATCAGCCCTACTCATTTTAATTTTTGCTCTTTTTGAGTTTGACTCGGCTATTTATAGTTTTTACAATCACCCATTCTATATATATAACTTATCTACGCCCAGGGCATAACTTATACCTCTTGCCCTGAGGGCTGTGGGGGAGGGGAGTTGCCATCCTCAAAGACATAATTTCCGGACGTTTTAATTACATTGAACAAAATGGCTATCTCAAAAATTTTATTGGTGTGTTTGGGGAAATGGTGGTCGCGGGAGAGGGGTGAGTTGCCCTCTAGTCACTTTTGCCTATTAATAAGAGCACTGCCCCTTTCAATTTCCAATCGAAAGAGCTGTTTTCGAAGTTTCTTCTACAGCAAACGGCCATTTCAAAATTAAAATAAGATACATTTCGGGAAAATACGAGGTGTGGGTGGGGGGAGTATCTACCCTCTGATCACTCTGAATCTTAAAAAGAGCACTAGAGCTTCTTGTTACCAATTCAATTTGCCTCCCTCCAAAGGTCATATGATAAACCCTTCTATATGTACCTTATATGCCCCAGGGCATAGCTTACAGCCCTTGCACTGAGGGGCTGTGGGAGGTAGTCTTCCTCCAAGATATAATTTTCAAAAATATCAACTACACTGAACAAAATGGCTATCTCAAAATTTGTATAGGATATGTTTGGGGAAATAATGGGCGTGGGAGGGAGTTTAGTTGCCCTTTCAATTTCCAATCGAATGAGCTCTTTTTGAAGTTTCTAAGACATCAAATGGTCATCTAAAAGTTTCTATCAGATGCATTTCAGGAAAATGTGAGGTGTGGGGGGGGGTAACCACCCTTCTATCTTCTAAATCTTATAAAGGGCACTAAAACTTCTGAATACCAACTCAATGAGTCCTCTCCGAAGTTTATACGATCACCCTTTCTACATATACCTTATATGCCCCCAGGGCATAACTTACAACCCTTGCCCTGAGGGCTGTAGGGGGGTCGTCATCGTCAAAGGTATAATCTCCAGACCTTTCGACTACATTGAACAAAATGGATATCTCAAAATTTTAATTGGATGTGTTTGGGGAAATGGTAGGCGTGGAATGGGGGTTAGTTGCCCTCCAATCACTTTTGATTGACTATTAAAAAGGGCACTAGCCTTTTCAGTTTTAAATCGAATGAGTCTTTTTCGAAGTTTCTGTGACAACAAATAGCTATCTCAAAATTTTTATCAGATGTATTTTGGGAAAATACGAGGTGCAGGAGGGGTGTATCCCCCCTCCCATCACCCTGAATCTCAAAAATCGCACAAAAACTTCTGATTTGCAATCCACTTAGCCCCTTCCGGAGTTTATACGATCATCCTTTCTATATAAATTATTTATGCCGCCAGTGCATAATTTACAACCCTTGCCCTGAGGGCTCTGGAGGCGGGTGGTCATCCTCAAAGACATGATTTCCAGATCTTTCAACTATGTTGAACAGACAAGCTATCTCAAAATTTTTATCAGATGTATTTTGGGAAAATACGAGGTGCAGGAGGGGTGTATCCCCCCTCCCATCACCCTGAATCTCAAAAATCGCACAAAAACTTCTGATTTGCAATCCACTTAGCCCCTTCCGGAGTTTATACGATCATCCTTTCTATATAAATTATTTATGCCGCCAGTGCATAATTTACAACCCTTGCCCTGAGGGCTCTGGAGGCGGGTGGTCATCCTCAAAGACATGATTTCCAGATCTTTCAACTATGTTGAACAGACAAGCTATCTCAAAATTTTGAAAGGATTTATTTAGGGAAATGGTGGGCGTGGGAGGGGTGTTAGTTTTCCTCCAATCACTTTCGACTATTAAAAAGGGCACAGGCTCATCCAATTTTTTAGTCAAATGAGCCCTTTTCAAAGTTTGTACGACAACTACCTCGATGCAAAGTACCCGGGTCTAAAAGAAAAAACGAATAAAAAAATAAAGAATATATTGTGCCCATATCGCTTTTTACTAACGCAGCGCTACTGCGCTGCCTGTGATAAAATCGTATCGTAAAATTATCGATTTCATGGCCGGTAGAAGTCTTTAGAAAGCCTTGTAAATTACTCTGTTATTATTTTTTTTTTTCAGGCTGCTTAAGGACTTTTCTGCTCCCAATTGTTTTTTGTTGCATCGAGTTTAAACTAATTTAAAGAATTTTGTTTTTCATTTGGTAGTTTTTTTTCAAAACGTACTTTTTGTTTTTCACTTACCAAAGGCGTTTGGAAGAGAAACCTTACATTAGGATCTAAGCCTCCGGCTAAGGATTTTCAACCAAGGAAATTAAAATGTTACCTTTTTATGCTTCTCGGTCTTTCAGACGATTTATAAATCGTAATTGTGTTCAAATTTTGAACACAATGTCAAAAAATAAAAAATGTTACTGCAAATTTTTTACGATATATTCAACACTGATAATCTGTTTAACCTTGTTTAAAGTTTCTGCTTCGGCTACTCCAAGATAGATCCAACCTGTTACCCTGGTCTTAAGTCTGCCTAGAACCCTAGTAAATAATACGTTCACTAAAGAGCAAAAGAGGGATTATACCCCTAAATTTCCACGTTAAAATTGTGCTTGAATTCCATTGGTTTATTTTTGTGACGTATTTTGTTAGCGAA
The DNA here is from genome assembly GCF_032884065.1 of Artemia franciscana. Lineage (NCBI taxonomy): Eukaryota > Metazoa > Arthropoda > Branchiopoda > Anostraca > Artemiidae > Artemia > Artemia franciscana. The sequence goes on along the minus strand of NC_088867.1, from coordinate 11,298,858 downwards.
TCACATTATTCCTCAAGCGTATGTCAGAAAAAGAAACCGATTTCTTCACATTTTACAATCGTTTAAGCATTTACCCGTCGTTAGTATGTATAATTTTAAGTCAATAAAAAGAACCTGAAATGAAAGTGCCGTTTTCTGCAATTTTGTGGCATGAAGCAACAACTTTGATCAAAAGTGGGAGAATAGCCTATTAAGTGAAAATACCGAGGTACCACTCGATTTGAAATTATCGGAAAGTCATACATTCAGCTTCCTAGTTTCAAGTGGGAGTATTGCCGCGCGGTGGCGCATTGTATATGCGCTAATTTGATTCATGTGAACCTTGATAAAAACATACAGTGGTACATACTTCTACATCAACTATTAGAAAGGAATGTCGGTGATATTTTCGTAGGTAAGAAGAGGATGGGCCAGAAGACTGAAAAAATTGGATTGAAATGGCCAGGCTATCCAACTCTCCCTGAGCCTTCAGATAAATATAGAAGAAGTTATAAGCGGGATAGGGGGAGTACAAATTAGTCTCGAATCTCTCTTCATTCCTAGGAATATTTTTAGACTAAGTCCGTAGTATGAGCCTTACAGAAAAGCTACCAGTAGCTTTGTTTTTGCCAAAAGAAGTGGGCATATTTCTCAGTTTCCAATTCGTACATTTTTTTTTCCTTTTTTTTTTTATAAAAACTCCCTTTTTAGACTTTTGATTATTATTATCCCAGGCTGCTCCTTACTTCCGGTTTATTACCACGGACTGTTTGAAACCCTTGAGGCCAAAGCTGTGAAATACCAAGTTTTAATTAAAATATATACAACAACAAAATATATTATCTATGCTGAATTTAATATAAACTGTATTAGTTTTATAGTTGCTCATCAAAAGCTAGTAGCATATGAAAGTTTGCGCAATTTTAGAAGCAATTTTGATAAAATTATCAAAAGAAAGTATGTTTATTTGGACCCCTGACGTAACAGAAATTGATTATTATTGAAATTTCTGGCCAGTGGCTGCTACAAATTAGAGTCCACATTTAGCTAAAAATAAGTCGTTCATCAAAAGCTATTAGCACATGGAAGTTTGCGCAATTTTAGAAGCAGGAATTGAACTCCCCAACAAAGGAGCGTAATGGAAACTATGTAATTAAACTCAGCAATCAATTTCAGGAAGCAATTAAATACCTATATACAGATTTTAAAGAAATTTTAAACTAATTTGGTGGTCAATATGGTTTAGAAACAAAATCTGGACGTTAAGATTAGGATGGAGAAGGGATTTCAGGGCAAAAAAGTGGAGTCGGACCTCTTCTAGAAATCCTAAACTTTTTGCGATTTTCTCAAAATTCCTTATAGGTTTCATATAATTTGCCTGTTTCTGCCTGTCCTTTGATCCTCCTCCTGCCTGTCCTTGCCCTCCATTGAGCTGGATCGTACACTTTTTTCCGGTTGAGTATTTTTGATGAACCATGACTAATTATGACAAATTTGAATATGTCCATATATATATATATATATATATATATATATATATATATATATATATAGAAAAAGGCTGATATATTCGAAAATGAAAAGGGCTCAAATTCTATTCTTACCATATAGGACGACATATAGACATATAGGACAAAAATACAAAAAAAAAAAAAAATAGGCATTCTTCTGAGACGTATATAGTCAAACCCTAAATCACTAACGGAAAAGATTGAAAAATGGTTGGAAATATCACTTAAACCTGTAATTTATCTGCGAAAATCTTACATAAGAAAATTCTGAATAATCAAAAACAAGTAAATAATAAAAATGAAAAAAAAAACAATTCAAAATTTTATCCGTACCAGAACCCCCTCCCCTATTCGATGTCAACCTTCTTTTTTCTTTTCTCCAAATGGATGACCAGAAAAGAATGCTTAAAACCGGGACGTTAAGAAAAAAGTGAAGAAGGGGTTTTGAGGCGAGGGGGTGGAGTCCAGCCTCTCCTAGAGATCCTAAGCTTTCTATGATTTTCTCGAAATTCTTTATAGGTTTCATATAATTTGCCCGTTTCTCCCTGTCCTTTGACCTTGCCTTCCCTTAAACTGGATAATACACTTTTTTCCGGTTAGAGTCTTTCTGCTTAAAAAATTAGTCACAAAAGAAAAAATACGATATATTCGAAAGTAAATCATGCTTAAATTCTATCCGTACCAGAAATCAAAACATAATCGTAAGAAAATAAAACTATCAAAAGAAAGTATGTTTATTTGGACCCCTGACGTAGCAGAAATTGATTATATTAAGATCTCTGGACAGTGGCTGTTGCAAATTAGATCTCACATTTAGCTAAAAAAAAAAGTCGCTCATCAAAAGCTATTAGCGCATGGAAGTTTGCGCAATTTTAGAAATAGGAATTGAACCTCCCAAAGAAGGAGCTTTTCCCAGAAATATTCAAAAAATAGTTTCCAAAAATGGAAAATATGCATTATACTCAGCAGTCAAACTTAGTAAGCAATTAAATACATATATAAATATTCTAAAGAAATTTTGAACCAAGTTAGTGGTCAATAAGGCTTCAAAACAAAACCTGAACGTTAAGAAAAAATAGAGAAGGGTTTTAGAGGGGAGGGGGTATGACCCAGCCCTTCCTATAAATTCTATCCTTTTTGCAATTTTCTTAAATTCCCTATATGTTTTGCATTATTTACCCGTTTCTGCCTATCCCTTAACCTTGTCTCCCCTTGAACTGGATTATAGACATTTTCCTGCTAATGTCTGTTTGCTTAACCATGACAAATTAGTCACAATATAAAAAAGCACCGATATGTCGAAAACAAACGGTGCTTAAATCCTAGTCGTACCAGAAATCAAAACATAATCCCAAGAAAGTAATACTATCAAAAGAAAGGATGTTATTTGGACCCCTGGCGTAGTTGAAATTGATTATATAGAGATTTCTGGCCAGTGGCTGCTGCAAATTAGGTCTCAAATTTAGCTGACCTCCCAGAATTTGCAGATGGCGAGAGAAAGAAAATATTTTCTTCCAAGTTAAACTGAAAGCAGATGTGAAGGTGTTTGTTCACTTCTTGGGACATAAAAGTTCATTTATGACGAGGCATTATGCTGCAGTTCAAAGATTGCAGAACAAAGTTGTTTTGAACTCTTAAGAATAACAACAGTCCCCGTGTTGAATAGAGGGCAGATGGACATTCTATTTCAGGGGAAATTTAGTTTATGAAGGCAACAAGCAATCATTTTGGGTGATTTAGTCTGAGGCTCGCAACGATCGGCTTTCTAAGGAACTGTTTACGCAGAAGCAAGGCAAGAGACGGTTGATCAGGATCTTAGTAAACATACCAACTAAATTTCCCCTTTATCTAGAAGGGAGACTGATTATCACTAGATTATGGTCCCTGATTTTCATCACCTGCTTATTATTTACAAATAAAGAGAAGAATGCGCATAAAATGTAAATAGGATTTTTTTTTTTAGAAATTCAGGCTTTCAGGGGTGGTGGAGGGGAGAGCAAGTATTTGAAACTTAATAAATTGCATAATAATGTAATATATTCCCTCCCATTAAAAATCCCCCCGGACAATATCCTCCCATAAACAATTCCCCCCGGCACACATATCCGTGAAAGTTTCAATAGGCCTTTTTTCAATATTTTATGCCTGATAGAATATCATTTATAGCTAGTTTATGCCTATAAATCATTTACATTTTTTCATTTTTTATTATATCTGTGTAACAATTGGTAAAGTTTGTCTTTATATTTGCAGACGGATCTCAGAATTCCAAAATTTTGGGGCGCAAAGTTTCAAATAAATAGTCTAGTGGCTATAATCACTTTATAATTTTAGATTTTAGATTTTTATTAAAATTAAGTAGAGAGCCTAGTTAATTAGGCTCTAATTAATTAAACTATTAATTAACTAATAAAACAAAATAAAAAATAAATGATTAAAGAATAGTAATTAAATTAAAGTAATTGAAAATAATAAAATAATTATGTAATATAAATAACAAATTAAACAAGTTCAGCTAGGCATACATCCGAAGGTAGACCCGTCTAGATAACTTTAAGGGGCGTCTTTTTTCATTTTTTTTATGCTTACTTTAAATAATATGGCGTCAAAATCCAAGATCACACCAGAGGGTGGTTTTCCGGGTTAATTACCCTCGAAGGGGTTTTTCTAAGGATGGGGATCCCGTCTAAATACCTTTAAGGGGCGTCATTTCTTCTTTTTTTATGCCTACTTTAAATAATATGGGGTCAATTCGTGATTTTGTCAATTTGTCAATTCGTCAGATCGTGATTTTGTCGGGCTAATTACCCACCAGTGGATTTTCTGAGGATGGGGCTGAGCCTAGAATCAATAAAGTATATCTGTAGACATACTATAATCGAAGTTGCGCTATCAGCCTGGTTCCTTTTGTATTTATGAAGGACTTGGTATAGTATAGTCGGTCACTGATATAGTAGAATTCAACTTTTGTTGTTTCGAATTTGTTTCCTTTTCAAATAGTTCATGGTAACGAATTGTCAGTATAAATAGACATCTGGCAATAGGAACTCAAACTTAAAAAAAAGTAATTGTGATATCAATAAATATATTTTTTTTTAATCTCCTTTCAGCGGTTATATCATATCAAATATATAAAATTTACTACCTTAAAACTCACCAATAGCAAGTTACGAGCCTTAGAAAAATCGTATTATTTTGAAAAAGGAGAAAAATGTCACCTAAAATGAGTATTAATTTGATGAAAATTACAACATCATATTCGAGTAAGACAACGAGTAAGAAATTTCTATAATGCGGATTATAGAAAAATAGGTTTAGAAAAACGAATTAGAAATGATTTAACAGATAAAGATATTGAGGCATTTAGAAGGGAGGTCTTGGACTCGCATGTAAAAAATAAGTTGAAAGCGTTAGAAGACAATGAGAAAGATGCACATAGTGTAATTATGCTGTTAAATGAAATAATGGGCAGTTGTGCAGAATCATGTGGCCTGACTAAAAAATTAAAAAAGAATGAGGGGTATTTTGACTTGGATTGCAAGTTAATGAAAGAAGAAGCAAAATATTTATTAAATCGTTTGAATGAATTTGATAGCGCAGAAGATCAAAGTCTAAAATTGGCTAAATATAAAGATAAAAGAAGAGAATATAAAAGTTTAATAAAAAGAAAAAAAAAGAGTACGAGAATAAGAAGAAACTGGATATAGCTGATGATTTTAGAAATAAAGATTTTAAAAAGTTTTGGGGCTATATAAAGAATGTTAGTGGAAGGAGAAATGTTAATACCCAGGCTGTTCCGGAAGCTGATTCATGGCCTGATTACCTAAATAATTTAGAAGGTGTTTGTGCAGATCTTCAGGAGGTAGTGTATACCCCAGAGATGGTTATTTATCCCATGAGAGAACATGATTACGATTTAGTGGGTGATGTGAATGGCCAAGAGATTAAGTCAATATTTAAGAATTTAAAAGGTGGTACTGCTGCGGGTGTTGATGGTATACCGATATTGTTATTTAAGAATTTTCTTTCCATTTTGATGCCGATAATTGTTCTTCTTTGTAATAAGGTGTTAAGGTCAGGGCAATGGCCAAGCGCTTGGAAGACATCATTGTTTATACTACTTTTTAAGAGAGGAAACCCGAAGGCTCATGAAAATTATCGTTTAATAGCACTTGTCCCTGCTTTAAGTAAGGTTTTGGAGAAAATATTAGATACCAGGCTTTCGAATTGGTTAAATAAAAATAATTTAATACATGAGGAACAATGAGGTTTCAGGACAGGGTATGGGACGACAGATAGTGTGTTTATTTTAAAGGCATTAATAGATAAATATGGAAAGGGTAAAACTTGTCTTTATGTGGGATTTCTGGATCTCCATAAGGCTTTTGATAGTGTCGACAGAGAGTTATTGAAGGATGCCATGCTAAATATTGGCCTTCCCCATTCATTTGTTAGATTGATAGTGAGCATGTATACTTGTGTGAGTGGAATCATTCAAGTTGGTAATAGGTTTTCGAAGCTTTTTGATATTAAGCGGGGAGTAAAACAGGGCAGCACCCTTTCACCTAAGTTGTTTAATATTTTTATTAATGATGTTGTTAATTTTATAGAGAATAGATGGGCTCCGAAAGTTAGCCTAGGGACTCAAAAACTATCTCTCTTATTATTTGCAGATGATATTGCTTTGGTGGCTAATAAACCGCAAGATCTACAGACTCTTTTGAATCTCATAGAAGAATATTTGCATATAAAAAAGTTAAGGCTGAATACTGAAAAGAGCGAAGTTGTTATTTTTTTAAAAAAAAAGAAGGTTGGGGACGATGAAAAATATACATTTAAATTTAATAATAAGGAACTATTTATAAGTAAAAGAATAAAATATTTAGACTTTATCTTATCGGAAAATGGAAGCCTAAGGAGTCATGTTGATGAAATAATTAAGAAAGGCAGGGTGGCCATGTCAGCTATATTTAGAAACCCGAGGATAATGGGGATCAAAACCTAAAAATGCATAAAAGAATATTTAACACAAAAATTTTACCCGTGATAGAATATGGAGCAGAGATATGGGGTGGAGAAACGGTGCAGCAACTGGAGTCCCTTCAGCTCCAGTATTATAAAAGAGTGTTTGGTCTACATCAGACAACTCATTCACAGATTCTGAAAGGTGATATGGGCCTGTTTTCTTTAAAGCTACGTAGGTATATTTTAATGCTTAGATTCTGGTTGAAGTTAACTAAGAGTAATGAAGATAGACTAGTAAGAGTGGCATATGAAGAGATGTTGAAATGTGGTTTAAAAACCTCGTGGCCATCCCAAATGAAATCATTACTAGAAAAAGTAGGAATGCGTTATTTATGGAATAATGGTCTTTGCTCTCATGATGTACCAACAAATTTAGAAAGCCAGGTACGATTTATATTAGAGAGTCAGGAAATTCAGCATTGGCAAGGGCTGGTTTTTAATTCTACAACCCTACAACATTATAATCAGGCAAAACCTAGTTTTGGGGAGGAAGTTTATTCTAAATTTAATTTACCGGCTATGATTCTACGTAGTTGGATTCAGCTTAGGGCAAATTGTCTTCCAATACAAAACAGGCAAAAAACGTTCGACAAAAATAAAATGATAGTTGGTCCTGATAGGCGGTATGTTTGTCCCCTTTGTAAAGTTGATGATGAAGACTTGGATCATTTTCTCTGGAAATGCCCGGTGCTCTTGGATTTACGGGAAATTTATTTGCATGGAATTAATTTGATGCTTCCGGGTATTCTTCAAAATAGTAACCCGACCACAATATTTCGAGTGGGAGTATATATAGATAAATCTTTAATAAGAAGAAAAAGTCTTTTATGATTAATTTCTTTTGTAGTTAGATTAGGTACTTTTTGCGTTGAATTCTGTTTTTTTTGTGCGTCTTCGTACTGTTGTTAATTTCCTTGGTTGTTTGTTATTTATTTATATTTTTGTGTGTATATGGCCCACGGGTTTTTGAAATACACAATCTATCTATCTATTCGGCATTTCTAAGAAGCCCATTATGGTGGATAGTTCCAATACTATGCAAAAAAATAGTATAGGAAGTTCATATACTATGCAAAAACACCGAAATTTAGCATTTTTTACCGAGAAACATTGCATGGATGTGTTTTTTGTTCTATTGCTAATTTTGTTCAAAAATTTGAACGTAGACTGAAGTTAAAACAGCCTTTTTGGGCAACAAAAGCTATCGTGTCGCAGATTATACCAGTTTCGACCATTTTTTTTGCCACAAATCATAATTTTTGACCCCACTAAAGGACAAAATTCTATTGAATGAAAATTCTGAAATAGCCAATTGGCTTAAAATTATTAACAAGATATATGCGTAAGCTACAATTGTCAGATCTTGTGACAAAAAAGCGTTAAGTTCTACCATTTTTTTTTACAGTAAACATAATTTGTGGCTTGACTAGAGCCAAAATAATATCGACTGGAAATTATTAGATAGCCGGTCTGTTTAAGACTATAGAAAAGCTGTATATACATCCTCCCAATTTCAGAAATTCTGCCACAACCGCCACTTGGTGCTTCATTCGTCTCTAATTTATTCCATACAAAATAAAGGCTTCGATGAAAACAGCACAGTTTCTCTCTTTTTCAATAATGGTGCTTTCACACTGCACCGTAAAAACTTGCGCACTAGTATTAATATTTGACGCTACATTATATATTTTTACAGAGCAAATTATATCCGTTTTGTAGGCAGCACTAAGTAAACTCGAGCTCTATATTGACCTTTAAGTTACGTAAGTCGATATTTGTCAACTGGGTTGAAAAAAAAAAAAAAATGAACGGATGAACAAGTAATAAATTTTGAAAATGAATCGGTAAAATATTCCTATAAACCCTTTCACGCATGACCAGAGCTTGAATCTCCGTTTCACATTTTTAATTTCCGAATAGTTGGCTTATAATGATTATGATAGTTTTAGAAAATGACTATGATGGTCATATGGATTTTTACGCCAGCCTAAAGAACCTTTTTAATTGTGAAAAGTTGAATTTAACGTCAGGGGCAAGTACCCCTCCCAGACCCTAGTTTGCCCCCCAGCTGAAATTTTGTGTCTTCAAAAAATCTTGTCAAAACTAAGATCAGTCTACATGATTTGATCAAGCATCCACAGAAAAAAGTGAGTTTTCTTTAGTATATCGTTACATTTAAATGGCTCATTTTTCAATCTTAACTGTCATTTTCACTTGATTTGGAAAAATTGGCTCCAACTATGCCCCCTCTGGATTTTGACGAAATTGCACCATTGCTTAAAGTAACGTAACTTGACCATTTAGCATAGAAAAATAACAACGTAGTGTGAAAGCAACTTAAGAAGTATGTTCTTAAACGTGAACGGTTGTAAATATGCACTAGTATTTGACTAGCTTGAAACCTATTTTTTGAAGTTATTAAATAAAAAAAACTAGTTTTTATAACTGAAAGTAAGGAGCGACATTAAAACTTAAAACGAACAGAAATTACTCCGTATATGAAATGGGTTGTCCCCTCCGCAATCCCTCGCTCTTTACGTTAAAGTTTTTAATTGTTTTAAAAAGTAGAATTATGGCTAAGAGTCAAACTTTAGCGTAAAGAACGAGGGATTGCGGAGGGGACAACCCATTTCATATACGGAGTAGTTTCTGTTCGTTTTAAGTTTTAATGTCGCTCCTTACTTTCAGTTAAAAAAACTAATTTTTTTATTCAATTTCTGAACGTTTTTGAATTAATGCATGTTTGATTTTGGCTCTCCACACATAAATTATTAAAATGAAATTTGCCTATTAATTCTTTTTTTTGGCTAAATGGCTTTCTCTTAGTTTTGATCAGACGATTTTGAGAAATAAGGGGTGGGGAAGGAGGCCTAATTGCCCTCCAATCTTTCGGTTACTTAAAAAGGCAACTCAAACTTTTAACAAGCGTTTTTATTAGTAAAAATATACGTAACTTAAGAATTTATCGCTCTTTATGCTAAAGTGTTTTTAGAACCCCTCATATGCGTAATAATCTCTGTTCGTTTTAAGTTTTAATGCTACTCCTTAGTTTCAATTGAAAAAAACTTGCTAGAAAATTCCGCGCCCTTTTCATTGAATTTCTCTTCCCCCATGACATATTCCTCCTAGGAAAGATCCTCCCACATATCCTCCTCCCCTCAACCCCACTCCCAAAACAAAAAAAAAAATCCCCCTGAAAACGTCTGCACACTTCCCAATAACCATTACTGTATGTAAACACTGGTCAAAGTTTGTAACTTGCAGCCCCTCCCCCAGGGACTGTGGGGGAGTAAGTCATCCTCAAAGACATAGTTATTATGGTTTTTGACTATTTGGAACAAAATGGCTATCTCAAAATTTTGATCCGTTGACTTTGGAAAAAAATGAGTGTGGGAGGGGGCCTAGGTGCCCTCCAATTTTTTTAGCCACTTAAAAAAGGAACTAGAACTTTTCATTTCCGTTAGATTGAGCCCTCTTGCAATATTCTAGGACCACTTGGTCGATACGATGACTCCTGGGGAAAAAAACAAAAACAAAAAAACAAATAAACAGGCACCCTTGATCTGTCTTCTGGCAAAAAACACGAAATTCCACATTTTTGTAGATAGGAGCTTGAATTCTTGCTGGAGGGTTCTCTGATATACTGAACGCGATGGTGTGATTTTCGTTAAGATTCTCAGGCTCGTAACTTTTGATGACAAAGACTAAATTTGATGAAACTTATATATTTAAAATCAGCATGGGAATCCGATTCTTTTGATTTATCTTTTAGCATCAAAAGTCCGTTTTTTAGAGTTTCGTTTACTATTGAGCCGGGTCGCTCCTTATTACAGTTTGTTACCATAAACTGTTTGAAAATTAGGCAAAACACAAGACGGCACTTATCGGTTATAGAATAGACACTTGGGAAGTGAAGTTCGAGTAGTGCTAATGAAATGAAAAAAAAATATGATGAATATATAATAGTTTAGAAACAAATATGGGCTATATATTTTCACATTAGGGGCTGCGGTAAAGTATAGCATATGTTAAATGTGTAAACTAACCATTGCTGTATTTAATGTATGCTATGCTTTACCGCTCCCCTAATGTGCAACTATATAGCCCAAACTTTTGATCATTAGTCAAAGCCAACTAACCGGTTGTTATCCCATCTGATCTTTGCCATCCAAATGATCGACAGTATAAAGAAGTTACTTGACCAGTTTCTTGTGTCGAAAGTTCATAGTGTCTATTATATAACCAATAGGTACCCATAAGACATTCCATCCACAACAAACCAATTCCATCTCAGGCCAGAGACATATACAGGGGGAGGGCTTGTGACCACAGTTCCCCGTAAAACACTGAATTATCTTGAATATATGGGCACCTCAAATTATTAAATAGCTTTATTTTATTATTGGTCCTCCCCCCACCGCAAAGCAATTCCTGTGTACCTCTATGTCTCAGGATCACTTGAACTATAAGATTTTAGTTCTATATTTGAAGATTACTCACATTTGAAAATTAGGGGTCAATAACTCAGTCAATCGGAGTTTTTTGTTTTTTTTTTAGTTTGTGGATATTTTTAGCCTGATACATAAACCTTATGTTTGAGTTTTGATTGGTCATGCTTAATGTTTGGAGCACTGCACGGTGTACGACTAGTCGTGTCATATTTTTCATTTTATAATCGGCATTAATAATCTGGTACAATTAAATGGAGTATTTACTCTAAGTTGGGAATCTCTTCTCATAATTTCTGCTTTTTTATTCTTTTCTTCTGATTTTGAACTGTAATTCATTTAGGTATGGCTTGATAATTTTAAATTAAAGCAGTTACCAATTTTAAATTTACGTAAACACATGGTTTACTAAATATTTTTTTTTCTTTTTTTTGCCAATTACTTTCTGCTTTGCCCTTAAATTAATATCAACTAAAAATTGAATCAGCAAGCATTCAAAAATAATGCAAAACTATCACCAGGACCCTTGTCCTAAAGATGGAGTTCAAGAGGGGCCTAGGCGTTTTCATTATTTTTTAGGGTTTTCCACAAGGGGGAATTTTGTGGGGGGGGTCATTGGGAAAACGCCGGCTCCCGTTCAAGAGTACCAATCCAAATTCATCCTCTCTTGTTGGAGCTAATCCAAACTATTATAAGGCCCTGTAAAAACAGTGTGAAATGGTCAACTGGATTCTCCAAGGATTGGGGTCTAAGGTTAAAACCCCCTATTCATCACCTTCTTTTTGGAACTGGTCTACCCATCAATGCCATTTGAAAACATAAAGCGCGTGTGCTTTTTGAAAATATAATGGCATGTACAACAATACAATTTTGAGCATTCTTATGGGGAGGAACTATCGTCCCTCCTCGAAATTTCGTTACGCCTCCGGCTCAGTGCCAGATCTAAGATTTCGCTTCGATGGTAGGGAGGTGTCCATCTAGCCGAGAAGTCTATATTTTTATTTAACTTTCAATGTTTTTGGTTATGCAGGGGGTTTCAAACCTACTATCTGCCCTTGAGTACGACTTTAGCCATTCTGTCACCATTGATTCGTATTCATCAGTCAATTCATTTCGATTCAATTCATGCATAAAAGGCCTCTCAATTTCAGATCTGCCTCAGGACCCTCTCACGTCCCTAAGATCATTTAGCGCTAGAAGCGAATGCACTAATTGGTTGGTGGGCATAAACTTCTAACCCATTCGCGTCCTGTTTGTTACTGTTAATATATTTTAATGATTATGTGCGACCTTTGGGCAGCTGACTATGGCAGTGTTTGCGTATAGATTGCAGCGTGGGAAAGATTGCTGCTGCAACCCTATTACGGAGCTTCCTTTTTCTACTGGCAATTAAATCTTGATCATCGCTGATGCGTTAATCATACGTGTTTGGAAAATTGGCGGGTTTGTTTTTGACGGTATGAGATACAATCTTCATGCTCCTTAAGATAACTTGCAATTTGCTTCTAACCTATCATCCATATGAAGCAATGAAGAAAAATGATTGAACATTCGAAGATTCGAAGTTATCTTTAGATTTTATCGAATGAATTGTGAATTTAATCATAAATGGAAGGGGCGCCCGCTTTCAAAAATCACGTACATCAGCTGGCGCTTGCCAAGCGTGGCTGAAGCGAGGTGGAAACTGTACCAAGCGTGGCATGACTGCGTGGCATAAGCAGGGTTCCCAGATACGTACGGTGGTGGAAAGTTGGCCCTCCTCGTCGCAAAGGATAAAAAAGTGAAATAAAAATACTTATTTCGCTGATTTCTTGACGGTCATTGCAAGCTAAGAGTAAATTAGGTGAGCATTTGCAATAATACCCTGAAAGTCTTGAGTAGTGTCCTTTAAAAAATTTTGTCAGGGTAATAACGAAGAGAAAAAGAAAGCATACTGTCTTATACTTCCGCCTTTTAATTCCATTAACGCTCTTTACGCTAAAATTTGACTCTTTCTCTCAACTCTACTTTTTAAAACAGTAAAGAACTTTAGCGTAAAAAGCAAGGCGTTGAGGAGGGAACAGCCCCTTTCATATACGGAAACTTTCATATACGGAAACACAGTCTGTTCGTTTTAGGTTTTAATTTCGCTCCTTACTTTTAGTTAAAAAACTTGTTTTTTTTATCTAAGTTCTGAACGTTTTTGAATTAATGCATGTTTTGATTTTGGCTCTCCGCACGTGAATAATTAAAACGAAATATATATATATATATATATATATATATATATATATATATATATATATATATATATATATATATATATATATATATATATATATATATATATATATATATATATATTGGCTAAATGGCTTTCTCATAGTTTTGATCGGACGATTTTGAGAAAAAGAGCAGGGGCGGGGGCCTAGTTGCCCTTTAGTTTCTTGGTTACTTAAAAAAGGAAGTTGAACTTTTAATTTTTTACGGACGTTTTTATTAGTAAGAAATATATATATATATAACTTACGAATTAACTTACGTAACGAACCTTTATATTCGTATGTTTTTATTACGTATATGAGGGGGTTCGCCCCCTCGTCAATACCTCCCTCTTTACAATAAAACTTTAATTTTATCCCAATTCCTTAAGAATGACCCCTGAACCACAAAGGCGGTAGACTAAATAGTTGAAATTATTAAAAATACTTTAGCGTAAAGATCGTGGTATTAGGAGAAGGTGAGCCCTATATAAGTAATAATTTCTGTCCGGTTTAGTTTTTAATGCTGCTCCTTACTTTCAGTTGAAAAAACTTTTTAATATTTATTTTTTCATTTTTTTAACTAATCCTAGAAAATCCTGCGCCCCCTTCATTGTAATTCTCTTCCCCCATGACGAATTTCTCCATGGAGAGGTTCTCCACTTAACCCCTTCCCCTAAACCCCTACTCTCCCATCCAAAAAAATTCCCCTGAAAACGTCTGTACACTACCCAATAACCATTACTACATGTAAACACTGGCCACAGTTTGTAACTTGTAGGCCCTCCCACGGAGACAGTGGGGGAGTAAGTCGTCCACAAAGACATAAATAATAGGTTTTTCGATTATGCTGAATAGAATGGAGCCCTATCGCAACATTCTAGGACCACTGGGCCGATAAGACCACCCCTGAAAAAAAAAAAAAAAAAAAAAAAAAACAGAACAAAAAACGAATAAACACGCATCCGTGATCTGTCTTCTGGCAAAAAGTACAAAATACCACATTTTTGAAGATAGAAGCTTCAAACTTCTACAGTAGGGTTCTCTGATATGCTGAATTTGATGGTGTGATTTTCGTTAAGATTCCATGACTTTTAGGGGGTGTTTCTCCCTATTTTCTAAAATAAGGCAAATTTTCTCAGGCTCGTAACTTTTGATGACAAAGACTAATCTTGATGAAACTTATATATTTAAAATCAGCATTAAAATGCGATTCTTTTGATGTAACTATTGGTATCAAAATTCTGTTTTTAGAGTTTCGGTTACTATTGAGCCGGGTCGCTCCTTACTACAGTTCGTTACCACGAACTGTGTGATAAACCAACTTATCATTGAAATTATTACTAGGAATTTGTTTCCACAATCACCATAGACAGTTCAAAACCTGATTGGTCATACTGCAAGAAAGTTAGTAAGTTTTTTGGAAAATTTTTGTCTTAACATTTTTTTAAAGCAAAATCTCTGCTTGTCTGTGGTAATAGCTTAAAACATTAAAGATCATAAACATAATTATAAAAGCTATGGGAAAAGGTCATTGCTTTTCTTGACGAGGGGGCTTAATTTTGTACTTTGAGGCTGACTACCAATTAAAATCTTATCAAAAGTACTTAAAAGCGGCGGAAAATATAAGAAATAGGTAGATTTTGTTTTAAGTTTTATGACAAAGAATTTTCCCTGCTTGTCCAAGATTGGCAACAAAATCTTTAGGGTTAGCCAAAAATTTTATCCTGTAAGTACTCTTGTGTAGAATGGCGATAAAGATGAAGTTACATACAGAGGGTTCAACACGGGTTCTGATTCAACAGGCTGCGCCCTCCATGACAGATAGCAAACATTCTCCTTTTCACAGAGCTAGAACACTTAAGTTATAGCTTTGTCGCCAAATGCTTTGCCACCATGCCGATATAGTCCGTAGCCACCGTAGGCTTTGCATTGACTCTCCTTTTTTTTTTTTTTTTTTTTTTTTTTTTTTTTTTTTTTTTTTTTTTTTTTTTTTGCAAGAGGTTTCTGAATGGGAAAAGCAGAATAAACTAGTAGTAGCTCCCAAACTTATATGACCTACCACGCCCTTTTAAGACAAAAATATTATTCAGCGTCCCATATATTAATTCCCTTTTTTTTATCTCTGATAGCAATTTAAAAGAAAGATATATCCAATAATGTTTTTACCTTTTTACGGAAAAACCTTATAAAGAAAAGTACAAATTAGAAGTACCAATATATGAAAGTATGAAACTATTTACTGAACTCAAAATAGGAAGGTAATACAAAAAAGGTTTAACATTCAAGAACATCTTAATAAGACGGATTAACTTGGTGTGCTGCTGACAATTTACTAAATACAGTTCTATTATTGTCAGCAGTAGTCTCCAATCGCCACGATCTACTTCTGTGAATACAACTGTAATGCGCTATTTACAATCACCATAATGTATTTGTAACCATCACCATCCTCCTCAGTTGCGCCAATACTCCCGAGGATACAATAGCACCCGCTTGTGAAATCACTGCGATATAGAGATAAATTGGAACTACTTTATAGCCTTGTTTTGTTAATATAAAATTTTGGATTGTTATAACTGTAGCAAACAACTTTTATGGAGGTCGGACCCGAAAGTTTCTTAAGGTTATTCTCCAAGTGCTACTTATTAATAATCAGTACTTGTATGAAATACCCCCTACCTAATACTTTTCATCTAAGTGAGCCTAAGTATAACGGTTTTTTTTATCGATGTTTTTTTTTTTTTTTACAGACAAATTTGGGCTATATATTTGCACATTAGGTAAAAAGAAAAACGCTGATTTAAAAGATCTGGTAAACTTTGAAGTGTTAATCCTTTCAAGTGGGCTACTCGATTTTGATTAAAAGTGTCAACCCATCTTGTACTTCAATGTCAATTTCATCTTTAAATTTCTCTCCCTGTACATTCTCCTATTGTCATCACTACATTTAAGAAAGGCAGGACACTGTCAGTGACAGTCAAAGGTAATATTAAATTACACGTTAATTATCCTCGACAAAAAATGAATGAACTTAAAGACGTCTTTTAAGGGCGTTCTTTTTTCTAATAAGAACAGCTGCTCATGCATCTGGCTAATGTTCTTTTCTTGAATTTCATCCCCCAAAATAAAACACCCCCATGCCAAAACTTCAACTACATCCCTTTCTTTCATTACATCAAACGTCTTGAAAGGTATTACTTATTCTATTCAATACTTTTTTTATTCAATCAATACATACCCTCCCTCAATTCATTGTCAAACCCCTTGAGTAGAATACGTTTCTTCAGGTTGAGTAAAAAGAGACCTTTCAAATTGATAACCTATTCAAATTTGGTTAGATTTAGTAGTTTGGGATCGAAAAGCGTTAGAAGGTGTGGGAGTAATAGTAAATTTTCTTTGAATACTGTGTCCATTGTATGGTTTTTGATAGGGTCGATAAGGGTGCTCAACAAAGCATGAAAATGGCTTTTTCCCACACCAATGCCTGCCATGTAGACTATGGGTATCGTATAAGTATATTGAATTTGTGGTCCCCAATTGATGTGACCAAGGGAGGCACATACGCTTCGTCAAAAAATCTGGTATTATTTGTTGAAAGGCTAAGAAATGTAGACACCATTTTCAGCCTTAGAATTTATCCCAGAATATTTAAATCTAGGTTATGGTAAGAGACGAACAAATTATGATTAAGTCTAGAAGTTATTCTAGAAAAAAACTATATTTAAACCTGGGTTATGGTAAGACACAGAAAAATTATAATTCAATCTAGAGATTTTTCTAGAAAGCAAAACTATATCTAATCTAGCTCATGGCAAGAGATGGAAAATTTATAATTAAATCTAGAAGTTTTTCTAGACAGGAAAACTATAGTAAAATCTCGGTTATGGTAAGAAACGGAAAAATTATAATTAAATCTAGAAGTTTTTCTAAAAAGGAAAACTATATTTAAATCTAGGTTATGGTAAGAGACGGAAAAATTATAATTAATCTAGAAGTTTTCCTAGAAAGAAAAAATATATTTAAATCGGGTTTAGGGTAAGAGAGGGAAAAATTTAGAAGGTTAGAAATGCTTATGAAGACTCTTGACCCACAATAGGTAGATTTGCTCGTGTACATATTTTTTTATACATCTCAACTTTTTAACATTCTGGTGCATTTAATAGACTATCCTTTAAAGTTTACTCTCGATAACTCGAACATCGATACCTCGAAATCTCGAATTATTTTCAATCCCCTTGAAAAACCAGTATATGTCAAAGAAGAAACCATGCATAACTCGAAATAGTTTTGCGGTTATATTTTACCTCTGTAAGTCGAAGTGCCCCAAAAATTACTTCTTTAACTCGAAATTCAGTAGATAAGTCGCAACGCGTAAACTTTGACATGCATTAATTTTGTTTAATATATTTTTGTATTAGATTGAATTAATGCTCAGGTGTTTATTTACTAGCAAATCAAATTTATTATTGACATTTGAAAGTCAAGTCTTGATATGTCAAGTCTTTAATACACTAATAAATTTATTCTTAACTTCGTAGTGGCTTCAGGGGATAGATTCAGCGAAATGTAACTCTGCAACTTGAATTTTCATTTAGCTTACCTATATAACACTTTACCTTTATAAGTCAAAATTTATGTAGAACGACCTCTATGAGTCGAATTCTACCTACGTCGAACCATATGTAACTCGAAAACAAATCGTGGTACCGCCAACTTCGATTTAGCCAAAATCGACTGTACATGATTCAAATGGTTAAAATCAAAAGTGTATCTAGGATTTTTGTTTGGGAGGAGGGGTGGTTTTATAGAAAACTACAAAACACATTAAAAATTTGTTTCTACCCCCCCCCCCCCCCTTGGATACCGCTAGATTACAACATAACTCAGCTCCAAATACAAAATTCGACGAATCTTATGCTGAAACTAATTTACCATATTGAGGATATCTCTCAGACAAGAAAGTCAAGAAAAGAAATAAAAACGATTAAAATAAGCGTTAATCCAAAAGGAAATCCTAGTTCACAAGTAGGTGTAAAATAAGCCTGTATGAAATAAATGCGGTGGTTTTTAGCTTTTAAAATGCAGGGTTCGAATTGTTTATATGTAAAAGCCAACGCATAAACATTGATTGATTCGCATAATTGAAATAGTAATAAACAAGGCAACTATATCAAAACTACAGGAAAATAGGAAGAAATTCTCAAAACTTGCAAAATTTTGGGATCCACCCCTCCTGGATGTATGGCTAATAAGAAGCTACTGATCCAATTGCTGTCAAGAATAATATACTGCTAAAGTGCATATTTGGAGAAATTGAATAATGAAAAAGATATCCATTGGATAGTTAAACTCCTACTCTCCTTCATTACTTAAATGAGGCTTGATGAATAAATAATCACTTCTGAATTTTCTGACCGGGCTGTATTCAAAGGAACATTCGGATTCAAACCAGAGATGTACCTAAGAGGGAAGCATTGGACTCCCTCAAAAACCAAACTTTTCCAAATTTTGGGCGCTTTTTAGTTAAGTTATTGAAGAAAAGATGTTTTTATTCTCCCCTCCCCCCAAAAAAAGAGCTTCTGTGTATATACCCAGCTCGAATGGTATTTATGCAAATAGCAAGGATGTAGGCATACTTTTTCATTTGTAGTGACACCTATCCGTGGTTCGGAAAGTTCATCGAAACAGTAGAGGACAAGTGCACTAAATCGAAATTATAGAAAATATAAATAGATCCTTAAAAATCACGAAATTTCAGGATGAAAAGTCACCAGGAGCCTCCTCCTGTATATTTATCCGACACGAAGGTGTCAATCCAATGACCTTCAGAAATAATCTATTTCTAAAGCCGTGATTCCCAACGTGGGGCGCATGCCCTACCGGTGAGGCATGGCAATATTTTGGGGGTTCATGTCTAGGACGTACACCCTTCGGCTGACTATACTTTTAGAGTCTTAATTAAAAAAAAGAATTCATGTGAATGACGTAACATTAAAATGCATTTAAAGAACGAAAAAAAAATGCTTGCTGCAATGATGTTATACATCGTGTGGAAGGCGTTTATTCAAACAACATTTTTCATTAGTATAAAATATGTCTAGAGGACAACCCATATAAACATACCAAGCTAATGACTTTTTAGGCTTCCTTCAGGTGAATAAACGTAAAATTGTCAAAATTTAAATAAAACGAATGGGGCCTCAAAATTTTAGAAATGCCTAGATGGGGCGTGGCCGAAAACCAATTGGGAACCAATGGTCTAAAGTCTTCATCTAGGACAAATTTGTTGTCTTTCAAACTCGTAATGGTAGTAATACTGAAAACAAAATCTAGGAAATTTAAACTTCTTCTTTCCTTCACTACTTAAATGAGAATCGACGAATGGACAATGACAGGTACCCTCAAAAATTAAATTCAAACTATATTAAATATTTTTTTTCAAATGAGAGTAAGGAGTAACACTGTAACTTAGAAGGAACTATTCGATGGTATTATTGGGTACTATAATTTCATCATGGTCCTTCCTCCTTTTAGGAGCGATTCGCCCTTTCTCGAATATTATATGAATTTTGCCAGGCTAATAGCTTTTTATGGGTAGGCCTAACTTAAAACTTTTATAAATTTAAAACTTGATGCTATATATATATATATATATATATATATATATATATATATATATATATATATATATATATATATATATATATATATATATATATATATATATATATATTACAATCAAAACTCTTTTTTTTCGGTTATTATTAGCACGAGTCACCCTTTACAAAGACTTAACTTCAATTATTGTAAACCAAAATAAACCCTGAGTCACAACTTCTCGAAATGATGAATGGTGTATGCATACTCCACTTTCAAAGTGCTATACGAACTGGGAAAAACCTCCTCTAGGGATACGAAGATTTTGCCTTGGAAAACTTCAAACATGTGCATCTCGTCTAGCCCAGTGGTTCCCAGCCGATTTCTGCTCCTGCTCAGTGAATGTTTAAGGGGAGAGACAGAGGGGCTACTTGCCCCGGGCGCAGAAATTTTAGAGGCGTAACACTGCAAATAATTAATCTTACGTTATAGTTATTTTGTAATTTTTGAAATTTTATTTTATAAGGAAAGAAGAGGGTGCAATCAATAAATAAAAATAATTAATAAATTACTAATTAATTGAAAATGAAATGAAATAAATAATTAATCAATAAATTACTATGTAACTAATAAACTTAAAATAATTTTGTTAATGAATGTAAATTTTGTTAAATTTGGCCTGAAAATTTTGGGGGAGACAGAAGGGGGCTCTAATAAAGGTTTTGCTCGGGGTGCAAAAGAGGCCATAGGCCTCACTTTTGTATTTCTTAAACTCCTCATACCACCTGCAATATTTAATTCTAGTTTAGTACAAAAAAAATATGCTGTAATTCAGGTAAACGACAAATAAATGAACTAAAGCTTTATATTATCCAATATATTTATTGTGGAATCATCATAAAATAGCTGCTGTTGAGATCATTGTGCGTCAGTTTTGCTACATCCTACAATTTTTTTTTATTAGGCACTAATTCAGTCAGCTTAAGCTGCATGTCTTCTCGTTCAATGGTATTCAATCAACTTCTTTTGTTCGATCATAACGAATAATTTACTGCACTGAACCTAAATTCGACAGAATACTAGTTATTATAATTACTAAAAAGAAAGAAGAATATCATATTTAATGAAAACTGCCACAACTACAACTAACAACTGGCTGCAGCACCAAACCAAATGAGACCAGCATGAATGAGGTCAGCACAGTTTCGTATGCCCCTCGTTCAATCCTATTAATGGAAAACCATAACATATTTGAGACATCATCGTCCTGTTTATGTCCCAGCAAATAAACCAACATACCCAATCAGTGGCGTCAATTCATGGAAACTAGATGAGGGATATTTTTTTCAAAATCTATGGGGCAATTTTTTCAATTGTTTTCAATGAAAATACAAAGAGCCATTTTTCAATGAAAAAAAAGCAGGTATTTTTCAAAAATTAGAGGGACAAATACACCCCCCTTCCAAATCGACGCCACCTTACCTCACCAGCGGGGTACTTTTCCCATGTTGACAATCATTAGTCTAGCCAAAAGTGAAAAGGAATAACTAATATTTCTGGAATTTTACAAAGGAGGTGGAATAAGGTCTTTTAGATCTGGGCACCAACAACTTTTTAATCAAGGATCTGAACAGGATGTTTTGGGTAGTCCTTGAGCTAAAGGCGTCAAAGCTTTTTTTTCGAGTCATTTCCCATCTCCCTTATCCCCATTGGGGGGAATAACCTCGTAAGGGAAACACGATATACAGCGCACTGTAAAGTACACAGAGCAATATATTTGCAACTCTTGAGGTTGAGATGAGGCTTGAGATTGCAAATCATTAGGAGTTAGTGGTAACGAACTGTAGCAAAAAAGACAAGAGCGAAAACGAAACGTAGGCCTAATGAAAGAGCAAAAAAGGGGCCAAACAAAATCTTGGAGAGGGAGCACAATAGACAAATTTTAAAGGTATGAAATTTACTGAAAATATATGCAAAAGACAAACAGAAGAAGTCCTAATTCTTTGGTGAGGGTACATTTCCAGATCTCTCTCTCATCCCTTCTACCCTTGAAATTTTAGAAAGAGGAAAAATTGAAGAAAATCTTCACTTTTTCTTTCTTTTCTTTTCAATCTGAATAGAATTTCTGCAACATACACATTTCAATAATTTATTTTTCGTATGAATTGTAAGTACTAAATCCCCTTTGGTTTCGGTTATACAAATTCAAGTATATATGTTCTCTGTCCGCCTTTTCATAATCCACCGAAACTTCTTTATTGAATAATGCCAAACAATAATCGCCATATACTATTTCTGCCTGACGGTCAATCAACGACCGTAAATTTAGGTAAAGAAATCCCCCACCTGTAAAGGTCCATTTGAATCAATTTCAACAGAATTATCTTTTCAAAAGTTTGCTTTCTAAATGGTACTCAAACATAGCACAAATGGGAATTGGTGTCATTTGACACTATTTAAAAACCGGGCGTCTGCTTTGTGAATGAGCCCATCCTAGTTTCCCGCTTCGATGAACTCCCAGTCGTGGGAACACTCTTCCCAGATCTTTCTCAAGGTGGGGGCGGTCAACAGGACACCACCTGGCGTATGGAAACCACAAACCAGAACGGACTGGTGATTATGTTACAGCCAAGTTTGATTTAATTGTATCAATGGAAGTGATTTGGTAAAAGGGTAATGATGACAGGGTGAAGGTGGTGTAACCCTTGGACCAGGTGGTATAAGATATCCTGTATTTTTCTATCAAAGTCATGAGAAAACAATGTTGGGTGTATCCAATCTTTACTGTTAAGGGATTTGGTTAATTCATTGCAATAGCTCACTTCCCGCCAAGATTCATGATTACTGTAGCGTAAAAAATATCAGGTGTTCTAAATGTAATACCTTTACACAACCAGTTATTATTCAATTTAAATGATAATGACAGCGTGACCTTTCAAATATATCTACAGATTAAATAAAAAACAAGTTTTTTTTTAAACTGAAAGTAAGGAGCGACATTAAAACTTGAAACGAAGAAAGTATTCCGTATATGAAAGGGGCTCTCCTCTCCTCAACGCCCCGCTCTTTACGCTAAAGTTTTTTATTGTTTTAAAAAGAAGAGTTGTGAGAAACTGACTTTGGCGTGAATTCGGCACAATGGCTCAGTTCAATGACTGGCTCTTGTTTTGGTTCTGTGAAAGAGTCCGACTTTGGCGTAAAGAGTGGGGCGTTGAGGACGGGTCAGCCCCTTTCCTATAAGCCTACGGAATAATTTCTGTTCGTTTAAAGTTTATGTTAATAAACTTTACATTATTCCGTATGCTCAACGCCCCGCGCTTTACGCTAAAGTTTGACTCTTTCTCACAACTCTACTTTTTAAAACAATAAAAACTTTAGTGTAAATTGCGAGGCGTTGAGGGGGGGACAACCCCTTTCATATACGGATTAATATCTGTTTCTTTTAAGTTTTAATGTCGCTCCTTACTTGCAGTTAAAGAAACTTGTTTTTTTAATTAATATCTGAACGTTTTTGGATTAATTGTTTTGATTTTGGCTCACCGCACATGAATAATTAAAACGGAATTTGTATATTAATTTATTTTTATGGCTAAATGGCTTTCTCATAGTTGTGATCGGACGATTTTGAGAAAAAAACAGAGCGCGGGAGTAGGCATAGTTACCCTCCAATTTTTTGGCTATTTAAAAAAGCAACTAGTACTTTTAACTTTTTACGAACGTTTTTATTAGTAAAAATATACTTAACTTATAAATCAGCTTACGTAACGAACTTCTATATTCATATGTTTTTATTACGTATATGAGGGGTCCACCACCTCGTCAATACCTCTCTCTTTACACTAAAGCTTGAATTTTGTCCCAATTCCTTATGAATGACCCCTGAATCACAAAGGCCGAAGAATAAATAGTTTAAATTAATAAAGTTACTTTAGCGTAAAGAGCGAGGTATTAGGAGGAGGTGAACCCCTCATATGTGTAATAATTTCTGTTCAATTTAAGTTTTAATGCTGCTCCTTACTTTCAGTTGAAAAAAAATTTCATATTTATTTTTTCATTGTTCTTCAAAAATGCCAAGAAATCCCGCGCCCCCTTCATCCATGACAAATTCTTCCTTGGAATGATCCCCTCGCATCACCCCTCCCCTCAACCCCTCCCCCAGCCAAAAAAATTCCCCCTGAAAGCGTCGGTACACTTCCCAATAATCATTACTATGTGTAAACACTTGTCAAAATTTGTAATTTGCAGCCCCTCCCACGGGGACTGTGGAGGAGTAAGTCGTCCCCACAAATATAGTTATTAGGTTTTTCGACTATGTTGAATAAAATGACTATCTCAGAATTTTGATCCGCTGACTTTGGGAAAAAATGAGCATGGGAGGGGGCCTAGGTGACCTCCAATTTTTTTTTGTCACTTAAAAAGGGCACTAGAACTTTTCATTTCGGTTAGAATGAGCTCTCACACAAAATTCTAGGACCATTGGGTCGATACGATCACCCCTGGGAAAAAAAACAAACAAATAAACACGTATCCGTGATCCATATTGTGGCAAAAAATGCATAATTCCACATTTTTGTAGATAGATGTTTGAAACTTCTACTATAGGGCTCTTTGATACGCCGAATCCGATGGTGTGATTTTCGTTAAGATACAATGACTTTTAAGGGGTGTTTCCCCCTATTTTCTAAAATAAGACAAATTTTATCAGGCTCGTAACTTTTGATGGGTAAGTCTAAACTTAATGAAACTTATATATATAAAATCAGCATCGAAATGTGATTCTTTTGGTGTAACTATTGTTATAAAAGTTGTTATTTTGTTTTTTAGAGTTTCGGTTACTATTGAGCCGGGTCGCTCCTTACTACAATTCGTTACCACGAACTGTTTGATTAGATAGGCTGTGAAGTAATGATTTTTGTCCATTTTAAGTTTCAACTTCACTCTCTACTTCCCTCAGAAAAGCTTTGTTTTTTTATTTTATCATAAGAATTGGTCATAGCTTGCAGTGAAGAAAATCAAGACTGGAATATTTTCTAAGAAAAAGGAGAAACACCTAGGAAAAAAACCCAACCGTAGGTATCGTAAGGACTGATCTATCGAGGGAGTTGATTATAGCCACAATTATAGTTAATTTAACGGGCAATAAATATATTTAATTCATTGTTACTGTTAAACTCGAAAGAAATCGAACGACGTATATATGTTTGAAATAGTTTAAAATACACAACGTAGTTTTTTTTGCACGGGGCCACATTATTCCCTTTCTTCACCTGGCTGATTAGAAATTGATCTTGAGGCTTACGGCACTTTCATACTAGTGCAGGCTTCTAAGCTGCAGAACCTTTCATAAAAGCATAATTAAACGCTCTCCGCTAAGTTGTGCAGTCCTATGAAGCAAATTTTGCCCTCAACCCGCAAATTCAAAGTAGACTCGAACTCTACACAGTTCGAGCAGACTTGAGCTCTACACAGACTCGAGCTCTACGTTATGTGTTAAGTTGTACAAAATTCAACATGGAGCAACAAAATGGGATTTCTGAATAAGCAGTTAATACATTTTGAATATAAATTAGGTGGACTTTTCCTAGAATTAAATAAAAAAAAACTAATTTTTTTAGCTGAAAGTAAGGAGCGACATTAAAACTTAAAACGAACAGAAATTACGCCGTATATGAAATGGGTTGTCCCCTCCGCAATCCCTCGCTCTTTACGCTAAAGCTTTTAATTGTTTTAAAAAGTAAAATTGTAGCAAAGAGTCAAACTTCAGCGTAAAGAGCGAGGGATTGCGGAGGGGACAACCCATTTCATATACGGAGTAATTTCTGTTCGTTTTAAGTTTTAATGTCGCTCCTTACTTTCAGCTAGAAAAATTAGGTTTTTTTTATTTAATTTCTGAACGTTTTTGAATTAATGCATGTTTGGTTTTAGCTCTCCGCACATAAATTATTAAAATGAAATTTCTATATTAATTCTTTTTTTGGCTAAATGGCTTTCTCTTAGTTTTGATCAGACGATTTTGAGAAATAAGGGGTGGAGAAGGAGGCCTAGTTGCCCTCCAATTTTTCGGTTACTTAAAAAGGCAACTAGAACTTTTAATTTTTAATGAACGTTTTTATTAGTAAAAAATACACGTAACTTAAGAATTAACTTACGTAACAAACTTTCATAACCTTATATTTTTATTATGTATACGAGGGGGTTTGTACCCTCGTTAATACCTCGCTCTTTACACTAAATCGTAAGTTTTGTCCCAATTCTTTAAGAATGACCCCTGAATCAGAAAGGCCGTAGAATAAATAGTTGAAATTACTAAAAATACTTTAGCATAAAGAGCAAGGTATTTATCTCCTCCTAAATACCTCGCTCTTTATGCTAAAGTATTTTTAGAACCCCTCATATGCGTAATTATCTCTGTTCGTTTTAAGTTTCAATGCTACTTCTTCCTTTCATTTGAAAAAACGTTTTCATGTTTATTTTTCATTGTTTTCTTATAGTAATGCTAGAGAATCCTGCGCCCTTTTCATTGAATTTTTCTTCCCCCATGACAGATTCCTCCAAGGAAAGATCCTCCAACATATCTCCCTCTCCTCAGCCCCACCCCCAAACAAAATAAAATCCCCCTGAAAACGTCTGTACACTTCCCAATAACCATTACTATATGTAAACACTGGTCAAAGTTTGTAACTTGCAGCCCCTCCCCCAGGGATTGCGGGGGAGTAAGTCATCCCCAAAGACATAGTTATTATGGTTTTCGACTATGCTGAACAAAATGGCTATCTCAAAATTTTGATCCGTTGACTTTGGTAAAAAAATGAGCGTGGGAGGGGGCCTAGATGCCCTCCAATTTTTTTGGTCACTTAAAAAGGGCACTAGAACTTTTCATTTCCGTTAGAATGAGCCCTCTTGCGACATTCTAGGACCACTTGGTCGATACGATGACCCCTGGGAAAAAAAAAAAAAAAAACAAACAAATAAACACGCACCCGTGATTTGTCTTCTGGCAAAAAATACAAAATTCCACATTTTTATAGATAGGAGCTTGAAACTTCTATAGTAGG
This sequence comes from Artemia franciscana, assembly GCF_032884065.1. Lineage (NCBI taxonomy): Eukaryota > Metazoa > Arthropoda > Branchiopoda > Anostraca > Artemiidae > Artemia > Artemia franciscana. The sequence goes on along the minus strand of NC_088867.1, from coordinate 11,272,000 downwards.
GTTCTCTGATACGCTGAATCTGATGGTATCATTTTCGTTAAGATCCTACGACTTTTAGGGGGTGTTTCTCCCTATTTTCTTAAATAAGGCAAATTTTCTCAGGCTCGTAACTTTTGACGGGTAAGACTAAACTTGATGAAACTTATATATTTAAAATCAGCATTAAAATGCAATTCTTTTGATGTAGCTATTGGTATCAAAATTCAATTTTTTAGAGTTTTGGTTACTATTGAGCCGGGTCGCTCCTTACTACAGTTCGTTACCACGAACTGTTTGAAACCTTCCACACTTGATCACAGCTTGAATTTAGTTGTGTCAAATGGTTGCTCTCCCCCCCCCTCAATACCCTAAGATGTTTGTACATCTCCCCCGACTAGATTTGACAAGTATTTATTTTTGGATTTCCATTGAAAGGTGTTTTTTTTTACTTTCTTTGAATACTTTGAAAAACAAACAAAATTGCCCTCCCCGCCCCCTAGTTTCCGGGAATTGACTGCACTGCATGAATCTCAATCTCCATTCAACATTCTTGGCTTTTGAATAATTTGCTTTTGATGATTGTAAGGATTTTATGAAAATGGATATGATATTTTTATGATTTTTAAAGTTGTATAAATCAAAAGGGCTTGTTTAGTGAAAAGTTATATACTTTTGTTAGGTAACTTAACCATTACTTAGAAATTACGTACGCAGTGTGAGAGCCGCATTAGACCTCCTTCCAACCTAATCAATGATGCAGAAGTATCATATATAATGGTCATATAACTGCATATTGAATATGCATTTAAAGATATGTTCTTGGCTTGAAGCTCCCTGAAATTAGCTGACTCATCCCTCCCCGATGTTGATTTTTCGCTTCACCCTGGATTGCCAAAAAGCTATTTTTCAGGACAATTTTCAATTTTAATATAATCCATTAAATAAAACTTAACACAGACCACATATTGCTAAATGCAAGGGCTTGATATGGAGGAGAGAGGGTCAAATAAGTCCACAGAACAACAAGCAAAATTTTCCATTAATATAATAAGAGAAGGATTGCTATATTGAGGAGACATGCGCTTCAAGTTAATTTATGCGGGGAAGAGTTGCGCACAAATGAACCACTTTTACGTGATCGCCCACAATAGCAGCGCTTTTGTGGAGAAGAACCTCAATTTTCTGGAAGTAAGAAAACTATATGAACCTGTTTTGTCCCTGTCCCTGAGATTATTGACTCACCCCTTCCTGATTTGGGTTTTCGGCTCTGCCCTGGATTGCCAAAAAACTTCTTCAAGTCAATTTTAATATAATTGATTGAACAAAAAACTTAATACAAACCACATCCCTGTTAATTTCCAGGGATACAGAGGAGGGAGGGGAAATAAACCCATAAAAACAAAATATCCCATTAACATGATAAGAAAAGGATTGCTATGATAAAGATGAGCTTCAAGGTTATTTGAACGAGGAAGATTCGTGCACAAATGAACCACTTTCAAGTGAACGCCGACAAAGCAGCTCATGGTAGTTGGGAAACCAAATTTGCTGGAAGTTAAAACACTATATTTCCCACTATGTTCCTATAGGCACCATCATACCAGAACCTGTGAATAGAAAACTAAGATAATAAGAATTCTTTGGGAAGGAAGTGGAGCTTGAAGCCACCGATTCCTTAGATACTTTCTAGTGTGGTCTGAGCTGCTCCTTTGCGGTCTGTTTTGCATTTGTCATATGTAATTACTATGTCCTTCTCACAATACAAATCCTTATATAAATTTTAGATCAAAAGGTAGCCGCCATTATTCAGCTTGGGCTCACCTTCTTTCCACAATAACCGCAAATATTCAAGATTATTCAGTCAGGTATAAACTACCCAAGATCAAATGTAATCTGCTAAAACTGACTCTTGAATTTAATACGTATCAAGAAGCCTGATGAATGCGTAATCTCTGAGAGGATTAAAAGGATATTGAGACAGTGGTTAACCTCAAGTTTCCTTTCTGTAGAATTACTAATTTTGTCTTTGGTTTTGTTTTCAGCTCATACTTAAACCACAATACCTGATTTTATTTCAAAGAGGGTACCGAGACGCATACATATTTTTTCTGGGGGGAGGATGAAATAGTTTTTTCGATAATTTGAATAAAAAATTCTCAGAAAATTCAGAAAAAATATGATTTTGGAGGACCCAGAACCCGAAGTCCCTCCCCGCGTATGTCCCTGAAAAGGGGATCTATTTTAGTCGTGTGACTTAGCTAATATGCTTGTGTACTGTTAAAAAAAAGATACAGCAAATATAAATTTTCTTGTGAGGAAATAAGTGTTGAACGTCCCAAGGCTAATGATTGCATCAAAGGTCACGCAAGAAAAATGTAGTGCATAACTAATTGTTGATACCTTGATTGATCCAAACACCATTGTATAAAACTAACCAAGTTAAAATACAAAGGGCGTCAGAAAAAAATCTTTCTTGGCTCCCTGGACCAGTCACAGGACTGGACCACGTCCTGGACCACGCCTGTGAACTGCAAGACTTTCCAAATTGTTTGTTTTGGTTGAAATTAAGAATTTTTTTGGGTAGTGCCACATTTTTGCCAATGTTATCAGGTTAAAATGTGAAAATAAATAAGCAAAACTAATTAGCTAAATTCGATAGCTCTTTCCGTTCGCAAGAATTCAAACATTAACAATCTTGTGATTCCCAATGACTACATCTTTCGAAGGAAGATGCATTTTTCTCAAGCTATTTGGTGCCATATGTTTTTAGCTTTTTTTAGAGTTTTCGCCCACGTTGTTTTTTTTTTCGATTTAAGTTCGTACCCGAAAACAACTGCATAACTGCACATAACTGCACCCACGTTTTAAAGTTTTCACCCATGTTTTTTTTTCTTTTTTTAAGTCCATATCAACATAACTGCACTTAACTGCACGAACGTTCCAGAGTTTTCACTCATGTTTCTTTTTTTTAAGTCCATACTAATAACAACTGCATAACTGCACTTAACTGCACCCACGTTTCAGTGTTTTCATCCCACGTTTCTAATTTTCTTTTAAGTTCGTACCCGACAACAACTGCATAACTGCACCCACGTTTTAGAGTTTTCACCCACGTTTCTTTTTCTTTTTAAGTTGATATCCAATAATAACTGCATAACTGCACATAACAAGATATGGAGGAGTTTCAACAGCGGAATGGGGATATCCCCAGATCCTGTTATCACAAGCTCTGTGATAAGCTTCCCATTTAAGTGCTATTTGTGCATTATTATAAAAATATAAAGAAATATCAGCATTAACTTTATTTATGCTAATTTTATAGAAGTATGTTGCATAGGTTTAGAACGATAAATAACAGTTCAAATAGGGATCAATCCTTGTATTAGCCAATGAAAAAACAATAAAAAAGCTGAATATTTCGATGACATACACAGTAACCGTCATCAGCAGATATATATCTACTGATGACGGTCACTGTGTACGTGATTGAAATATCCAGTATTTATTTATTGATTTTTCACTGTCTAATAAAAAGATTTACTCCTGTTTGAACTGTTATTTATCGTCATGGAAAGGCAGTGTGGTCTTCTAAAATACCTAAGTTTAAAAGTGCTAATTTTTTATTTACACTTCAATTTCGCTCTTTGCTTTCATAGGAATAAAATGGTTTTTTTTCGTTAGTTTGATCAAGACTTTAACTTTATTAAGACTGTCTCCCCCTTTTTCCCAACATAATTTTTTTATATATTATATATATATATATATATATATATATATATATATATATATATATATATATATATATATATATTATATATATTAAGATATATATAAGTGAAAGCTTCCACTTAACCAAATCAAGCATCTATATTTTGTTTCATTTGCACTGTCCTCGGTAGGCTACTTCAAAAACTCGAAGTTTCTTTTTGGGTGTGAAAGAGACAGAAAAAGCGGAAATTTTTTTTCGAACATCTAACACACTTTCTTATGCGAAATTTTTTTAAAAGATCATCTAATCTTAATAAATATTAAATATTTTAGAGTCAATGCAACAATTAGGTTGCATAGTGCATTACTTTTTTCAAGCTTTTGTTTTTTAATTAAATGTATTATATATTAAATATTATATATTATTTACAAATATATTATATATTAAGATATATATAAGTGAAAGCTTCCACTCAAGCAAATCAAGCATTTATATTTTTGTTTCATTTCAATGCAACAATTAGGTTGCATCGTGTATTACTTTTTTCACGCTTTTTGTTTTTTAATGAAATATTTTTATTTAACTTGGTTTGGCTAGAGAGCATCATAGATAAAATCTTCAAAAAGTCACACCCCTCTTTGCGGGCACGGTATCCACCACAGGCCTGGAGTTTATCAGTAGGATGCAATAGAGAAGATTTACTTTTCTGTCCTAAAAGGTTTACTACAGATGAAAAGATAAAATTGAAATGTAGGATGTCTCAAAAAGAGCACCAGATTTGAAAATCCCGTAATTTTTATTTGTTATTGTTGACAACATTGTTTTTACATGTTTTGTTATCACTGAGCACAATGAGGTTATGTTTTGATATTGTACTTTTGTTTCTCAGCTTATGAAAAGATACTTTACAGAACAGCAAGTGTTAGTTATGAATTAAATAAAAAAACTAGTTTTTTTTAAATGAAAGTAAGAAGCAACATTAATACTTAAAACGAACAGAAATTACTCCGTATATGAAAGGAGCTTTTCCTCCTCAACGCTCCGCTCTTTACGCTAAAGTTCAACTCTTTCTCTTAACTCTATTTTTAAAACAGTAAGAAACTTTAGCGTAAAGAGCAGGGGGTAAAATTCTAGTTAATTGACTTCTTGCTACTTCAGAAAGGGTTTAGGTTAGGAAAACGAAACTTTCAGGGATGAATATACAGAATAAAGTATGTCCCGGGAAGGTATTTTGAAGCAACTAACTCCACTCCTTCTCCCTCTAGAGGTACCTGACCTTTGATGACCTTTAAAAATATGTGTGTTATAAAAGTGAAACTCTTGCAAAATAGACTTTCTGCTTAATTGAAGTACAACAAAATTGTTTTCAGCTTCATAACTTTACTTAGTTCTATTTTATAAGGTTTTAAAGATATGCAAATACAGTTCTTAAATTTTGAAAAAGAAACATTGATATGGCTCAAAATTTTACTCAAATAACAGAAATTGCATTTTCAGAACTAAAGGCAGAGAAAAAGCAACTAGCAACTAAAAATTAAGGTAAAATGTTGTTTTGTCAAGATTTCAATAGGTATAGGACCTGTCATGTAGGCAAATTCCAGGGCCCTCTAGAGGGGGAAGGAGTGGAGGTGGGTACTTTAAAATACCTTCCCGGGACATACTTTAGCATGTAGACCCATCCCTGAAAGTTTCATTTTTCTAACCTAAACCCTTTCCGAGATAGCAAGAAGTCAATTAACTAGATTTTTACCGAGTAGGGCATTGAGGAGGAAAAGCCCCTTTCATATACGGAGTAATTTTTGTTCGTTTTAAGTTTTAATGTTGTTACTTACTTTCATTTTAAAAAACTTGTTTTTTTTTAATTTAATTTCTGGACGTTTTTGAATTAATGCATGTTTTGATCTCGGCTCTCCGCACATAAATAATTAAAACGAAATTTGCATATTAATTAATTGCAATTAATCGGAAGATTTTGAGAAAAAAGGAGCAAGGGAGGAGGCCTAGTTGCCCTCCATTTTTTTAATACTTAAAAAAGCAACTAGAACTTTTAATTTTTTACAAACATTTTCATTGGTAAAAAATATACGTAACTTACGAATTAACTTACGTAACGAACTTCTATATTCGTGTGTTTTTATTGCGTATATGAGGGGGGTTCAACCCTCGTCGATACCTCGCTCTTTACACTAAAGCTTAAATTTTGTCCCAATTCCTTAAGAATGACCTCTGAATCACAAAGGCCGTAGAATAAATAGTTGAAATTACTAAAAATACTTTAGCGTAAAGAGTGAGGTATAACAAGGAGGTAAACCCCTCATATACGTAATAATTTTTGTTCGTTTTAAGTTTTAATGCTGCTCCTTACTTTCAGTAGAAAAAACTTTTCATATTTATTTTTTCATTGTTTTTTCAAATAATGCCAGAAAATCCTGTACCCCCTTCATTTAAATTTTCTTCCCCCATGAGAATTTTCTCCATGGAAATATCCTCCAACGTAATCCCCTTCAATTCTCCCCCCCCCTAAACCAAAAAAATCCACCTGAAAACGTCTGTACACTTCCTAGTGACCATTACTATATTTAAACACAAGTTTGTAACTTGCAGCCCCTCCCACGGGGACTGCGGGGGAGTAAGTCGTCCCTAAAGACATAGTTATTAAGTTTTTCTACTATGGTGAATAAAATAGCTATCTCAGAATTTTGATCCGGTGAATTTTGGGAAAAATTTAGCGTGGGAGGGGGCCTAGGTGCCCTCCAATTTTTTTTTGTCACTTAAAAAGGACACTAGAACTTTTAATTTCCGTTAGAATGAGCCCTCTTGCGACATTCTAGGACCACTAAGTCGGTACGATCACCCCTGGAAAAAAAAACAAAACAAAAAAACAAATGAACACGCATCCGTGATCTGTCTTCTGGCAAAAAATGCGAAATTCCACATTTTGTAGATAGGAGCTTGAAACTTCTACAACAAGGTTCTCTGAGACGCTGAATCTGATGGTGTGATTTTCGTTAAGATTGCATGACTCTTAAAGGGTGTTTCCCCATATTTTCTAAAATGATGTAAATTTTCTCAGGCTCTTAACTTTTGATGGGTATAACTGATCTTGATGAAACTTGTATGTTTAAAATCAGCATTTAAATGCGATTGTTTTGGTATAACTATTGGTATCAAAATTCCATTTTTTAAAGTTTCAGTTACTATTGAGCCGGGTCGCTCCTTACTACAGTTCGTTACCACGAACTGTTTGAAACTCATTTCGAAAATGCTAAAAGTTTTGCGGAAACCGTTGAAAACTCCGTACGATTATTGGACACAATATTACACCAAATAAATACACTGGGTGGATCAAGAAATTGGAAAAAAATAGGTCAACAGAAAGACATCAGAAGTCCAGGACCCCGTCGAAGTGAGGCAAATGATGCTACTCTGCGTGATTCGGTCACTATGAGTCCAAAAAAATCATGTCACCGTCGTCCTAAAAAAAAATATATGCACAGCAACAATGCACATCAAACAGTTCGTGGACTCTTTGTAACGAACCGTAAGCCTGGAGGGACCTCGGCTAAATAGTATCCGAAAATCAAAAACGGAATTTTGATATCAATAGATACATCAAAAGAGTCGGCTTATTTTTCTGATTCCAAATATATAAAATTCATCAAGTTTAGTACTACCCATCTTAAGCTACGAGCCTGAGAAAATTTATCCGATTTTTGAAATTGGGAGGGGGGGGGTAACATCCCCTAAAATAAAAGAAATCTAAATGGAAATCCCACCATCAGATTCAGCGTACCAGAGAACCGTAATTTGGAAATTTCAAGCTCCTATACACGCAACTGTGGAATTTTACTATTTTTTCCAGAAAACAGATCACGTATCCTACGTGTGTTCATTTTATTTATTTATTTTTTTTCTCTCAGGGGTGATCGTACTGAAATAATCGTCCTACAAGATCGGGAGAGGGTGAATTCAAAAGGAAATTGAAAGTCCTAATGCCTATTTGAGTGACCAAAAGGATAGGAGGGTAACTGGCCCCCCTCCCACGCCCATTTTTCCCAAAAATATCTAATAAAAATTCTGAGATAGCCATTTTGTTGAATATAGTTCAGAAAGTATATAGTCCAGAATAGTTCTGAAAAATCAGATAACTATCTCTTTAGGGGTAAAATAACCCCCCACAGTCCATGGGAAGAGGCCTGTAAGCTATGAAATTTGCCCATTGCTCACTTATAGCATTTGTTATTGGGAAGTATACAGATATTTTTCGGAAAGAAGGATAATTTTGTGCTTGGGGTGGATTTCCATAGGAAGAATATTCCTTGGGGAGGGAAATTTCCAGGGGGGGTTTTCCAGAGGAAATTTTACACTGGGGAGATTTGACAGAATTCCTGTACGAAATTATTTTTAATTGCCTTACACTCTCTTTGCCAACTCAGTTTTGCATGTGGAGTTGTTCCAAGAGAAATATCAAAGGGCTATTTTCCGAGTGTTTTGATTTCAGCGTAAAGGAGATTGCGAGGATTTTCCGTTGCGAGGAGATCCACCTTGATCTTTGACCTGACACCTTGTGACCTTTTGCTATGGGAGTACACTAAGTCACAAGTTTACAAAAAAAACGTAATCTGTTGGAATTCAAACAGGAAATTCAACATGTTTTCATTGAAATTCATGGAGAAATGTATGAGCAAGTTATGGTTAACGTCATGGGCAGAACGAGTGCTTGTAGGGCTTTCATGGGGGGGGGGGGGTCACATGCGCAATATTGTGTTGCACGTATAATCCCAGCACCCCTGAAGATACTTCTGTGTTTGTTTACTTCTTAAAAAAAAAAAAATAATAATAATAATAATCGATTTACAGTAGATTCAAAGCCGGTGTTCTTTTTAAATCTTCTTTCACGACTTTATTTGCGCTAAAACCATGCCGGGACGAAAATATGGAATACGAAATTTCAAAGGGCAGTTAAAATGATATTCTACGAGCTATATTAGATAGAGAGAAAAATTTCTGCATTTTCTCGATATGTCAAAATGGAGGTTCGAACAATTTTCCTGGGTTAGGGGTAGAAAAAGTAATATTTTCTGGTGGTAGAGGATGTGTTTTTCAGATCTGTATGAAGGTGAATTCTTCTTCAAATCCCTCCTCGTACCTGTATAGATAGAGTAATAGACAATGATAGTCATTTCTGAAGCACCGTTATTCCTAAAGGTTATTTCTGACAATTATTCCTGACAGTTATTTCCTAAAGACATTTTCTCCGATTGGAATAATGGTTTTCGGGATTGGGGGGGGGGGGGATAGAAAGTTAATTATATCATTTTTGAGGGGTTAGTCCAGTAACAAGGAGAATGCCAGTCCAGCCACTCCCCCTGCATGCAGAGCTGAAGTGCTAGACAATGACAGTTATTTTTGGAGCGACTTAATCTTGCTGGTTGTCTATTTATAACTAGTGCCCAACAACAGATGGATTTAATTTGATTATTTTTTCTTGTGTGAAATCTGATATCCCTGCTATAAGAGTTTTTTTTTTCTTGATCGATAAGCTTTAATTGAGCTTCGATATTGCCATGAAAGCCATTCAAAAATGAATAGCGAAATGCTCTTTGTGGTATATGATATGCCAAGGGTTGGTTCTAAATGACAAACAATGCAGATGTTTATCAACAGAAAATAGCAGTTCTAGCTCTTTGAAATGATTAAACAGAAGAATGATTTTTTGTATTGAAAGTAAAGAGCGATATTGACACTTGAAACAAGCAGAAATCATTATGTATGTGAGAGGAATTCCACCTCTAAGTGGGGACTACACAACCCTGTATATCTTGAAATATTAGGAAAAAATAGGAAATCAATTTTAAGAGAAAAATGCTTCCGTATGCAGTTTTAGGTTGTAACGAGCGCTAAGTTTAAAAAAAGGAAAGAAATATGGGTGAAAAAAAAAAAAACAAAAAGAAGCTAAGCACAAATGGGGCCAAACGTATTTCCTTGAAGGGTTTTCCAGACGGTGTATTTTTCCTTTGACGGTGTAGCTGCCTTTGATAATCAAGGTATTGTTAGTGTTAAATTTTACCGACAAAAAGTATTGCTAAATTTAACTAATTAGTGTTGTTTATTCATTTTTATGTTTTTTTTTCACAATTACTTTTAGGATTGTTCTTGCGAAAACTTACTACTGCCCTGAAAACTTCATAATTTTGAAACAACCAGAAAAATCTTAGAAGATTGGGGCTTTCAGACATAGATAGATTTAAGATAGGTCCAGAGTCGTTCCTAGGATTGGTGGTACCCTTGGGAAAATTGATTAAAGAATTAAAATTAAATAATTTTAATTATCTAAATTATTAAGTGGGAAATAATTAAAAGCAAAAAACCAAACCAAAGTGAAAAATTCGATCAAAGTGCGGAATCCCTCCACCGTGACCCCAAGTTACGGTGCCTCTGGCAGCTGACCTGGCGACTCCCCTCCCTAAGAACACCTCTGGACAGATGTAAGGGACAAAAAGTTTTTATTTTGATGTCTTTTGTACCTTAAGTACTTTAATCATGAGTGAATGCCTTTGTTGATAAAAAGAGTCTTATTTCCAAACTAATCCTAAACGGAAATGTCCGATATCCATTGGCTCACATTAAGATCCACCTTGCTCCTTGGAATTTGTCGAAATATTGTTCATAATAGGTCATTTGATAATTCTTCACAACCCCTATTTAGAAACGAAACACATGTCTGATTGGAATTCATGGGGGAACATTATTCTTCCTTAGAATCTTCCCCAAAAAAATGAAAGGGAGGGTGGTATTAATGGTGAACATATTTGATGGAGGAATCCTATTGTTGATACCCAAATAATGAACTATTTAGAATACCCAAATAATGAACTATTTAGAATTACATAAATGGTGCTGTAATAGACATAGGGGTGGATAGGATATCAATTCATGTCCTTTGGATTGATGCAGTTGATACCTTTTATGTTTCTTTTTTTAGCAGAATACTTTGTTTATACACTATGGAATGCAAAGAATGCCGCTGATCCTAAGCTTGTATTGTTGTTGGACATATCTATGTTTTGACAAAATGTGACAGGTATATAATCCATGAAACGATTAATTGTTGTGACAGTAGGCATTGACAATGAAATAAATCGACTTCTAGTTCATCGGTACATTGGGCTAAAAATTAATGCTAGTAATTTGTCTTCTGACTATTTATTTGCAAGTCATGAAAAGATTGTAAGAATACATAGATGCCAAATATAATACCCTCCAAGTTTTTTTAGAAAGATTTATATATTATAGCTTGAGGGGGGGGGGAGGCTAAGGCTGAAGATAAAAGTCGGTACTTATTAATTTGACGAAACACACTCAAATATTACGCTTAGGTTAGATCTTGTAGACAAGCGGTTTTATAACCACAAAGATAAGTGACGGGTGATAGAATGCACTGGACTTGTATAATCTTAGCTGTAAATTCGCACATTAGGGGGTGGTTGGGGTTAGGTTAGGGTTGCTCTCCAAATACTTCCTTATATACATCCTTTCCCCTCTAATGTGAAAATATATAGCCCAAGTTATATTACTATATAAACTAAAGGTTATACTTAATTAAGATTAACCTAACTTCACTTCTTGTGTGTGTTTCATTTAATTAACAAGTACCTAAATCATTATTTACGTATTTTAGCAAGTTCCCCCTTGTGCCACATTGATTGAGCTTCAGTACGGGGCCGTGGACTCTAGGCCCTTCCTCCCTAATAAAAGGCCTATTGTTCATATTAGGCCTTCGTTCATACAACGAAGTTGGTGATACTTGGACATATATACCCATTTAAGACCATAGACTTCCAAAAAAACTCCTCCACATGCAATAGACACCGAAGAAGATCAAAGAACACGCTCCGTAGGACATGAGAACGTGACAGAGCCATTGAGACGAGTCTCATCCCAGAGTAGAGCAACATCAATGCAGCGGCCCACTCAAGGGAAGATTGGAGGCTAATCAATGATGCCCTTTGCCACTCTGGAGGAACTAGTGTCTAAGGACAGGTTCATATATAGAGGAATCGAAATTGAGCCGAACCGAGCCTTTTTTTTTTTACTTTTGAACGAATAAAAATAAAAAAAACAATAAAATAACAGGATTTTCAGTGATGTTCAAAGCTTATTTTAATTATCCTGAAATAAATAACGGCCTATACATAGGCCCTTAAAGTACCAAGAACAGCGAAAAATCTGACGTTCTGTATCAAACAGTTCGTGGTAACGAACTGTAGTAAGGAGCGACTCGGCTCAATAGTAAACGAAACTCTAAAAAATGGAATTTTGATACTAATAGATACATCAAAAGAATCGGATTTTTATGCTGATTTTAAATATATAAGTTTCATCAAATTTAGTTTTATTATTCTTGCTCATCAAAAGTTACGAGCCTGAGACAATTTGCCTTGTTCTGGAAAATAGGGGGAAACATCCCCTAAAAGTCACAGGAAACCATAACGAAAACCTTAACGAAAACCACACCATCGCATTCAGCGTATCAGAAAATCCTGCTGAAGAAGTTTCAAGCTCTTATCTACAAAAATTTGGAACTTACTATTTTTTGCCAGAAGATCGATCACCGGTTCGTGTTTATTTGTTTGTTTGTTTATTTGTTTTTTTTCCCCAGGGTGATCGTGTCGACCAAGTGGTCCTAGAATGTTGCAAGAGCGGACATTCTAGCGGAAATTAAAAGTTCTAGTGCCCTTTTTAAGTGACCAAAAAAATTGGAGGGCACCTCCCACGCTAATTTTTTCCCAAAGTCAACGGATCAAAATTTTGAGATAGCCATTTTATTCAGCATAGTCGAAAAACATAATAACTAGGTCTTTTGGGTTGACTTACTCCCCCACAGTCCCCGGGGGAGGGGCTGCAAGTTAAAAACTTTGACCAGTGTTTACACACAGTAAGGGTTATTGGGAAGTGTACAGACCTTTTCAGGTTTTTTTGGTTGGGGGGGTTGAGGGGAGGGGTCTACGTTAGAGGATCCTCCATTGGAGGAATTTTTCATGGGAGAAGAGAAATTTCATGAAGGGGGTGCAGTATTTTCCAGCATTTATTTAAAATAAATATGAAAAAGTTTTTTCAACTGAAAGTAAGGACCAGCATTAAAACTTAAAACGAACAGAGATTATTACGCATATGTGGGGTTCATCTCCTCCTTACTACCTCGCTCTTTACGCTAAAGTATTTTTAAGTAATTTCAACTATTTATTCTACAGCCTTTGTGATTCAGGGGTCATTCTTAAAGAATTGGGACAAAATTAAATCTTTAGTGTAAAGAGCGAGGTATTGACGAGGGGGCAAACCCCCTCATATACATTATAAAAATATATGAATATAGAAGTTCGTTACGTAAGTTGATTTGTAAATTTACATATTTTTTACTAATAAAAACGTTCGTTAAAAGTTAAAAATTATATTTGTCTTTCTAAGTAACCGAAAAATTGGAGGGCAACTAGGCCTCCTCTCCCACCTTTTTCTCAAAATCGTCTGATCAAAACTAAGAGAAAGCCATTTACCAAAAAAAAAATAATAATTAATACGTAATTTCGTTTAAATTATTCATTTGCGGAGAAAATCAAACATGCATTAATTCGAAAACGTTCAGAAATTAAATAAAAAAAACAAGTTTTTTTAACTGAAAGTAAGGAGCGACATTAAAACTTAAAACGAACAGAAATTACTCCGTGTATGAAAGAGGCTGTTCCCTCCTAAACCCCCCGCTCTTTACGCTAAAGTTATTTACTGTTTTATAAAGTAGAATTGAGAGAAGGGACAAACTTTAGCGTAAAGAGCGGGGCGTTGAGGAGCGAACAACCCATTTCATACACGGAGTAATTTCTATTCGTTTTAAGTTTTAATGTCGTTCCTTACTTTCAGTTAAAAAAAACTTGTTCGTAGCTTTCGTTTATAGCTGCGGTTTTCTTTGCGGCAGTGGAAATACGAAAGGCTTTTTCCAAAGTGACATTTTCCAAAATATATAGAAGAAATAAAGCAGTGTTTTAGAAAATATATATATCCATATCCCTCTTGAGCTCCAGTCTTGCCTCTGTGGCAATCTCTTAGCGGCCCTTATGTGACAATCTTTGTGGTTGTGAAAGAGTCGAGCCTTTGACACTTTTTGGTCTGCAAAACTGGTCAAAATTTGGTTATAACGCGTTTTAAGTGGATCATAAAATTGAAAATATCATGAGAAAGAAAGTGATTAAATACAGTCTGATTAAGCCAATCGATTGGGCGTGCTAACTTTTGGAAAAATCAATATATTATAGAAGAATGAATACAACACATTTTTGACTGATATGCCACATAACGCCTTTCGTAATGGAATCAACAAATTTCTGACGTTTGATTTTTTAATGAGTGAAAAGCGTTGCTAAATTGAACACATTAGTTTTATTACATATGTTCGTGGTTTGACGTGTCAACAATGAAAAAAATGTAATACTACCGCAAAAACTTCATATTTTTGAAATAACCAAAAGAAAAATCATACGGAATTACGGGTCATACGGAAAATAAAAAAAATACGGTTTTCAGGTATACATAGACCTAAGATAGGCCCAGGAGCTAATATATGTTTTACTTTGGTGTCCTTGGTACTAAAGCGAAAGGGCAAGGGAAATTGATGAGGGACGAAATTCAAGTTTATCTCTAAGATAAAATAAAATAAAAAACCACGCTACCTAGCATCACCCAGTAAATGCACACAATTAATTGTTAGTTGTGTCTTTGTGACACAACTAATGAAATGTTAGTTGTGTCTTTGTTTTGCAGTGTTTTACTTTGCTTTAAATTGTCTGGAAAATAAAGAACGGTCTTCACTTAAGGGGTATAATACGTGTATTGGTGCTCATTTTTAAAACTAGCCTATTTGTTGGTGCGCTGCTGATGCATTATTCTTTGCATTATATTTATCTAAAATCAAATGTTACTCTTACCACAACCAGACAACCTCTCTCTAACTATTTAGTTGTCAATAAAATGTAGTTTAAAACAAAAAAATTTTGAGGTTTATCCAAAAAAATTTCAACTTTAATTGAAATCCAAACAAGCCGAAATTAAGCTTTTTTAGACAGTTTTCACGCTTAGTGAGGCAGAATAATTCAGTAAAAACGACACTAATAGGGTGAGGTACCAATAGACTTTCATTCAGTTTGTTATTTTGAATATCTTATTTTGATAGTTATTTGATATTTTGAACCACGGTGCACAACCCTGAAGAAGAGGGGGTAGGCGGGACATTCACCCTCCCATGGGAACTGTATAAGAGTTGGTAAAAACCTGAAAATACTTTTTTATTTTTCTTAAAAAGAAAGCTGCCTAGAATTTTGACGATCTCCTTTTCGAATGATTCATAGATGGATCTTTAGTTGCTAGAAATGGATTTTGAAAATCTTTCTTTTTTATTCGATATATAATTTAGGTAAAAATTGGGTTGACATAATTGTAGGGTTGACAAATTCCTATAAATGTAAGCAGACATTGAATAAAATTTAATTTTACCCAATTCTTCGGAAGCGGGTAGATGCATGCAAACTTGCATCAGAAGTGCACGATCTAAACTGTATACAAGCCGAGAGGGGGGGGGGGTAGATGTACCCTTTCTGGTCTAAAGATTCATATAAATGTATAGTAAAAAAGTAATAAATCTGTTATAGAAAAACCGGCGTAAAACTGAACTGCACCCAAGCCAGGTGGGGGTCACCTTCTTAGCAGTCGACTC
Organism: Artemia franciscana; assembly: GCF_032884065.1. Lineage (NCBI taxonomy): Eukaryota > Metazoa > Arthropoda > Branchiopoda > Anostraca > Artemiidae > Artemia > Artemia franciscana. The sequence goes on along the minus strand of NC_088867.1, from coordinate 11,256,551 downwards.
TCTGCGGTCGATATATTCGTTGAAAATTGGGTAAAAACTTTAAGGAAATTTGCTGTGCCAAAATCGGGTGTCGCATTTCCACCACCTTATGTAACATATTACTTAAAAGAGCCTGCCATTTTATTGGTCAACATAGGTTTCAGTTTCTTCGGGGGGGGGGGGGTCACCGACTCCGTATCGAGCTCCTTTAATGACCTTATTAGGTAAGAAAAATTATTATTTTTAAGCTGCCTGTCCACTGAACCATTTTGGTGATGTGCATGTGTGGTTCTGTGGATTTTTAAGGAATTTTGTGGCCAAATTTGGATATCGGTAGTTTATTTTTTTTGCAAATCGCCCAATCTGGTGCCAATAAGGGGGCCACTACTCTCCTTTAACGATAACACAGGATTGAGACTCTTCACGTAAAAAAAAGTCTACTCAGAGCTCTCCTGAAGCAGAAATTGTGTGCAAGTTTTATTTTGTGTTCTTATCAGTTCAATTTAACTAATTAATAAAAAAATTGGAGGAATAAAATAAGAAAATGGTAGCTATTAAGCTCTCTGCATAAGAAATGCCAGCATAAAATGAACAGCAAAAAAAAATAACGATAAATAAAATAAGAGAATGCTTATATAGTCATTCAACTGTTATCCTCATACAATGATGTTTCTATAGACACAAATGCGAAGTTATTAGACGCACACAAAATATATCTCAACGAAAACCATCCAAAAAAGAAAAGAAAGAGAAGACGTAAAGAGTATTTAACAACTATAATTAGCATAAATATTTTTTAAAATCTTGTTTGTAATATTTTTATAATTTGGAATTTAGATATCAAATACATTATTTACTAACAAACACATCACTCAGTCAAAAAAATCACATCACACAGTCACAACTTCATTCTAGATAAAACTGAGTAGAAAACACTTGCGCTTTTCTATGGCCGTTAACTTTTCAATTTATGAAACTTGGGCTTATCATTTTGCAATCAGTGAGGTGTAAATAAGGTAAAATAAAGTTTATTCTGGCCTTCCAGTCATTTCAACCTTTATTTGTCACCTGTATTATACCTTCTCCCCCAATTCCCTTGATTGAACACTCACTCCGTCTTAGGGTTGCAATTAAATAAAAAAAACTAGTTTTTTAACTGAAAGTAAGGAGCGACATTAAAACTTAGAAGGAACAGAAATTACTCAGTATATGAAATGGGGTTTCCCTCCGCAACCCCTCGCTCTTTACGCTAAAGCTTTTAATTGTTTTAAAAATTAGAATTGCGGCAAAGAGTCAAACTTTAGCGTAAAGAGCGAGGGATTGCGGAGGGGAAAACCCATTGCATATACGGAGTAATTTCTGTTCGTTTTAAGTTTTAATGTCGCTCCTTACTTTCAGTTAAAAAATCTAGTTTTTTTTAATTTAATTTCTGAACGTTTTTGAATTAATGCATGTTTCATTTTGGCTCTCCAGACATAAATTATTAATATGAAATTTGAATACTAATTCTTTTTTTGGCTAAATGGCTTTCTCTTAATTTTGATCAGACGATTTTGAGAAATAAGGGGTGGGGAAGGAGGCGTAGTTGCCCTCCAATTTTTCGGTTACTTAAAAAGGTAACTAGAACTTTTAATTTTTAACGAACGTCTTTATCAGTAAAATTAAATAAAAAAAACTAGTTTTTTAACTGAAAGTAAGGAGCGACATTAAAACTTAAAACGAACAGAAATTACTCCGTATATGAAATGGGTTGTCCCCTCCGCAGTCCCTCGCTCTTTACGCTAAAATTTGACTCTTTGCCACAATTCTACTTTTTAAAACAACTAAAACTTTAGCGTAAAGAGCGTGGGACTGCGGAGGGGACAACCCATTTCATATACGGAGTAATTTCTGTTCGTTTTAAGTTTTAATGTCGCTCCTTACTTTCAGTTAAAAACTAGTTTTTTTTATTTAATTTCTGAACGTTTTTGAATTAATGCATGTTTGATTTTGGCTCTCCGCACATAAATTATTGAAATGAAATTAGTATATTAATTTTTTTTTGGCTAAATGGATTTCTCTTAGTTTTGATCAGACGATTTTGAGAAATAAGGGGTGGGGAAGGAGGCCTAGCTGCCCTCCAATTTTTCGGTTACTTAAAAAGGCTACTATAACTTTTAATATTCAATGAACGTTTTTATTAGTAAAAAATATACGTAACTTAAGAATTAACTTACGTAACAAACTTTTATATTCTTATATTTTTATTATGTGTACGAGGGGGTTTGTACCCTCGTTAATACCTCGCTCTTTACACTAAATCGTAAGTTTTGTTCCAATTCTTTAAGAATGACCCCTGAATCAAATAGGCCGTTGAATAAATAGTTGAAATCACTAAAAATATTTTAGCATAAAGAGCGAGGTATTTATCTCCTCCTAAATACCTCGCTCTTTATGCAAAAGTATTTTTAGAGCCCTTCATATGCGTAATAATCTCTGTTTGTTTTAAATTTCAATGCTATTCCTTACTTTCATTTGAAAAAACGTTTTCATGTTTATTTTTTCATTGTTTTTTTTTTATAGTAATGCTAGAAAATCCTGCGCCCTTTTCATTGAATTTTTTTCAACCATGGCATATTTCTCCAAGGAAAGATCCTCCCACATAGGCTCCTCCCTCAACCCTACCCCCAAAACCAAAAAAATCCCCCTGAAAACGTCTGTACACTTCCCAATAACCATTATTATATGTAAACACTGGTTGAAGTTTGTAACTTGCAACCCCTCCCCCAGGGACTGTGGGGGAGTAAGTCATCCCCAAAAACATATTTATTAAGATTTTCGACTATGCCAAACAAAATGGCTATCTCAAAATTTTGATCCGTTGACTTTGGGAAAAAAATGAGCGTGGGAGGGGGCCTCGATGCCCTCCAATTTTTTTGGTCACTTAAAAAGGGCACTAGAACTTTTCATTTCCGTTAGAATGAGCCCTCTTGCGACATTCTAGGACCACTTGGTCGATACGATGACCCCTGGGAAAAAAAAAAAAACAAAAAAACAAAAAAACAAACAAATAAACACGCACCCGTGATTTGTCTTCTGGCAAAAAATGCAAAATTCCACATTTTTGTAGATAGGAGCTTGAAACTTCAACAGTAGGGTTCTCAGATACGCTGAATCTGATGGTGTCATTTTCGTTAAGATCCTACGACTTTTAGGGGGTGTTTCCCCCTATTTTCCTAAATAAAGCAAATTTTCTCAGGCTCGTAACTTTTGATGGCTAAGACTAAACTTGATGAAACTTATATATTTAAAATCAGCATTAAAATGCGATTCTTTTGATGTAGCTATTTATATCAAAATTCAATTTTTTAGAGTTTTGGTTACTATTGAGCCGGATCGCTCCTTACTACAGTTCGTTACCACGAACTGTTTGAAAAATATACGTAACTTAAGAATTAACTTACGTAACAAACTTTTATATTCTTATATTTTTATTATGTATATGAGGGGGTTTGTCCCCTCGTTTATACCTCGCTCTTTATACTAAATCTTAAGTTTTGTCCCCATTCTTTAAGAATGACCCCTGAATCAGAAATCTGTAGAATAAGTAGTTGAAATTACTAAAAATACTTTAGCATAAAGAGCGATGTAATTATCTCCTCCTAAATACCTTGCTCTTTATGCTAAAGTATTTTTAGAGTCCCTCATATGCTTAATAATCTCTGTTCGTTTTAAGTTTTAATGCTACTCCTTACTTTCAATTGAAAAAGCCTTTTCATGTTTATTTTTTCATTATATTTTTTATAGTAATGCTAGAAAATCCTGCGCCTTTTTTTCATTGAGTTTCTCTCCCCCCAAGACATATTCCTCCAAGGAAAGATCCTCCCATATAGTCCCCTCCCCTCAACCCAACCCCCCAAACCAAAAGAATCCCCCTGAAAACGTCTGTACGCTTCACAATAACCATTACTGTATCATGAAAAGAGAAATCACCAATGCAACAGCACAAACACAAAAAAAAAAGAAAAAAAAAAGAGAGAGAGAATGAGAAAGGGAAGACTGTTTTCCTAAATTAGTGATTAATATAGACCAGCACTTGAATGAGGCCTTAACCCTACTCATCCATTCAATCACATAGGTCAAACAGCACAGCCACACACAATCAACCATAAAGAATAATCCGTGGACAGGCAGTTATGTCGTCAATAAGTATAAGTCGTCATTTACCAAACAATAGAAAAAATAATATAGACAAATAATTCAGAGGCAACACCCAACATAAGGGCTCATCAGGAGAATACACTGGCCTATATAGGGTTTCGTCACTCTAAATTCTTTACCCAGCCCAGTGTTGTGGCTACCACAGAATATCCATGGCATCCCCGCGTCAGGTATCACCCCCAAAATATATGCCTATGAAAGTAAAAAAACAGCAAATGTAAAACAACCAAGTAAAACCAAAACAAGCTTATCCTGTTAATATATCCCTCCCTTTAGCAACAATAGGTAAACTATATATTATAAATTTTACCAAATCAGAAATATTAACACATTGCAAAAAACCTGAATGAACTAAACAATTATAGAATTCATCTTTACCATGTGGCTAATTTTTAAGAAAATCCACTCAATTAGAAACACAATTCAAAATAAATGGCGCTGCTACAACATTTTTCGAACCTCCGAAATTAGTTGAAAATTTCTGTAAGTATTTCTAGATAATTCTTTTGATATTTATTTAAAAGTTCGTTATAATGAAAACTAAATTTTTTAAATTGCCAAGTTAATTAATTTGCAGAAAAACCTCTTGATATCAATTTTTGGCTTAAGATTTTACATCTATTTTTAAAATCAATACAATTACTACAAATCCTTGCATAACGAAGTAACTGTGAGAAAAACGCTGAATATGTGATATTTAAGTGTATATTACTTTCAGGGAATGGGAAACTAATCACTTCAAAATCAAAATCATCCGTTTTATTATACATTTTAAAACTTAATTTATTATTATCGCAAATATTAATATTTAAATCTAAGAAATGATCTTCATGACCAGCGCCATGACTAGGCTCAAGAATAAGCTCTGGTGGATATATATTTTTAGAAATATCAATGAAATCCTTACAATTTAAGACCAAAATATCATCTAAATATTTTTTATTATTTGACAAAACATGTTTTAAATTAATTGGATTATTCTTATCCATCATATATTTATATTCTAGTTGACTTAAAAAAAAGTCAGCTATAAATGGGCTGGCATTCCCCCCCATGGAAATTCCCACAATTTGCTTGTACAAATCACCCCCAAATCTTATATAAGTATTGTATAAAACAAATTCCAATAACTCAAAAATCATATCCAAGCTGTAACATCTCAAGTTAACTATAGTATTAAAGCAATTTGTCCATATAGCTTTTTTATTATAAATGTCTATTTTTAAGAACCTGTTACTAGATAAGAAGAAAGATTTCTTGATAACAGTTTTTAAATTATCAAACACTACATTAAGTGAAAAATTAGTATACATTGTCGCAAAATCGAAAGACTCAATTCTTTTAGCTGAAACCATTGTTAAAGAATCTATCACCTGCAGTGAATTATTAACACTCCAATATGGATTAAAATTCGAAAATTTTTTAATACCAGAACAATAGGTTTTAAGTTTATTTACAATTTCCTTTAAAATCAAAGAAAGGTCAGTAGCAGCAATGCGGGTTGGACATTTAGCTGCTCCAGCAATACACCATGGTTTAGGGGGATTCTTATGTAATTTTACAGTCCAATATAGAAAAGGGAACTTTTTATCATTGTCATTTATTTTAATATTAAAATTTTTAAAAGTAAACACTAGTCAAAGTTTGTAACATGCAGCCCCTCCCCCAGGGACTGTGGGGGAGTAAGTCATCCCCAAAGACATAGTTATTATGATTTTCGACTATGCGGAACAAAATGGCTATCTCAAAATTTTGATCCGTTGACTTTGGGAAAAAATGAGCGTGGGAGGGGGCCTAGGTGCCTTCCAATTTTTTGGTCACTTAAAAAGGGCACTAGAACTTTTCATTTCCATTAGAATGAGCCCTCTTGCGACATTCTAGGACCACTTGGTCGATACGATGACCCCTGGGAAAAAGAAAAAAAAACAAACGAATAAACACGCACCTGTGATCTGTCTTTTGGCAAAAAATACGAAATTCCACATTTTTGTAGATAGGAGATTGAAATATTTTGAAATTTTGAAATGATTGAAATTTTTCTATAGGGTTCTCTGATACGCTGAATGCGATGTTGTGATCTTCGTTAAGATTTTATGACTTTTAGGAGGTGTTTCCCCCTATTATCCAAAATAAGGTAAATTTTCTCAGGCTCGTAACTTTTGGTGACAAAGACTAAATTTGATGAAACTTTTATATTTAAAATCAGCATGAAAATCCGATTCTTTTGATGTATCTTCTAGCATCAAAATTCCGATTTTTAGAGTTTCGTTTACTATTGAGCCGGGTCGCTCCTTACTACAGTTCGTTACCACGAACAGTTTGACAATCAACCTTTTGTGCTTTAGCCAAATTGGAGCACCTTGGCTTGTAATTCACCTGTGTAAAAATTAATTTAAAAACCAAGCTTTTTCAAACGAAAGTAAAGAGCGACATTTAAACCTAAAATGAACAGAAATTACTCCGGAGGGGGCTGTCCTCTTAGCCTGTCGCTCTTTACTCTAAAGTTTTATAGTGCTATCCTGCAAGCGTTTATAACATATGTCAAAAGAGTTGCCGCTAAACTCTCATCAGGGCTTAGACATGACTACTCTGAACAAGATTCACTTCAATTCAGGGAGAGGGGACTGTCTTTCTATACGGAATGTATATATGGGAATTCTATCTGTTTGGTGCCCCCTCAGTTTTGAAAATAAATACGTTTCTTAGGCATTTTCACTGAAAAATGCCTTTTTTTATTTTCATTGAAGAATAAATAAACGACAAATTTGCTCTCACCTTGATACTAAAAAATACCCCCCTCCCCTCTAAGTTTCGTTAATTGACACTGCTAATTTTTTGTGAAAAACTGTTCTTGAAAAATAACAGTTGAGTGGGGCCATGATTATTATCTAAAACAACCCCTTGATTCGCAACTGACTTCTAGATAATTTCTTAATTGTCCGTTAACAGAAAGGGTATCATCATTTCAATCTTTCATGCTTTTCTTGAATTTCACTAAGTAGTAATTCAATACTCACCCGCATAGAAGTCATATGGACTCTTAGTGAGTGTCCCAGAGAATCGACATTTGGTGACCAGAGGATATACAAGCGAAATTTTTGGTGGGAACCTAGTAGCGTTCCCACGATCCTAAGTGTGTTCAGCACGCACCTGGCACGTACGTCACACGCGATTGTGACGTCAAGTATAGCCAACCCCTCTGTATAAGTACCGCAGCAATTCTCTACAGTGCATCAGTTTATTAAACACTATAGAGAAAGAAAGAGTATTATGGATCGTTATTGTAGAAAAGCTGTTGGTGAAGCGGTGAAGGCTTTGTCAAATAAGGTATGAGTTGGTTGTAATATGTTTTATGTGCCACCTTTTTTTTTACTTACAAAAATAGACAACCGATAGAATTTCCAAAAAATATTCAATTTTTCTTCTTCCAGCTGTTTTTATTTTTTCGTTTGGTGTATATTCCTTCTCTTTTGAGGTTCTAGTGTTATCCTTTCAAGTTTTTCATCGAAAGATTAGATTGGTCCTTAGAAATTCTCTAGAAGTATTCTAAATGGTCTTGTTTTCCCAGTCTTTTTTTCTTAATAGGTAAATTTCATATGTCTCATCTTTTATTTCTTGTTCTACATGTAGCTAGGCCCATTCTATTTCAAATCTTCTATTCTTTACCTTTGCAACATACGGCGATAGTTATACCCTGTTTTCGCTTCCTTACCCTTTTGGTTACATCTATGGAGGGAGAGGGGTCCAGGGCTTTCACCCACCTTCCTAAATGTAGACAACTCCATAGAAATGAATACCTTAGTAATAAAGATAGGCCTACCTTTTCGCTTTGTTTTTTATTTGTTTCTTTTGGGCTAGGGTCATTCATTTTAACTGGTCTATGTTGGGCTATGTTGTTTCTAGCTCTATTCAAAGTTCAATTTCTCTGATTATTCGATTTTTATTTTACTTAGACATTAAATGAAAAAAACAAACTAATATTCCCTCAAGGCAAACTCAACATTGTTTAAATTATCAAAGAGTTAAGTGAACAGGAGAAGCCACAGAGAAAGGAAGTACAAAAAAAAAAGACATCAGTATCTTGTGTTGCTTTTATTTCAAAAGAGCAGAGTGGAATTCAGCAGTCAGAGAGTTTTCAGCAGTTTTTGGCTACTAAAACTGCTACTTTCAGCAGTTTTGGCTACTAAAATTATACTGTGGTGTATTTTAGCCCTTGCTAAATATTTTGTTTCTTTATAGATCGTTAAGCCGGTCTTGACCTTGGTAAAGCGCAAAAGACACTCAAAACGATCGGCATCTCACAAGAAGCTTCAACAAAGCTGCGAAGAGGAAATAACCACAATATGGCAGCATCCAAGCGATTTGAGCAACGAGACGAACGAAAATACCGCAAACGAGTTGCTCGAAGCCCGACTGCATGAACTCATCGTTCGAGAATGTGCCGCCGTAGCTGCCCAGACAGGCGCCCCACTGAGTGTGCACGTGAGTGGACACTTCACAGTAACTCCATACATTGCAGCCTTACCAGTGCCAGTTTGTATAGTGGAACCGTCGACGATTACATCTTTTCAAAAGGCGGAAGGACAAGCTAAGATTTCAAATGGTACTGTGGGTAATTGAAACGATATGTCGTTAATCTCAAAACTGTGATAGATTTCATGACCTCTCAGTTCTTATCCCAGTTCTGTCTTTCTAAGGGAGTGAGATTTTACTCCCTCATTTTCGTCACGACAATCTACTATTTTTTTTGTCTTCCATTAGTTCTGTGATATAAAATGTATATTTTTAGCAACGTGAATTAGCGTGCCAACTTACATGTACACTTATTTTGTATATTTATATTTTAATATAAACATCATTTTTACTTTACTTAATTCTTTAAAGAAGCAAGTTCTATAGGAGGATTTAGGGCAGAGGCATATTGTAGATGTAGGGCACTATTGTGAAAAAAAAGAGTAAACCAATGGGTCACTTATGAGACACGCTAGAGCATCTCCTAAGAATTCTACTTTTTCGTAAGTTCTGCTCTTTAAAGCTCATCATAGCTCACACTAATTTGAGTTTAAGCTTTTTTTTTATCTTTACGGCGACTGTTAAAGCCGTATAAAAAAACAAAAAGTAATAATGTGTGAATGTCTGGAGTAGACCATCTTCGTCACTTCTTGATGAGCAAAATAATCTTTGAAGATAATTCCTTACCACAATTAACCACGTTTCCTGTTTTTTCCTTCTTTTAGTCTATTCAAAAAAATCAGATTATAATTTTTATGGCACTTGGTATTAACCAAGTGACATATAGCAATCCAAAATTCTTTCGGTCTGTCTGTCGGTCTCGGTTTTGCTACTTTAGGCACTTCCAGGTAAGCTAGGGCGATGAAATTTGGCAATTATATCAGGGACCGGACCAGATTAAATTAGAAATAGTCCTTTTTCCCGATTTGACCATCTGGGGGGAGTGGGTGGCCGGTTAATTCGGAAAAATAGAAAAAAATAAAGTATTTTTAACTTATGAGCGGGTGATGGGATCTTAATGAAATTTGATGTTTGGAATGATATTGTGTCTCAGAGCTCTTATTTTAAATCCCGACTGGATCTGATGACATTGGGGGGAGTTGGAGGGGGGAAACCTAAAATCTTGAAAACACTTAGAGTGGAGGGATCGGGATGAAACCTGATTGGAAAAATAAGCACAAGTCCCAGATACATGATTGACATAATCGAAACGGATCCGCTCTCTTTGGGGTAGTTGGGGGGGGGGGGGTAATTCTGAAAAATTAGAAAAAATGAGGTATTTTTAACTTACGAACGGGTGATCGGAAACCGGAATTCTTGGAAAACATGAAAATTGGGGTATTCTTATCTTACGAACAGATGATCGGATCTTAATGAAATTTGATTTTTAGAAGGAATTCATGTCTCAGAGCTCTTATTTCAAATCCCGACCAGATCTTTTGACACTGGGGGGAGTTGGAGGAGGAAATCTTAGAAAAACACTTGGAGTGGAGGAATCAGGATGAAGCTTGGTGGATAGAATAAACAAGTATCCTTGATACGTGATTGACAGAATCGTACTGGATTCGCTCTCTTTCAGGGAGTCGGGGGGGAGTGGTTCAGTGATTTGGCGATTTTGGTGCTTCTGGACGTGCTAGGACGATGAAAATTGGTAGGCATGTCAGGGAGCTGCACAATTTGACTTAATAAAGTCGTTTTCCCAGATTCTGGCCATCTGGGGGGCTAAAGGGAGAGGAAAAATTAGAAAAAAATTAGGTATTTATAACCTACGAGTGGGTGATCAGATCTTAATGAATTTTGATATTTAGAAGGACATCGTGACTCAGAGCTCTTATTTTAAATCCTGACCGGCATTAAGGCTCTTATTTTCCTTTTTAAATCAATCTATTGATTCATAGAATTTTGTTAGAGCTCTTACCATATGATCTCTTGGCTCTTCTCGCCTCGTCACAAGTGCCATATGAGCTCTTAGTTCTTGTTTAATCGGGTTAGTAGCCATGGGTTTGAAACGATGTAATTTTATCATTTTCTTTGTGATCATTGTAGGTTACTGGCAAGAAGAAAAATGAGTTCCGTATAAGACACTGATATAATGGCATCTTTACCATTCACATTTTTACGATGGGCTGTTCTTAATATGGATTTCGTTTTACTTTTAAGCTCATCGTAACAAGATAAACACTTCACATAAATTTGACATGAAGCTTCCTTCCCTATTTAAGGCAGTGGTTTCAGCCTCACCAATGAAATAAAAGAAAATACTGTGTGGATGTCTTGAAGACCATCTTTGAAAGTGATAAATAAAAAAAAAACAAGTTTTTTTTTTACTGAAAGTAAGGAGCGACATTAAAAATTATAACGAACAGAAATTACTCGGTATATGAAAGGGACTGTTCCCTCCTCAACGCCCTGTTCTTTAAGCTAAAGTTTGACTTTCTCTCCACTCTACTTTTTAAAACAGTTAAAAAAAATTTTAAACTTTACGTAGAAAACTTTATAATATGCTAATCTTTTCGAAAATTCTTTTTAAAAAATGTATACGTTTCTTATTTTGGTACTCCTGCATTATTCAGGAAACTCGAGAAGTGAAATTAGGTTAGTCTTAATGAAACATACCAAAATATGATGAAAATATAATACTGTATCTTATATAATAATATAATCTGGGCTTTACATTTGCAAATTAGGGGGGAGGGGAGGTAATGTAACCTAATATAACCTTACAGCTACTCACCTCCTTTAATGTGCAAATATGTAACCCAAATTATACAAGTCTAATGCATTCTGCCACCTGTCATTTGTCTTTGTGGCCATGAAACCAGTTTTCATAGATCTTATATTCAGCAAACTTTTCGAGTGTTTTCTATCAAACAGTTCGTGGTAACGAACTGTAGTAAGGAGCGACCCGGCTCAATAGTAACCAAAACTCGAAAAAATGGAATTTTGATATTAATAGCTACATCAAAAGAATTGCATTTTAATGCTGATTTTAAATATATAAGTTTTATGAAGTTTAATCTTATCCATCAAAAGTTACGAGCCTCAGAAAATTTGTGTTATTTTAGAAAATAGGGGGAAACACCCCCTAAAAATCATAAATCTTAACAAGATTCTTACGCTAAAGTTTTGTGCTGTTTTAAAAAGAAGAGATGAGAGAAAGAGTCAAACTTTAGCGTAAAGAGCGGGGCGTTGATGAGGAAGCAGCCCCTTTCATATACGAAGTAATTTCTGTTCGTTTTAAGTTTTAATGTCGCTCCTTACTTTCAGTTAAAAAAAAACTAGTTTTTTTCTTATTTAATAAATAATACAGGACTACCCTTATTTCTCATTTGTTCGTATTCTCTTCCAAGTCTATTCTCTTGGAAAGTTGAGGAAACCATTCCGTGGTCTAAGTAAATTCAGACCAGGGCTATCCTGTATTTGCTATCGCAATCTAGATTTGTGATAGGTAAGAGGGATTTCTGGTTTCTAGGGTGTATCTATATTTACATTTAACACTAATATTATTTTAACAGGATACAACTGTATCTACAACACTATATTTTTAGATGGTATTTGCAAGAAAATAAGGTACTTAAGTATTATACGAGAAACACTCGAGAAGTTGGATCGCGAACTTGAGACATTACCCACTTTTCACGGTGTTAATACCAGACTATTAGCTTCGGCTCGCTGGAAAAATGCATAGCTATATTTTAACTAAATACTTAGTTGGTATTTTGGTTTGGTTAGGCTAGGCTAATTTAGGCTACGTATTTAATATACGTATTTAATTTAGGTTACGTAAAAAAAAAGTTGAGGAAACCATTCCGTGGTCTAAGTAAATTCAGACCAGGGCTATCCTGTATAATGCGCTCTGGGCGGCCCCCGTACCATAATTCTTTGTTGTAGTTTCAGAATTTTGCTAATAGAGTATTATATTTTTATGATCTTCTGTTTTATTTCACTAGCATTAATCAAACTTCACATCTCGAGTATTCCTCGTATAATTCCGTATAAGAACCGAAATGGAACGAAAGCGGGATATTTCAGCAAAATCTGTTGTTTTTTAAGCAAAATTCCACTCCCCTCGAAAATTAATTTATTATTTCCTTTTATTTATTTTAATTTTGATTTTTTTTTTATTTATTTATTTCCTTTCATAAGCGTATCAATAAATGTTCATGGTTGGTAAAATTTCAATGCAAATACTTTTCCAGAAAAATGTCATACTTATATTGAATCTCTTAAAATGTTGCATTTTATATCTATATTTGGTCTTACTGTAGAAAGGGTTACAGCCAACCCTTTCTCTTCCATATAAGGGCCCCCCTATCTCCCTCAACACGTGTACCTGCGATTGTATAAGATATCCCCTTTTTCTTTTACTCTTTGTGTTTAACAGGTGGCAAGATATGTGAATCATCTGCATTTCTACCTCAAGAAAACTATTTCACTTGCAGGTGGCTAGATGGCTAGTTACAGGCCTGAGTCATCTTTTGAGCAAAATTTAATTTCGTACATCCAGTGGTTGAGTAACTTAAAGCTGAGTCAGCCTTTCCTGTTGCTTTTTGTCAGGTGGAATTCATAGGAACATAAAAAAATATTTTCCATTTTCAAAATTACCCTTTTATAAAACAATAATTCAGGTTTTTGTTGTAGGGTTCAGCCTAAATCAGGAAATACATGAAAGAATGTGCAGGGTATATGTTAGCTTTTCGGGTTCATAGGGCAAGGCCGTATCCAGGGCAATTGCCAGTTTTGAATCGCATCCCTCCAAAATTTCGTCTTTTTGGATTAAAAACGTAACAAAACGCACATAAAAGTTTTTACTGCATATTTAAAAGTGTTTTTGTACCCCCCCCCCAAAAAAAAATATGCTCTTCCCCCCTTCACGATTATAACATTGGATACGCCCTTTTCTAGAGGCAAGTCTTAAAATAGTTTCACATGTTTTAGCGAATTTTACAATCTTCAAAGTAAATTCCAAGTATTTTTTTTTTTAAACATATATTTACACAAACAAAGTTTTTCTGATGGAAGTAAAGAGCGTATTTGGAATTAAAAAAGAAGGAAAATTATTTCTGCACTGTCAGATTGACATATTAACCTTTAGTTACTTCTCCTGGTTAACTGCCTTCTGGTATTTTTTACACTTTATAGAATTTTGAAAAACCAGCACTTTACTGAAACTAAAATACCCAAGCTTAAAAAGGGTACCGACTTATGTGCACAAAAGAGGCTTAAAGTAGCCATTAGAAAATAAACCAATTAAACGGTTTTAGATGTCTGTCACGTAACATAATATCGACAACTTTGTTCTGTCCTTAAATTGAACTCATTAAAAAATGTTCTTAAGCAGCCTGTTGAAAAAAAGCAACTAATTTTGAGGGCTTTCAGTAAGGGCCGTATCCAGGGGACCAAGGGGTTTGACCCCCCCCCCCACACACACACAAATTGTTTGTCCGACTCGTAAAGACATAACGTAAGTGAATAAAAAGTAATTTCTGATGCGTTATCTTAATTTTTTTGAACCCCCCCCCAAAAAAAAATAAAAAGTAATTTCTGATGCGTTATCTTATTTTTTTTGAACCCCCCGAAAAAAAATCCTTTCTTACTCCCCCCTCGAAATAAAATCATGGATACGACCCTGCTTTCAATTGTCTTTAACAAATCATGATATCACCAACATGGTTTTATCTCCTTAGTTTCTTAAATTTTCACACAAAATATCTGTACAAAGTCACACAGATAAGAATTCCGAGGAACATATTTATCACCAGTATCTTTCAGAATATACGGTAAAAAATCAATTATTTATTAAGTACCCTAATTTAGTTACATCGTGTGTTTTGCAATATTAGCTTTACTAATTGTTTAGATATAGTTATAACATTGCTTTTAAACGCAAATTCATATACCATCAGGCATACTTAAAATGTTGCAAATTAAGTAAAAATGAAAGCGAAAACCGCCTAGACAAACTTATGAAAAAAATTATAACTATTCTCCTACAAATTAAATTTTTAGATTTATTTTTGTATTACTGTATTCACTACATAAACTTGTTTTTTTTGTATTCAGGCGGTTAGTAATATTTTCACCCAGCTTTGGCCAAAATTGATTTTTGAAGCATCAAATGGCAGAAATCGCCACTTTGATGTGGCGCGAACACTTTCGCTACTATGAAAGGGCTCTATATATTGTTTTATCCGTTCAAATGAGCCCACTCCTGATGTTTTAAAGCCATTGGTTCTATACGATAACCCCTGAGAAGATAAAAGAGATATTAGTGCTGCCTAAATAAAACTGAGACTTTACTCACTGTTTAAACTGGGAGTCTTGATACCTTATCCAGGGGGATACCTTAAGTTTTTCGACAATAGGAATATGAATGGTGTATTTTTATTCGGACTCAATATTATTTTGAAGAGTTTCAGGCTCTTGTGATAAATTTTCAAATATTCCTTTCTGTAATTAGAAATTACTGCTTAGTTTATTCTGAATGGAAGTTAATTATTTCCAAAATACTCCTGCTTGAAACTATTGGTCACTGGACAGTTTTATTAAAAAGTCTTTTTTTTTTCGGCCAGTATGGGTCGCGGTTCGCTCTTTACTAGCTTTACTAGCATCATCTTGGTTGCTGCTATTACTGCAACCAGGATGAATGGAACCTAAAGTCAGACATTATTGTGGTCGGATGACCATTAAGGCCGTGATTAAGTGAACTTGAAAACATCGAGCTTCAGAATTGAAGTAAGGTTACCCTTCTGTCTTTTAATTCTCTAGAGATCGTCGATTGTCAAAACTTCAAATAGCACCAATTATCAAGTCTTGTCAAAGGTTTTGATTGACAGCTTCCTTTGGTGAGATGCTTCAGCCGAGAAATAATAATATATTTGACAGTGTCTTGCAAAGCTTGGTTACCGACCAAGGGAGATTAGAAAATGAGCAAAAGAGCACTATCATTCTCAAGTACAAAATGCCCATGTATATGCAACTGTGACGGCATGCATAGAATGCATTTTAAAATTTATTGTTTTTTCCACTTTATTTCCTAGGGATAGGCTATTTAAAATACCTCATTTCATTAATTCGAAACTAAACAGCGAACTTAGTTGAAAGCTTTCTTCGAGGATTCTTAGAAAACCAAAGTTTTCTTACAAATTAAATTAAAAAAAAATAAAACTGAAAGTAAGGAGTGACATTAAAACTTAAGACGAACAGAAATTACTTCGTATATGAAAGGGACTGCTTCCTCATGAACGCCCCGCTCTTTACGCTGAAGTTTTTTACTGTTTTAAAAAATAGAGTTAAGAGGAAGAGTCAGACTTTAGCGTGAAGACCGGGGCATTGATGAGGAGACAGCCGCTTTCATATATGAAGTAATTTCTGTTCGTTTTATGTTTTAATGTCACTCCTTACTTTCAGTTAAAAACACTTGTTTTTATTTAATTTAATTTCTTAACGTTTTTTAATCAATGCATGTTTTGATTTATGCTCTCCACAGATGAATAATTAAAACGAAATTTGGGTATTTATTTTTTTGGCTAAATGGGTTTCTCATAGTTTTGACCAAACGATTTTGAGAAAAAAATAGGAGCGAGGAAGGAGGTATAGTTGCTCTCCGATTATTTGGTTACCTGAAAAGGCAACTAGAACTTTTAATTTCTTACGAATTTTTTTATTAGTAAAATTATTAGTAAAAATAAATTTTACTAGTTAAAGACATACGTAACTTACAAATTAGCTTATGTAAGGAACTTCTGTATTCTCACATTTTTATTACATATATGAAGGGGGCTCACCCCCTCAACAGTACCTCCCTCTTCACACTAGAGCTTAAATTTTGTCCCGATTTCTTAAGAATGACCCCTGAATTACAAAAGCCGTAGAATAAATAGTTGAAATTCTAAAAATACTTTAGCGTAGAGAGCGAGGTATTAGGAGGAGGTGAGCCCCTCATATGCGTAATAATTTCTGTTCCTTTTAAGTTTTAATGCTGCTCCTCACTTTCAGTTGAAAAAACTTTGTCATATTTATTTTTTCATTGTTTTTTTTTTTAATAATAGTAGGAAACCCTGCGCTCCCTTCATGGAAATTTTCTTCCTCCATGAAAAGTTTCCCCAGCATATCCCTCTCTTCTCAACCCTGCCCCAGACCAAATGAAAACACCCCTGAAGACGTCTGTACACTTATAAGGATTTAGTTATAAGGATTTCCGACTACGCTGAATAAAATGGCTATCTCAGAATTTTGATCCGGTTACTTTGGAAAAATAATTAGCGTGGGACGGGGGCCTAGGTGCCCTCCGAGATTTTGGTCACTTAAAAAAGGCACTAGAACTTTTCATTTCCGTTAGAATGAGCCCTTTTGCAGCATTCTAGGGCCACTGGGTTGATACGATCACCCCTGAAAAAAAAAAAAAAATAAACACGCATCTGTGATCTGCCTTCTGACAAAAAATACAAAATTCCACATTTTGCAGATAGGAGCTTGAAATTTCTACAGTAGTGTTCTATGACTTTTAGGCAGATCACGGATGCGTGTTTATTTGTTTTTTTTTGTTTTGTTTTTTTTTCCAGGGGTGATCGTATCCACCAAATTGTCCTAGAATGTTGCGAGAGGGCTCATTCAAACGGAAATAAAAAGTTCTAGTGCCCTTTTTAAGCGACGAAAAAAATTGGAGGGCACCTAGGCCCCCTCCCACGCTAATTATTTTCCCAAAGTCAACGGATCAAAATTGGTCATTGTCTTTGGAGACGACTTACTCCTCCATAGTCTCCGTGGGAGGGGTTACAAGTTAAAAACTTTGACCAGTGCTTACATATAGTAATGGTTATTGGGAAGTGTACAGGTGTTTTCAGGAGAATTTTTTGGTCGGGGAGAGGGGTCGAAAAGAGGGGGATATACTGGGGGAACTTTCCATCGAGGACTTGGTCATGGGGGAAGAAAATTTCCATGAAGGGAGCGCAGGATTTACTAACATTATTAAAAAAAAACAATGAAAAAATATATATGAAAAAGTTTTTTTTCAGCTGGAAGTAAGGAGCAGCATCAAAACTTAAAACGAACAGAAATTATTACCCATACGAGGGGCTCACCTCCTCCTAATACCTCGCTCTTTACGCTAAAGTATTTTTAGTAATGTCAACTATTTATTCTACGGCTTTTGTGATTCAGGGGTCATTCTTAATTAATTGGGCCAAAATTTAAGATTTAGTGTAAAGAGAGAGGTACTGACGACGGGGTGAACCCTCTCATATGTGTAATAAAAATATGAGAATAAAAAATTCTTCACGTAAGCTAGTTTATAAGTTACGTATATCTTTTACTTATAAAACCATTCGTAATAAATTAAATTTCTAGTTGCCTTTTCTTATTAACCAAAAAATTGGAGGGCAACTAGGCTTCCTCCCCCGCTCTTTTTTCCCAAAATCATTCGATCAAAATTATGAGTAAGCCATTCAGCAAAAAAAAAAAAAAAAAAAAAAAATCAAATTTTGTTTCAATTATTACTCTGCGGAGAGCCAAAATCAAAACATGCATTTATTCAAAAACATTCAGAAATTAAATAAAAAAACAAGTTTTTTCAACTGAAAGTAAGGAGCGACATTAAAACTTAAAACGGACACAAATTACTTCGTATATAAAAGGGGCTGCTTCCTCATCAACGCCCCGCTCTTTACGCTAAAGTTTTTTACTGTTTTAAAAAGAAGAGTTGGGAGAAAGAGTCAAACTTTAGCGTAAAGAGCGGGGCGTTGATGAAGAAGCAGCCCCTTTTATATACGAAGTAATTTCTGTTCGTTTTAAGTTTTAATGTCGCTCCTTACTTTCAGTTGAAAAAACTTGTTTTTTTATTTAATATATTTAAAATCAGCATTAAAATGCGATTCTTTTGATGTAGCTATTGGTACCAAAATTCCATTTTTTAGAGTTTCGGTTACTATTGAGCCGGGTCGCTCTTTACTACAGTTCGTTACTACGAACTGTTTGATAAAGTTGGAGGACAAGCAATATAAACAAAGGTATTTTATTTCAAATGACAATACAATTAAGTATGTAACTACAAAGAAGGATAGAATGTAAGGAAAATGAATTTTCCTGTTACCGGTACTAGACGATTAATCTTATAAGTACGGCTCTTGTATTGGAACCCCCTGTGGAACTTTGGGATCAAAGCATCAATGAAGAATCCTTTCAGCTTGGGAAAAATCTTTTCGGTCCAAAAGCCTGGATTGCGGTCTATCTTTTCAATGTAGAAGTCTTTCTGGGTAAAAATCATGAAAAAGCAAGTATATAGCTGAGCACATTCAAGCTGACTGATTGTACTTGGTAAAAGTAGTCGTGGCCTCGTTTGGGGTTGACCAGTCCATTCTTTCCAACTTCCATGCAATAGTCCGCCTTAGACTCTTTTCGGTTCTTTATCCACTAGCCTATCCCCAAATTTCTCGCAGTTTCGCAGTTCCATACCTCGCTTTGATTTAATTTTCCCCATGATTTCGGCTTTGTGTGCATAACTTTCCTGAAGGCTCCTGACTATTTCTCATTTCTATGTTTCTTCATTGCATTGAAATAATTTATGAAAATTTCACACTATTAACAAGCAGCTGATTATTCCAGCTTGTCATTTTCGTCTCTAGGGGTTATTATCGGCGATCTGAAACGATT
Organism: Artemia franciscana; assembly: GCF_032884065.1. NCBI lineage: Eukaryota > Metazoa > Arthropoda > Branchiopoda > Anostraca > Artemiidae > Artemia > Artemia franciscana. Next base: position 11,237,210 of record NC_088867.1, on the reverse strand, counting down.
CTTTATGGCAACCGACTTGTAAAAATTTCAGGTAGCTGAAAATATTCTAGGGGACTGTTAGAAAACAGGAAAATACATCAAAAAATGGTTCCAATCATCTTATAGGTTATTGTCTTCTGCACATGATAGTACCAATTTTGTTCCAAAAGCAATATCCTTCATAGAGTACACTTGTGAAAAATCCCTAGACATTTTCTAAGATTTCTAAGCAATTAGAGGAAATAGAACAAAATCCTTTCAAACATTTTGTAGCATCTTCAAGAAGCTATGGCCTGATATTAAAAGCGGCATCTTCCGCCAATGAATACTTGAGTACTTTTTAAATATAAATTTTCAATTTAACATGGGATTTTCGAGTTCCATCAGTTCACTTAATCACCCCCTTAAGAAATTCCGCAGAAATTCGATATTTTTAACCTTTGAACATTAGCTTTAGCGCCACATCATTTGGAACATATGTGGTGCAGATGACTGGTCAAAAGAAACACATCATGTCCAAAACGGAGATACTGGTTCTAAAACCATTCTGAGGAGAAAAACCTTTAGAAACTTCCTCAACGAGGTAAATATTAAAAAAGAAACTATTTTGGAACTCATTTACATTATGCATCATCATGCACGAAGTGAGGGGGTTTATCTTACTTTTTTTCGAAAAAAGGGAAAAAGACTCATTTAATAAGTTCTAATCACAGAGAAACAGAGATTGTGCTTGTAAAAATGTTATGACTCCAACACTTTTCTCTCTTTTTACCGGTTGTAAAGCCAATTAGGTATTTTTGTGCTGTTACTAGCGCAAAATTTGACATTGCATTAAATAGTAATCACAACGACAAATAAAAAAGGTCACTTCATCCAGCTTCCCTTGGCAGATGACTGGTTAAAAGAAATACATAATGTCCAAAAACGAGAAACTGATTCCAAAACCATTTTGTGGAGAATCTGGTTTTTATGTATAAATACCATTATGGGTGCGTTCCAGAATCTTTTACAGGAATTTTTCGGGATAGATCTAATATTCATGATCACAGAACTCGAACAAGTGGAGATATTGAGGCTCCTCGCCTAGTTTCAAGTAGGACTGCTTTTTCAATTATTTATAGAGGGGCTAAGCTATGGAATAAGCTTGTTCCAAGTATCAAAGAATTGCCCATTAATCAATTTAAAGCCGTGCTGCGTGTGGGGTTTCTTGGTAGGTATACCTTTGAAATAGATTGAGATTGATTGATTTAATATTGGAAATAATTGTTTATTGTTTTTTTTTTTTTGCTTCGGGATCATGATATTAGGCTATGTTGTTTGATTGTGTATGAATTATTTATGTAATTTTTTTTCTCGGTACACGGTTTCACCTTTCTGCTCATTTTAGATTAACTCATTGTTTTTTTTTTTTTTTTTTTCTCTTCTATTTTTTTTTTCTTTTTTTGTTAGTAACACACACTTGCAAGCAACGCTTTTGATGTGCTACCGATTGATTTTGTCTGTGTTATTCCCTTTGGTTAATAAATTACTACTACTACTACGGGTATTAAAACAGGAAAAATAAACAAGCATATAGTTTTGCCTCAAAGTAGTCAATGTAATTCCCCGCATTTATTTCAAAATATTTAATAATGAATTTGCATGCGCAGAGGAGAGGAAGTAGCATCAGGGATTTGACTTTCCACGGAAGCGTTTAAGTTACCATAACAGCTTGCTAGCAAGACCTTCTTTCAGGTTGGCCCGCATTCTTTTACCGACCTCATGGGTATTTCTTACGACGGAAACAGTCATCTGGACAACGTAGTAAAAGGTTACTACGCTTCTTTTTCATCGTTTTCCCACGATTACTTCCACTATCCACATCCCTCCCTTTTTTTAGTTGTTTGGCCGTAAGTTTTTCTTTTCATTAGATTTTTTGTTTTTGGAAAAGAATTTTATCCGTTGGCTTTGGCTACTTTATCCCTTCCATTTTTGCATTTTATTGGAAATTTATATTTGAAAAATGAAAATAAAGTAGAGAAGGGCTGGCGATTGCAGATAATCTCCGAATATGGAGATTTCTTAAAGTAAATTTCTATTAGTAATTTTCTCTTTCATAAAATTTAATTTCTCATCATAATATAAAAGTTTTGAAACCATACTCTATCATATTAGTAAATTCAAATATTGTGAAATCTCTGGAATTTAGTATAATGTTCCTGTTGTTGGCTTCCTAATTCCAATTTTTTTCAAACCGAAGAAAAAAGAAAGTTGAAAGGAAAATTACTTTGGCATTGACAGGGGGTAGATACCGAGTTAATGCAGTTTCTTGTTTTTTTTTTGGGGGGGGGGGCACTGATAAAAATTTGGCTCTCCCATCGGTATTTTTCGCCCTTCTGAGCCTGTAGTAAATGCAAGTTTCGAGGTTGTAGGGGGCAGGTACCCCCAAAAACCACCCCCTGGATCTGTGCATGTTGAATGCTAAGGGTTTTTTTTCCAGAAGACTGGTCTTGGACGCGTGCTTATTGGTTTGTTTATTCTCTGTTTCTTCGGGGTAATCATTTCAAGCCAGTGGTCCTTAGGCATTAGGAGAGTGCTCATTCGGACAGAGATTGAAATTTCTAGTGCCTTTTTGAGTAGCGAACGAGATCATGCCATATCAGAGTGGCGTTTTTTTTACCAGTTTGTGACGTAAAGCAACAGTTTCAGCACACAAAAGGCTTGAAACCTCAAAAACTCATTTTCAGGCAAAAATCTTCTTAGCTCCATGGATATCAACTTTCTTGAAATTTCATTAATTAAAGCAAAGATGGAGGGAGGGGCTTATGATTTCTCCTTACCTCCTTTCATTCTGAGGAATATTTTTGACTAGGTCTAGTAATATGGATACCATCTGGCAACAGCTCCCCCCGTATGTTGCAGAACTGTTTTCGGTGTAATATAAAATAATACATTCACGATCTTTTCAGTTTGCAGACCCTTTAAGGGTTTTTGCTTGTTTTTGTTTTTGCTTTATTCTCGCCTTTCCCTTCAAAACAACAGCCTATAAAGTTTACTGCGTATTTTTTCAAACTAAAGGAATTATAAAATTGCGTTGGAAGTTACAACTTGAGCGGACATTTATTTAACCCAAGTTTTAAGGTCAGTATGCGCATTTTTTGGGCGGCAAATTCCATCATGGCCGCGATAAATTAGATATCTATCCGGGAAGTGAGTAATCTTACATTTTACTTCTCCTAATGTAAAACACTGACCAGAAACATAAAAGGTATGCAAGTCTTGCGCTACCCACCTGCCATTCTTCCCACGGTTGATGCGGGCATCAGCTCTAGCGCACTTTGCGGAATTTGGCAGTGTCATCCGCCCAAGCAAAGCTTGGACTTGACGTTCTCACGACTTGCATAGTTTTTCGAAAGCACCTGCAGGCCATTAATAGAAAATTTTATAAAAACACTCTTTCCATCTTATCGTGGGTGGGGCTCATTTGCACAATTCTAAGAGTTCTTCAGTTTAATTTAGTTACTGTATTTTTTTTTATTCATATAGGAAGTACCCACATATACAATCGCGCACGCAAGAATTTATCCTGGATGGGAGCAAATTTACCCTCCCCCCGCTACCCAAAACAGAAAAGAGGCAATTTTAAATAAAATGACAGGACAGAGTAAATCGTATAAAAATATGAGATGGACACAATTCACTTATGAGATATTACCACGCTCTAATTTGTAGCAGTGGGCTATTAACTGAAGAAAAGTCTGTAAAATGATTGCATACGTCGTATTTCGTTGTCCAAATCCATACCTGCACAGGCGGAGGAGTCCTATTTAAAATTGGTATCTAGAACTCTGTAAGTTTTGAAAATGCCAAACACGTTTTTGTATATTTTCTACCTCGTCTTCATGCAGAAATCCTACGAAGACAATGAATAAATGGAAATCTTTCATTAGTTGATATCAATGAATACATTCTTCCGTCAGATGTTGTGACGAATTCGTCCCATCTTTCCACTTTTAATGAAGCCCGGGAATAAAGCTTTCCTGTTCCATTTGGCCCGATTCATGGATGCCCACCCTCTTCTCCCGAAAAAAAAACTTTCAGCTTTCCCCCTCCCAAAAAATAATTTATGCCATCACCCATACCCTGCTAATCAGCTAATGCCATCAGCTAAGAGTCTATAATATGATTGAAGCAAAAATCTCGGAAATGTTACAAGGTGGACATTGTTGGCTACTCGAAAACTCCTGTTTTCGAGTTTTCCTGTTTGTTGGCTACTCGAAAACTCCATAAATGTTTACAATTATTTCGTATTGTCATACAATTTGCCAGTTTTTACAGATTTAGAATATGCCCCCTTTCCCTCTGAAATAGCCCCTTTTCACTCGGCTAGTCCTAGCCGAGTGGATTGATGCTCTTGATTTAGGATCCTTTGCCCGAAAGGGTGAAGGTTCGAATCCTAATGTACCCAATTATTTGGTTTGGGGCGTGGGTCAGTTGCGTGACTCTGTAAGCTCAGCCAGAGTCAACTCAGCTCTAAATGGATACGTGGATAAGTCTGGAGAAGGTAAACAGGAAGGGTGTGCCAAAGCACGGGTCGGCTGGCCCCCATCCCCCATTGCATTTCTTGGATGAAGGGCCTTGAGACGGAGATCAGCACCACCGTTTTGGACCTTAAGGGTCTAGTACTGCTTACTTTATTTTTTTTTACCTTTCCTTCTGAAATACTGTAGCTGGTCCAAAACAAGTTCCTGTCGTCCTGTCACGCTTCAAGGTGGTATCCTAAATTTTCAAGCTTTTGAGATGGTTGTCAAAACCACTTACAGAGTTGTTCTCAAAGGCAGGCAGCGGCGGTTTCTGTTTATTGACAAAGCTATTTTCAATTGATCAATTAATTGGTAAATTATATTTTAATTATTTTTTAGTTTATTATTTGAATTACTTAATTATAATTAATTATAATTAATAATTTAGGCATTATTTTCATTTATTAACTGTACCCTCTACTTTATTTTAATAGAAATAAAATCTCAAAATTGCAAAATGATTATTTTATTTATTAATACATCAAACGGTAAGCAATAATGCTTGTCGCTATTATAATTTGTTAGAGGTAATTAATTGGTGAGAAAAAAAGAAAAAGAAATAAGAAGAAAAGAACTGCTTTCCTTCTTGAGCAATTGACATAACCAAGCACTTGAATAAGGTCTTGAACTTACTCACCTATGAAATCACCTAGGACAAAACAGCTTAACCAAACAGTTAACCAAATCGAAATGTCTAAATCCATGCAAAGTTATCATTAATAAACGTAAGCTGTTGTGAAATTACAAGCAAATGCACCTTAAATCTAATTTGCGCCTCTAAAATTTCTGTACCCAGGGAGAGTGTCCCCTCTGTCTTTCCCCTAAAACCGTATTTGAGGGCAGGGCAAATCCAGAGAATATGTTTTGAATCACATTTTGGATCTCCTGGTCTATATTCACCTGACGACCCTCCATTTGAGAACAGCTTAACAAACTGTTTTTGGCAATGTTGTCAAATTGTGAAAATACCTGATACGACTTTAGTTGTTACAGCCAGAGCTGTGCAGTCGGTTATATATTGCAATCGACTCCGACTCCAGACATTTTCCATATGCTGACTTCGACTCCACTCAGCAATAATTTGCTAAAACTCCGATTCCACAGCCCTACTTTAAAGCCTCATTTAACTAGATGCTATAAGTTATAACTGACTCCAACTCCGACTCCCGACATTTTCAATATGTCAACTCCATTTAGCCAAAAATTACTGAAACTCTGACTCCATGACTCCGGCTCCACAGCCCTTCTTTAAAGCCTCATTTGACTAGATGTTGTAAGTTATAATCGGCTCCAACTTTGACTCCCGTCATTTTTAATATGTCAACTCCATTTAGCTAAAAATTACTGAAACTCCGACTCCTCGACTCTGACTCCAATGCCCTTCTTTAAAGCCTCATTTGACTAGATGTTATAAGTTATAATCGGCTCCAACTTCGACTCCCGTCATTTTTAATATGTCAACTCCATTTAGCCAAAAATTACTGAAACTCCGACTCCATTACTCCGACCCCACAGCCCTAGTTACAGCGACATGTGCGTGAACTGTGCTAATACTTTTTTATTATTTAGTTCTTTGTCAATGTAGCAGACTTTTTTGACTTGTAATTTATTTATGTTTATCGGTCAAATTCCGTTTTACGTTTTTATAGCTATTCTTATTTAGTAGCGTGTAAAATTCTAGCTCTGTTTGATCCTCAAAGAAATGTGGATTGCTCTTTGAAAACCCACCAATTTATCGTTTAGTCTGAAAAGCGTAAACCTTTAGCAGTATATTTCTGTGTGTATAACTGACAGGCCCAAGTGGGTTCTGTGGCGATAAATCAGGGGAGGAATTTCACAGATACAAATTGAGGAAGCAAAAAATGCATCTGCATCTACCTGCCGGAAAATTGCGGTTATATTCTTTTTAACTTGGGGGTTGACTCAACTAATGATGGAGCCACATTGTGACACTTCCTTTTGTATATGGCTGAATAATAAATTCCAAAGTCACTTGGGTTCCACTTGAAATTATGGAGTCAAAAAGCGGTTTAATATATGTTTCGACATACGGTGGGTAGTAAACTCCCCCGCCTCTTCTTTAATTTTCACATTCCATTGTAAAAACCCGTATAATCTTTCCAAAGCGGATTCTATAGATTGAATAGATTATGTTTATTTCAAATTACTTTGGGTCAGTGTCTGCTTTATACAACATTTTGCACTTTAGGTCAAGTTGTTAATGCTTCTTGAATTGGTGTTTTGTTTGGATATTCAGCTGGATAATTTAATATCGATATATTTTTCTAAAAACATGTTTCGTGCATAAATACTTCAGCTCAAACAATAACTTCATATTGTCAAACTTTAATAAACTGTCTTTATTCTTCTGTACTCAGTGTTTCAAGATAAAAAATAAATGAAAATGCTTTAAACTCAAAACTCGACTGTAATATTCAAATATCAAATTCAAAATATCAAACTCAAAATATCAAAACTTAAAAAACTCAAAACTCAAACTGCAACAAAGGACGATTTGGGATGCTAGCTTCAGGAAAAGTGGGATGGAGATGCTGCTTAGCGTAATCGAATGCCCTCTTTCTGGATCACCAGTGGGGGAGGAGTAGAGGCTAGGAAGTATTTCCCCTTCCCTTTATATTTTTTGCCCTCTTCCCGCTAACAATTGAAAGCTACCTTTTTTAGTATTTTCATTGAAAAAATCGAAGAAACAACAAAATTAACCCCTCTCCGCATTTTTTTGAAATATATTTTTTGAATCTTCATATTAAAAAAACACTTGCCTCTCTCCACTACATTTCTGTGAATTGATGTCCTAGCCTCATTCCGAAAATCCAGAACGTTTCGCATGAAACCTATTTACATGTTATCAACAGTATTTTTTGGGCGTGCGTCTAATCGTGTTCAAACTCATTAACCCCAACCGAGGCGCGTATAGCAAGGAGGAAGGGAGGAGAATTTGTTACCATATCCAAGATATATAAAATACGCTTAAAGCCATAATTCTGAAAATTGCAAGAAATAATAAGTCATGACACACTAGAGGACCCAGGCCGGGATGTCTATTGGACACACTCTTCCCAGGCCATTATCCGAAACTGAAAATTCTTTGTTAATGATAATAACACTTTTCGGGGTACTTTGAAGCATGATTTACATGCTGGATTAAGCAGATATATATATCACTTACAATTATTTGAAATTGAGGCAATTTGGGTAAAATAACGACCCAATAGAATTTTAATGGTTGGTTGTAATTGATTTAAAAAAAAAGTTTTTCCAAGGGAAGTAAAGAGCGAAGTTGAAACTTCAAACGAACAAAAATTATTACTTCACAGCTTATCTAACATATATCAATAAAACTAATGCAAATAAATCAACTGGTGACATTTCTCTATGTTTTTAGGATTACATAAAACTAGCGCTTTACTGAAAACACAAAACAACATAGGAGTTTTGGTACAGTAAAAGTAAACCTTTTAAGGACACTTTTAACAGTATGAAAGTAAAGCATTTTTAGATTTTTGCTCAATTTTTTTTTGTCGTTTAATTTGGCATCACTTCTGCACAATGAGCTCAGTTCATTGATTGACTATCATCTTGGATCTGAAAATGATATTTCATGATCATTTTGTAGACAAGTTCGAAGTGAAGGAATCTTATTAGTATTATCGCTTTAGAATTTGTATCACAACTTGAAATTCTCAGAGGTCAGATTACAGTTTGTATGTTCTTCATTTCGAGTAATACTAGGTGAGACCAAGATGTTACCTGATAAATCAATCCATTATTTTATATGCTGTTTAATTACTTTAGACTTGTAATTTTTATGCTTATGTTCTTTAGAAAATTCAATTGTATACTGAAAGTTACTGATATCACAGCTCTCGTAGGACTATGAAAAGCGTTATGTTGTTGTGAGGAATTGTATTTACTTTTGACTCCTAAATCAATATTCTTGTTTTTTTTTATACTTGGCTTTTGCGTTTTCAGTAATGCACCAGTTGCCTGTAATCCGACAAACATTGAGGAATATCACGATTTGATTTATTTGCATTAGTTTTATTGATATATGTTAGATAGGTTGTAAAGCAAAAATTTTTGTTCATTTTAAAATTCAACTTCGCTCTTTACTTCCCTTTGAAATTTTTTTTTAAGTTAATCTATGCTCCTTTCTGATTAAATTTTAATTTAGAAACAACACTACGATTTTGATTTATGCGGAGTTTTAATGTTTTAGTTGAAAACTTATTTTTTATATAATCTCTAATCACCTCCAAACTAGGAGAGATAAAACACTTCAACCCTCATTAAGAAGCTGAACTAAGAAGACAAGAATTGATGGACAAAACAAGTTTAGAGCGAAAAAATTAATCAAAACATGGCGTCGTTTCTTTTTCTAAGAAAAAGAAATAAAAAGAAGAAATAGATCTTTAATTCTTTGTTTCAAAAATTAAATTTAGTCACACTTAAGAAAGCAGCTCCAGGTGAGTAGCTTCGACAGAAAAGGTTAACTGAGCAGACAGGTTTGTATATCGACATACATGTGGAATATTTTGCTAGCCCAACAGAAATGTGCTTGTAGGCTTAGGGATTTATTTCACCTTTCTCTAATTTCTGAGCCACTCGTTACTCAGAAGGGAAGGGAAATTTCAAAAAAGATCCTTTCCTGTGTATATACGATTATTGATATTATAAACTAAGTTTGTTTATTTTCAAAAATCTTGGGAAGAATTACCTGAATTTTCTTAGAGAACTGTTTTCATTTGTCTTTCTTCCTCTTTGCGTGCACTATCTTACGTATGTAGAGAACATTACGGCGGAATTGTCAAGTAAATAATTTGAGTAAATAAGTATAACAATAAGTAATTCTTCTTTTAAAATACAACTTTGAGCGGTTCCAGAAGCACATACATACACTTCTCAAACAACTAAGTGGTAAGGGGTTGCGGTCACCGGCGTGATTTGCTATGGGGTAGAGGCGGCAACTTCTCCTTCTAGATCTCAATGTTCCCCCAGACTCCAGTTTACCCCTCCCAGCAGAAATTTAGTTTCTCCAAAAATGTTGTTAAAACTAATATAGCATAATTCAAGCATCCACTGAAACAGGTCAGTTTTCTTTAGTATATCTTCACCTTTTTTATTGCTATACGGCTTGTTTTTTAGTTTTCTCTGTCATTTTCGCTTGATTTGGGAAAATTGGCTCCAACTTTGATTCCCCCCACAGGGTTTTGACAAAATTACACCATTCGTTGGGTATGGACTTAATGATCTACTCGGAATATCGTTGCAAACCATGAACCGGATGACTTCTATTCCCTTTTGAATAAAAATGCTTGACAAATACCTTCCTGGGATATGCTTTTGCATCACACCTGCAAAAACAGAGAAATTATATGAAAATGATCGTATAGAAGGGAGAAAACCATGATGGAAAAAAATCACCCAAGCAGGAATCAAGAACAAGACACTCTAATTCGGAGTCGAACGCTGCACTAATAGAACCACGCCTCTAATAATCTAATTTGATATATTAGTGTTTGTAGCTTAATTGTGTAGCTTATTAAGAGGGCTAGGAGGAGGAACATACGAGAGGTGTTCTTGCAAAACTCCAGTTAAGGAAGTTTGGACCATAATTGTTACAATGATGATATCGTTTTATACTTTTCTACTTAATAAGTGACATCAAAAGTGTTGTTTTTGGTGCTATATCACACTTATGGATAATAGAATTGATAAAAATCACGTATATATGACCGATAGCTTTCAAATGACCTATTAAACATCACTCTAAAAAGTTCTGGTAACCCACTAGCCCTAGCTTTTCCACTCGAGACTTGACACCAAAAGTGCCGTTTTTAGTGTCATTTGGGAATTGCTGATGGTTGAATTTATAGGAAAGACGTAGATAGGAATATCTTTTATATGAGTTATTAAAAATCTGTCTATGAACCTGCGATACCAATACGCTCAACATCAATACGCCAATACCGATACGCGTGATATCAATACGTCCGATACCGAAACAGTGTACAGCCCTTTCCCCGGGGACCATGGAGGGTCATATCATCACAAAAACTGAAGATCTTTGACCTTTAAACTATGTTGAACAAAATGGCTATCTCCAAATTATGATTGGATGACATTTGGAGGGAGGGGGCCTTCAGGGAATAGTTGCGCTTCACTCTTTTTGGTCTCTTAAAAAGGGCACTACCAAACTTAGTGTTCGTTCGAATGAGCTATTACACATCTTTCTATGATGTTCTGGTCATCCCCTAGCCCTTCTAGAAAAAGAGAAAAAAAGGGAGACATATCAGTGCTATCCATTCAAAAAAGTCAGTTTCCTTGTTGTTACAAGGAGGGGATTTTTAATTTCTCATATCTAATTTTTCGACCGTGCGGATTCCAATGGTAGACTTTTCATTTGGATCTGACACCATTTTTGAGGGACTTTGAACTTTTTTCCAAAACACTATAAATTTCTTTTCACAATAAACTGTTACTTTTAAGACGAACCAAAATAATGTCACTATCCCTGAGTGATTGTCAGATGACAATTTTTTTTCACTAGGTAGTTTTTTTCTAAATGTGTTTTCTTAATTTTTGGTTACTATGGACTGTAGTTCGCGCTTTACTAGGTTGCAGCTACCGCTGCAGCAATGATTATACCTACGCATTAACACAGGCAAAATTTAAATGCGTAAATGTATATGTTCTGCTAACTTTCAAATAGCCTACTGTGGTAAATTCAACTTAAACGGAAGATTGACTTGGAAAAAATTTGATGTAACGCTTTAACGTTTAATAGTCAGAATTGAAAATTTTCGGGTTTCATCATACTTGTAAATAATTACGAAATATATGATGCAGGACTTGTATTGTAAGATCTCATTTGTGTGATTAAACAGTTCATGGTAACGAACTGTAAGTCAGGGGTCCTTTTTTTTAAGTCGAAAACGATTGGAGACTAACTAGCCCCCGCCCTAAAACTGTTTTTGATATCTGGTCATTTTGTCGCCTCTTACGACATCTGATCGACATTTTGAGGTACCTATTAAGCACTTCTTCTTCGGCTGCTCAGTTTTATGTGTGAGGGAATTTTCCATGGGGAGGGGTATCGGGGCGCATTTTCCACGAAGGGGAATTTTCCAGCGGAGAAATTTTCTGTGGTGGACATTTTATGTGAGGGGGGGGGGGGTATATTCCCAGGGGGGAATTTTTCGGGGGTATTTTTCGTGAGGTGTATTTTCCGGGGGAGTATTTTCCGTCTGGGAGGTCAACACCTAGACCCATTTGAGGGGCACCAATTCATGAACTTACTAGGTAAAAAAATAAATGAATGATATATGAACGTTGAAGGGAACACGCAGAACACCATTTATGCTTAAAATTCGTTTCACCGAGCGAAGCTCGGCCCCATCTGGTATTAAATAAAAAAAACAAGTTTTTTCAACCTAAATTAAGGAGCGACATTAAAACTTAACGAACCGAAATTATTTCGCAAATGAAAGGGGCTGCTTCCTCACCAACGTCCCGCTCTTTACGCTAAAGTTTTTTACTGTTTTAAAAGGAAGAGTTGAAAGAAAGAGTCAAACTTTAGCGTAAAGAGTGGGGCGTTGGTGAGGAAGCAGCCCCTTTCATATACGAAGTAATTTCTGTTCGTTTCAAGTTTTAATGTCGCTCCTTACTTTCAGTTGAAAAAACTTGTTTTTTTTAATTTAATTTCTGAACGTTTTTGAATCAATGCATGTTTTGATTTTGGCTCTCCGCAGAGGAATAATTAAAACGAAATTTGCATATTTATTTTTTTTGGCTAAATGGCTCTCTCATAATTTTGATCGAATGATTTTGAGAAAAAAAGAGCGGGGGAGGAAGCCTAGTTGCCCTCCAATTTTTTGGTTAATTAAAAAGGCAACTAGAACTTTTAATTTTTTACGAATCTTTTTATTAGTAAAAGATATACGTAACTTACGTAAAGAAGTTTTTATTCTCATGTTTTTATTACACACATGAGAGGGTTCGCCCCCTCGTCAGTACCTCTCTCTTTACACTAAATCTTAAATTTTGTCCCAATTCATTAAGAATGACCCCTGAATCACAAAAGCCGTTGAATAAATAGTTGACATTACTAAAAATACTTTAGCGTAAAGAGCGAGTTATTAGGAGGAGGTGAGCCCCTCATATGGGTAATAATTTCTGTTTGTTTTAAGTTTTAATGCTGCTCCTTACTTCCAGCTGAAAAAAAAACTTTTTCATATTTATTTTTTCATTGTTTTTTTTTAAATAGTGCCAGTAAATCCTGCACTCCCTTCATGGAAATTTTCTTCCCCCATGAAAAATTCCTCGATGTAAAGTTCCCCCAGTACATCCCTCTCTTCTCAACCCCACCCCCAACCAAAAAATCCTCCTGAAAACGCCTGTACACTTCCCAATAACCATTACTATATGTAAGCACTGGTCAAAGTTTGTAACTTGTAGCCCCTCCTACAGGGACTGTGGAGGAGTAAGTCGTCTCCAAAGACATAGTTAAAAGGTTTTTCGACTACGTTGAATAAAATGGCTATCTCAGAATTTTGATCCGTTGACTTTGGGAAAATAATTAGCGTGGGAGGGGGCCTAGATGCCCTCCAATTTTTTGGCTCACCTAAAAAGGGCACTAGAACTTTTCATTTCTGTTAGAATGAGCCCTCTCGGAACATTCTAGGACAACTGGGTCGATACGATCACCCCTGGGAAAAAACAAACAAACAAACAAATAAACACGCATCCATGATCTGCCTTCTGGCAAAAAATACAAAATTCCACGTTTTTGTAGATAGGAGCTTGAAACTTCTACAGTAGGGTTCTCTGATACGCTGAATCTGATGGTGTAGTTTTCGTTAAGATTCTATGACTTTTAGGGGGTGTTTCCTCCTATTTTCTAAAATATCGCAAATTTTCTCAGGCTCGTAACTTTTGATGCGTAAGACTAAACTTGACGAAACTTATATATTTAAAATCAGCATTAAAATGCGATTCTTTTGATGTAGCTATTGGTATCAAAATTCCATTTTTTAGAGTTTTGGTTTCTATTGAGCCGGGTCGCTGCTTACTACAGTTCGTTACCACGAACTGTTTGATTAAAGAATAAGACGAGCAGAAATAAAGCCTTTGAATGATTCAAAAACCTTTCCTGATTACCGATTGAAAAGTCAATTTTCTCTTTCTTTTAGTATTGACGAACCAGGCAAAGAAGAGAGTAACGATGATTACCCAAGTCATGGTTTTTGTGTATAAGAAATTCCACAATATATTTAGGAACCATTTATTTTGGTCTTTCTACAGACGTGGAAACTTTTATTTGGGGTTTGGTTCTGTTTTGTCGTTTTTAAAACCCCATGGCATTTAATATAAGCAACCCAGTTTCAGAATTAAACCTTCCAACCTCTTCAAGTACAAAGGATGCCAATCGAATTGGGAAAATTTGCCCATAAGGCTGTAAAAATATCTTCCTTTTGTATCTTTATTTAAATAAAAACTGTATCTAAGAAAATTACACCAAAAATTTTTTTTTGTGTGATTTAGAGCTTACTGGGCACACATTTCCGCGGGGGGTGGGGTTCCTTGGACACCGTTATTGTGTCTAAAATTTATTTTAACGAATGAAGCCTGGTTCCCCGGTACACGTAATAGAAAATAAGAAGAAAACAGAAAAGAGCTTTAGACTTCAATAAAAAAAAGAAAAAAAAACTACACTGTAAAATGCTTAGGAATTCATTTTGGAGAACCCAGTATTTAAGGGAAAGGACATAAATTCACAATTATAAATATAAAGGAATTATACGGATTTATCTTTACGAGTATTTAAACATGATTATGTCTGATTTCATTTTTGAAATGTCTTTCGAGGCAGAATTAGCCTCATTCCAGGCATGTATAATAGGGGGAGGAAAATTTTGTAAGAAACCATGAGTCATGATATCCTGAGGGCGAAGGCCTGGGTGCCTGCTCAACACGTGCTTCCGTCGGCCATTGCACAAAACTAAAAAAATGTATGCTTAATATAATACCGTTCTCAGGGTGCTTTAAAGAAATATTTTTATTTGCTTTATCAAGCAGATATGGGTATTACTTACAAATAATCGGAATTGAGGCAATTTTGGATAAATAACAAACCCATAAGATTTCAATGGTTGGTTGTAATTATACCAATGCATTGACACAGGCAAAATCTAAATGCGTAAATTTAAGGTCGGCCGACTTTCAAGTAGCCAACTGTAGTAAATTCAATTTTAATGGAAGGTTGACTTGGAAAAAAATCGGCTTCACGCTTTAACGTTTAATCGTCAGAATCCAAAATTTTCGTGTTTCATCATACTTGTAAGTAATTAAGGAATATATGATACAAGGCTAGCTGTGCAACCCTCTTGTATTATGAAAATAAAAGGGTATTGAGGAAACACGCTTTATTCTAAAGAAATAAGAAGAACAAAAGAAAGGGACATTTGAGTTCGATTAAAAAGGTATTTTGTGGAATGTCATGTTCACCGGAATTTATCTCAGGGGGTCGAATATTTTGGTTTCAGTTTAGTAGTCCCAATCTCCAGAAGAAAACATTAAAGGCTGCATTCGAGGCAGGGACTAGGAGGTTTGAGCTCCCCCCCCCCGAAAAGTTTGGATGACTTCTAAAAGCGTAATAAAATGCATAAAAAAACATTTTGGTACTTATGTATAATACGAGAAACAATCAAGAATTTGGATTCCGAACATGGGACATTACCGATTTTTCACGGCGTTAATATCAGACAATTAGCTTCGGCTCGCCGGGTAAATACATTGTAGCTATATTTTAATTGAATATTTAGTTGGTATTTTCGTTAGGTTAGTTTAGGTATTTAATATAATGCGCTCTGGGCGGCCCCCTTCCATAATCCTTTGTTCTAGTTTTCAAAGTTTTGTTAATAAAGTATTTTTTTCATCATATTCTATTTTATTTCATTAACATTAACCAAACTTCACTTCTCAGGTATTTCTCTTGTAGTACATTAAATAAAAAAAAAGTTTTTTTGAAATGAAAGTAAGGAGCGACGTTAAAACTTAAAACGAACAGAAATTATTACGTATATGAAAGGAGGCTATCCCCTCCTCAACACCCCGCTCTTTACGCTAAAGTTTGACTCATTGTCACAACTTTACTTTTTAAAACAGTACAAACTTTAGCGTAAAGAGCGGGACGTTGAGGAGGGGACAGCCCCTATCATACACAAAATAATTTATGTTCGTTTTGAGTTTAATGTCAATCCTTACTTTCAGATAAAAAAGTTTTTTTACATAATTTCTGAATGTTTTTGAATTAGTGTGGGTTTTGAATTTTTCTCACCGTACATGAATAATTAAAACGAAATTTGCAGATTAGTTGTACTTTTTCAAATCTATAATAACCTTATAACAACCTAAGTTTGAATTTTTGTTTTAGTTGTTTAAGAATGACTCCTTAATCACAAAGGCTATTTAATTTGAATAATAACCTCTTTTAAAAGTTAAAAAAGAAACTTTAGCGTAAGAGCGAGCTACTGAGGAGAGGTAACTCCCCTTATATACGTAATATTTTCTGTTCGTTTGAGTTTTAATGTTGCTTCTTAGTTTCAGTTGAAAAAATTTGTTTTTATTTATTGCTGATCGTTTCTTAAACTGTGTAAGGAAATCCCGCTCCCCATCCATGGAAAATTCCCTTCCCCCACGAAAAATTTCTCCATGGAAAGATTCTCTTACGTAAATTAAATTAGCGATGTTTGCGGAACTAATTTTGTAAGACATAGTAACAAAACCCCCAAAGAGGTCGAAACTATTTTTATGAAGATAAGAGCAACTCTCAAATGACTGAAAGGAAAGATCTTTAAAAGAAATGCGCAATAATTTATGTCGTTTTAAGTTTTAATGTTATTCCTTACTTTCTGTTGGAAAAATCTTCCCTTCTTTTATTTAATAACAATAACAAGCCGAACCCATGCAATATCTTTGGTTTATTATCACATAAAACCACAGTTATGAAGCTGCTTAAAATTAACAAAGATTTGCTAAAGAAAATCACATAAACAACTCGCACTCGCTCTTTAAGCTAAAGTTCGAATTTTGTTCAAATTCTTTAAGAGTGACCCCTAAATCACAATGGCCGTATAATTAGAATAAATAGCTCTTTTGAAATTACTAAAAATACTTTAGCATAAACAGCGAGGTGTTGACAAGGGGACGAACCCCCTCATATAAGTAGTAATTTCTGTTCGTTTTAAGTTTTAATGTTACTCCTTACTTTTAGTTGATAAAACTTATTTTTAAATTTAATTTGATCTTTTTTAAGCAATGCTGGGATATCCAGCGCCGCCTTCATAGAAATTATCTTCCCCCATGAAAAATTTCTCCATAAGGGTTCTAAGGGTCTCCTCCTAAGGGTTCTTAAGGGTTCCCTCCAGAAAAAAAATCTCCCTCAAAACGTCTATATACTTACCAATAACAAATGCTATGTGTAAACAATTTGAAAAGTTCATAACTTGCAATCCTCCCCCGGGAACTGTGGGGGATTAAGTCGTCCTCAAAGACATAGTTATTATATATTTTGACCATGGTGAACGAAATGGCTATCTAAAAAAATTTGATCCGGTGACTTTGGGAAAAAATGAGCGTGGGAGGGGGTCTAGTTGTCCTCCAATTTTTTGTCACTTAAAAAGGGAACTAGAACTTTTAATTTCCGTTCGAATTAGCCCTCTCGCGAAATTCTAAAATCACTGGGTTGATACGATCGCCCCTGGGGAAAAAAACAAAAAAACAAATAAACACACATCCGTCATTAGTCTTCTGGCAAAAAATACAAAATTCCACAAATGCAGATAGGAGCTTGAAACCTTCAGTGAGGTTCTCTGACACACTGAATCTTTATGGTGTGGTTTTACTTAAGATTCTATGACTTTTAGGAGTGTTTCTCCCTTTTTTTGAAAATAAGGCAAATTTTCTCAGGCTCGTAACTTTCGATGGGGAGGACTAAAAATTGATAAAACTTATATACTTAAAATCAGCAAAAAATGCAATTCTTTTGATGTATCTACTGGTATCAAAATTCCATTTTTTAGAGTTTTGGTTGCTATTGAGCCGGGTCGCTCCTTACTTACAGTTCGTTACCACGAACTGGTTGATAAATACCAACATTTTTAATGCGTTTTTAAGGTTTTTGTATCCTCTCTCCCCCTGGAAAAAAATACCCTACCCCGAACAAAAATACTGCATATGGCCCTGGAAACACTCTAATTTCTGAAAACTATTTTAAAAGATTATAAATACCTACTTATATCCTTCCTTAATGCGTGTCAATAAACTTTAAGCCCCCTCCACCTAATGAACAAATATACAGCCAAAATTTTATATACTCAAGGAATTTTCCATAGGCTGAATCTTTTTGTTGTTTCTGTCGTCGTCGCCTGATTACCGCAAAATTAATATGAAGAAAAGAGTTAGTCTGTGAAAAAAAAAGTCTCTTGGGGGGGGGGGGGCAGAGAATAAAGTTTATTAGTACGCATTAAGAAATTATATTTGTAAGTATTTAGAATTTGTAAAAACAATTTCACATTGTTTTTATATTTCTTTCTGAAGAGTGGAAATGATAAACTGATACCAATATTCCAGGGGGGGGGGGGCACAGACTAAAAGCGATGAAAATAAGAGGATTGTGCGGAAACTGCAAAAAGTTGTAGGAGCGATCACGAAGAAGTATTAAAAAAAGATAAAACCGGGACTGAGCATAAGAGAATTAGGTTTTTAGCACACTTAAGTCTACTGTAACATAACCACCTTTAAGCCATTAGAACAATTACAAAGGAAACACCTTTTAGGGAGTGAAGTGAAATTTAATTCAAGGGGAACCAGTATATGCCCAGTAGGAACAAATTTACTTTTTGATATTATAGTATAATAAATTGTAAATAATAAATAATATAAGAGTGAAATTTTAAAAATTGTAAAATCTCAAACCAAAGAAATCCTAAGGATGTTTTTACCTGTATGTAAATGGGAGCATTTCTATTTTCCTCTTTCGACATATTTTTAAATATCCTCGTTTCTCTGTGGCGGGCATGACCCCTTGGATCCTCCTTGGTAGCGCTCAAGGATGTAATGAACCAATTTGGCTGAACAATAATCACAGAGACAAAAAGGGGAAGTGGGGAAACATTTCAGAGGTTTTCAATCAAAAGTTATGAAAAGTTGGATACCCCATGATTAAGGCCTAAAAATAAATTGGAAAAATGGAAACCACAAAGTTTATACGGGTGCATTAATAAATCACTACTTGTTTCAAATATAGGCAACCACCAAGGAGAATGGGTCGGATTGGACAGTTGTCAGCTTCTTCGAAGAGACAATGCAAAAAACATTTAGTGGTGTAACATTTTGAAAGGTATAAAACAATTCTAGCAAAAATTATCTTTCAATCCCTCTTGCACCTGACAAAATTTTACAGGCTTGCACCTCTTTCACACCCTCTGTAGAAAATGTAGGAGGACACCCATGTAGTTGTAGAAGCGCAGATTGTGCCTGGCCTTCAGCAACTCTAAGTAGATAATTGTCAGTTCGTATCAATTTGCTTTCCCACGGGACAAAATGTCGCGCATGCGCGCAAACTGTCACCCTTGGTCACCCCACGCAGTTTACTAGTCTAATTCTTCCCATACTGGATACAATTAATAGCAAATCATTCCACATATGTCTTTCATGTGCAAGCAAAATCCAGCCAGATGTCTCATTGAATCGTGGGAAAGTCAATGGTGTACATCAAAAGATAACGACATGCATGACATTGTTCTTGAAATGTTTATTTACGCAGTGCAAAAAATCTTTTATAATTTGTTTATATAGCTGATAAAAAAGAGATTAGGTGATAATCTTGGGCCATGTATCTTTTTGTAGATTTATCCCCCGTTAAAACTTCAATAAAACAAGAACTAAATAGTTTCGCTTAAGCAAGTACACCGGAGAAGGATATGGCAACGAAGGGCACAGAAGGGGCAACGAGCCACCTAAATCTATGGTTTACTTCCAATTTTTCTGTAGTTTATTACAGCTCTCTTTGAATCGCTCTTTTCTTTCATTTTGCTTGACGAGTTTCGGCTCCCCATGAAAAGTGCTTAAGTAAAGGGGCACAATTGGGGGGGGGGCAAGGTGACCATTGCCTCCCTTAGATTTGAAAAAACACGGTTTTTGACATTTTCTACAAAAAGAATCGAAAATAACCACCTATGCTCCCTAAAGATTTTGAAAAATATCTATTTTTTTATTTTCAAAAACTTAACATGCTTGACGAGTTTGACTTCCCCGACATAAGTGTCTGCGTACATGAGCACCAATTGGATGAAGGCAAGGTTAGTTAGGAGTTTGAAAACCCCCCCTAAATGCTTGTCTGCCTCGTATTTATCAAAAATGCATATAAACAAATTTTTCATGTGTTTCTTCTTTTTTTGTAGCAACTCCCAAAACAAGAATAAAAAATCATGGATAAGGCCCTCCCCCTATGTTTTAAAAAATACCTTCTTTTGCATCTTCAAAAAAATTAAATGCTTGACGATTTTCACTCCCTAGAATAAGTGCATGCGTACGCGCCCTTCTTTGGTTACTTTTCTACCATGTCAATCATTAAAAAGCCATTTTTGGTCTTGTTTTAGGATTACCCAAAAATGTTTTGTCTAAGCCATGCCTCCTGGAGAGACAAACCAAAAAGCTTTCTACCAAGAAGAGGCAAGTCGAACCAGGGGCTAGCCCAGGAATTCTTAACGGCCCTCATTTTCTTAAACTAATTGTGGAGGTATTAAGAGATGACATATAGTTTAAGACAATAAGTTTTTCAGATGAGGTCACGGGCGATTTTTGCTACCAATATTTGTATTAAAATACAATGACTATTCCGTTACAATATCATTTTACAATATAAACTTTTTTAAGCAGAAATTGCTACTTTAACACAAATAATTTCTATGAAATTATATCTCCTCTTGAATTTTAATTGCAAATTCTGTAAAAGAGTTAGATTTTATTTTTAAGATGTTTACACAAATTAAACTTCTAAAAAATGGACTCAAACGAAGGTTTATATATATCAACAAACTAACTGAACCCTTTATTTAAAATTTTTAACTTTCAGTTGATACTGAAAAGTGAAGAATTTTTCAAAATCTGTGTTTACCTGAAATTTGACTTGATTTTCTCTCAAAACAAAAATCAGTGCAAATCCTAAACTTTTACAATTTTTATTATTCAACACGTGTGTTATTTATTATTCATATTTTTAAACTAATTTTTTTTCAGTATTTAAAAAAAATTCAGACCCCTCCCCCAAAGGCCAAGCCTGCTTTTGTGACTGTGCAAGGTTTTACGCTTCACAAGGATTATTGACCCCAGAACATTAAGTATAAAATTAAGTAAGATTAGGGCCTGCAATATTTGAAGTGATTTTAAGTGGTATTCCTTAGGACTGGTTTCTCCTTGAAAGATGCTTTCGGCCCCCATCCTTTTCCCTCAGGGTCAAAACAGTGCGCACCTTTTCTTAAGAAACTCATGCAGAAGCGTACTATTCTAATCTTTTTTGGGACACAGGAGGACGGAGAAAAACCGCAGAAACTTCAGAAACTCAAGGCTTAAATATTCCAGCCGAACCCTTTGGGCTATAGGCACCACATAGAAGGTACTAGAGGGAGGCAATGCTTCCAGAAAAAAAAAACTAAAACTTGAGGGGTGGCTAAATTTTTGAAGTCGTGTACCCCAAGCATGGTGGAAGTATGTCACGGGTGGGTCGAAGCGTACTAGCTTGGCACGAGGAGACACGCCATGGTGGAAGAATTCCACGTATAGCGAAACAAGTGTCGCTCCAAGATGTAAATCAGATGGTGGAGAGTAGGCGAAACCTCAAAAAATTAACTTTTAGGACTAGGTCCTTGTTTTGCTCCTTTTATCCTTGAATCTACTGAAACCAACTCATATTGATTTGCGTTAGAATGCGTAATATTAAATACCTAACCAAAATACCAACTCTATATATTAAATATTTAATTAAAATATACATATACAGTTGTTTATCTCACTGTGCCTACGCTAGTTGTCTCCGAGTGCAGATAGAAAAACCGGTTTTACGCATACAGATTATATCAAACTTCTTGATTGGGGTCGCTATAATAAATACGTTCCATTTTATCCTTACCTGGAAAACCCCCTGGCACCATCTTTGATTAGAACCAATCTTGGGTGATATAGTTACTTCCTACTCATCCACATGCGTGTATGCATTAAGGATCGTTGCTGTCTTTACAATCATAAGACAGCAACAATGCCTTTTTTGTTATTTTTTCATTGATTATAAAAAAACTACACTCCAACCCTAGATTTTGAAAAGTGAATTGCCCCTTCCTACATTTTCGTGCATTGGTGCCACTGGTTATTACGTTAGCCTAAGTAACCCATGGTTCATTAAAAGTAAGATTCATAGCTGTCAATTGTAAAGACAGCAGCATCATCTTATAACATGGAATTAAGATCTGGTCATCTTGTAGATTGGATTGATTGTTTATTGGACTTATCTTTTTTTTCTCTTATTTTTAGTAAAAGCAAATTTTACTTTTCTATCAAATCAAAGTCTTTTAGAAGTAAGAAGCATTTTCAAGTCACGATCACAAAGTGCTTAAAACATATCTGCATAAAGCAATTTGATCATCAAAAAAAAAAAAAATGAGATTAATACATGTAAAAACTCAACTTTCCCACAAAATCCACATTCATATAAATCAAAATCTCATGAGAAAATTTAGTTTTTGTTTATGGTCTTCAGACTATGTAAAATATTTATGGAAAAATTTTGATATCGAACCTCAAACGTATCTTGCATTGCACGTATATATATATATATGTATGTATATATATATATATATATATATATATATATATATATATATATATATATTTATATATATATATATATATATATACATATAGCTGAAAAACATAAATATAAAACGTAAATTTATGCCAGTACGCGAAAAAATATACGAAGAGCTGGAGAAACGTAAAAATATCGTGATATTCGGAATTGCTTTGGGCTAGAAGGCTATCCTAATTACCTTCCCCTAGAAAATGGTGTTTTATATTGAAATCATACGGCAAATGGCTAATGCCACCTATGGCTAATTCCAAATTTCCAAAAGCGAAGACTGTTTGGGTTACCATTTCAAAACCTAAAAACCCACACTCCCGCTCACCATGTTAACGCCTTTTTTTTACTTTTTGTGGATTTGAGAGCACCAAAGGCGCAAATTAACGAAAATGTAGTGGAAAAAGCAATGATTTTATTCTCTCCTTTTTAAATGAAGATACAAAAAAAGGATTTTTCGAAATCGGGGGGGGGGGGTATTTTTTCCTATTATTTTACTAAAAATACAGAGAGTTTACCAAAATTTAAGAGAAAAGGACAATCACCCCCCCCCTGAATCGGTATCCCTGGAGAGCACGACACCTCCTGCTTTTTAAAGGTTTCGAACAGTTCGCGGTAACGAACTGTAGTACGGAGTGACCCGACTCAATAGTAAACGAAACTCTAAAAAACGCTCGTTACGCTAAAGTTTTTTGCTATTTTAAAAAGCAGAGTGGAGAGAAAGAGTTAAAGTTTGATAGCGTAAAGAGCGGGGCGTTTAGGAGGGATCAGCCCCTTTCACATACAGAGTAATTTCTGTTTGTTTTAAGTTTTAATGTCGCTCCTTACTTTCAGTTAATAAAATATGTTTTTTTTATATTTAATTTCCATTATGAGTGGAGTGACAATTAAGCGTGGCAAAAAATAATTTGAATTAATACAAAAAACGATTTTCATTGTCAATTCACAAATCGTTTAAATCTCCTTTGATTATGTGACAATATTTGTGTTTACCTATGAAATAAATAAAGAATATTGTCATGTGCCTTATCAGTACAGCAGGTGTTAATCTTGCGAGCTGTAGACCGTGGGAAAGAGAAATATTGGCACTAAGGTGTCTGCTATTGCATTCTTTGTTTTTATACCATGACCAAATTTGCATCTTGCATTTCTTTGTAAAAGTGAATCTCGATGTTGCAAAATAATTGCACTATCAAAAATGGTGATAATTGGTTGATGGTCATACTTGCCAAGAATTATTGATTAGATATGGTAGCGTAATTACTATTGACACCAATGCACGAAAATTTAGGGGGGGGGGGGCAAAATCTAGGGATGGGGTATGGTTTTTTATTATAATCAATAAAAATAATCAAAAGGTCATTTTTCAACTAAATAAATAAAAAAATATTTCTTTTGAATCTAGGTGGTTTGGGATGAAAAAAATATAAATAAGGGGGGGGGGGGTAAAATCAATTATGGCATTTCAAGGTTCTTATGAATTGCCTATAATTTATTACTAATCCCGTATAGTACACCTATTTTTCTTGTCTCTCCAAATTTGTTACCCCACCCCCAATGGCGCCAAATCACAAAATATGAGGAGGGGGTAAATACAATTTTCTAAATCTAAAGGGGTTAATCTGAAGTTTTTTTCAGTGAAAATACCAAAAAAGGCAATTTTTCAATTAAATTAATAAGAAAACTTCAGATACTTTTCAAAATACATGCAAAAATACCTGCAAGAAACACCCGTTCCTAAGTGGTACCACTACCTCCTTTCCCTTTGTGTGTAAACTAAAAGACGTATTGAACCCACCCTCCGTATGTGTCTCACTTAAACAAGATGGTTTCCAGAATGTCACCACTGAAGGCTCCTTAGGCTGGAATACCTAGAGGATTTTAGGACACTAAGTGATGTTACTTCAACTCTGATAGGCTACATGTCTCTAACCAATGGTTCTATGCGTCTACCCCCTGAAAATACCCCCCAAAAATATTCCCGTAAAATGCTCCCCCCCACGGAAAATACCCCCTCCCCGAAAAATACCCCTCCTATGGAAAATACCCCCGGTAAACCCACCCCCCTCCCCAAGAAATACCCCTCTTATGGAAAATAACCCCGGTAACCACCCCCCGGTGAAAATACCCCGAAGAAATCCCCCGGAAAATACTCCCTACCTCCCTGGGGAAAATAAGGCTTTTCAAATTTGATGATTTTATTTGAGCTTTGTTTTTTTCCCTTAGGGGGAGGAATTTTGGTACTATTGTATTATATGCCACTCATTGAAGTTTATGCTGTGTAAAACTCGAAAACGCACTGGTTTCTTGGTTAGTTTTGCTTAAGCTTAGCGTGAGATAACACAAAGACAAGAAACAGAAAAGACGGAAATATATAATTTGGGTTATATATTTTGACGCAAGGGGGTTTGACAGTTTGAAGTCAGAAAATAATTCTTAGTTCTTAATACGCAGAATAATCGTGCCTAGCACATTTTGCAAGCAGACCTACTATGCTTTACCCCCCCCCCCCCACTAATGTGCAAACGTATAGCCTAAATTTTTTTCAAAAGTAACGAAGAAACTAACGAAGAAACCGGTATGTTCTCGAGTTTTACACATCGTAAACTTGAGTGAGTGGCGTATAATATACAAGTACCACAATTTTTAATGGAGAGAGAGCCGGATTTCCCGATATTATTTAAAAACGATCAGAAATTTGATTAAAAAAAAGTTTTTTCAGCTGAAAGTAAGGAGCAACATCAAAACTTAAAATGAAAACGGACATTATCAGCACTTATTGGCATTTCAATAAGATATTGGATGTAAAAATAAAAACAATCAAATGGGACTTGGAGAAGACCCCATTACTCCCTTCCGACTTCCATGATCAAACTACGACCAATTTGACCTACCTAGTTCTAGTCCGAATATTATTATAGAAACACCAACTCTTATTTTCTTTTTCATTCATAAAATTATATTCACTGCATATCTACCTTCTCATTTTTCAATGATTTCATTTCTGTTTTATTGGCAAATGAATTACTTGCACTCATATCCACTTTTGAAAGTCTTAAAACAAGAAATAATGTTGAACTGATGGATTTTAGGGAGTAAGGTAGAGTGTTTAGGGAGTTTTAGTTTTAGTTTTAGGGATTTAGGGAGTTTTAGGGATTTTAGGGAATATTGATTTTAGGGAGTTTTAGGGATTTTTGGGAGAATCTTGAAATATCAGGGAGATAATTTTTTACCTGAGCAAACGTTGCAAAACAAGAAGTATAAAATTTTTTGCCATTTTGAGATCAACTATGCTCACCTATTTTCTCTGATTTAATTATTTACTTAAATTTAGATTTTCAAGACACTTTAAAAGAAGCCGAAAGTGCAAATCTAAATACTCCTTTTCTCTTATAATTATCTGTTTTATTGTAAAATTTTCTAGTTATAGCCCTTTTCAACACATTGTCATACTTAGTCCCATCTACTTAAATCGAGGAATGACAATAGTCGTTTTCCCGTCTTAAGGTTGTGTCTGACATTTTCATTCTGAAATAATTGCCAAAAACTATTTAGGCTATTCTCAAAGGGAGGATCAAGGGGAGGGTAGTGCAGATCAAGAAAAATCGTACATTACCCTGATGATCCTCCCTTTGAGTTCAGCTGGTATTAGCCCATAATGGGGCTATTTAGAAGGAAACATGCTAAGAAAACACTTCTTACTTCATAATATACAGGAAAACTGTGGTTAGCACATTTTGAAGGCGCTAGCACAATACTTTACCCTACACCCCTAATGTGTAAAAAAAAAAGCCCAAATTACATATTTCCCATCAAGGGCTGTTCTTGAGCAAAATCTTTGGGGAGGCCCAATGTGACAAGGGCGCCAATGAGCAAAATCTTGGAGGAGGGCAATGTGACAAAGGTGCCAATAATTGACCAAATTGACAGATTTATTATTCTAAAAGAAACTAAAAATGGAAAAAAAAGGAAAAGCGGGTGTCAAAAAAATCTAAGGGGCTCGAAGTCCTCCCCGATCCCCCTGGATCCACCTGTATTTCCCAAGTATGTTGCCATGCGTTACTCTTGTTTCAAACTGTGTACCCATATATGGGAATCAACGCTGATGAAACCATGAAAGAAAAAAAACACATAAGAAAATATATAATTTGGGCTATATACTTTCACATTAGGTGGGGGGGGGGCAAAGTTTAGTGAAAGCGCCTTCAAAATATGTCTGCTACAATTTTTGCTTTATGTGAAGTAAGAATTGTTTATTTACCATGGTTCCTTCTCAATAGCCCTAATTATGGGAAAATACTGAACACATTAACAAATATTATTTCCAATTACTTACGGAGTTGAAAAATGTCAGATTCGATCCTTTATTCGTGGTACCGAAGATTTTAAGCATCCCGATGTTTGGCCCTTAAAAGAAGTTAGTCCTAAGTAATAAAGCTTACGGATTTTGAAATCTCATCAGTCTTACTTAATCTGAAACCCTTTCAAGCGTATTTGGCTTGTGCGTCAAGGCCCCCATGTTTTTACAAGAAATCAAAACATTAACCTAAAACCCTTTCCCACGTTCAGCCTGTTTTCACCTTGTTTGGCTTTAGTGATTTTATCTCTGAACAATTTTGACTTCTTGCTGCGTCCAAGAAGGTAGTTAGTGAGTAATTTGATAATCGCAATTCATCCCCTGACCCGCCCTCACGTGACGGCAGCTGCTTTGCAGCAGGTGGCTACCAGCATCAGTTTGAATCGTGGGAAACATTCTTTAGTTTTAAGTTTCTCACGGTTTGGGACATGGAAGGCGGTCCGAGCATGCTTTTTCCTGATTGGCCAGCGATGCAGCACGGGCTAAGCACACGCGCTTTTGAGTATAAGTTCTCGAGTGACGATTTCAAGTTATCATTTTGAGTTTAGATTTCTCCGTGCAAACTTGTTTGAAAATGGCTCCACATTATTCTACTGCCTTGGATTTATCCACTCAGGATATACCGATATCAAGAACAGTGCAATATAAAAAGGTTACGAAACCGATGCTCGAACGACAAAGAAGAGCTCGTATCAATCGGTGTTTAGATGAGTTGAAGGACTTAATGGCTGAGGCCCTAGTTACAGAAGGTGAAAATGTGACACGCCTTGAAAAGGCAGATATTTTAGAACTTACAGTGAACCACCTTCAAAAATTAAGAAGGGAAAACAGAATTCGTGCAAATCCCATGACAGCAACTGACCGATTCCGCGCTGGCTTCACCACTGCTGCTCGCGAAGTGTCTGTGTTCCTTGCAGCTACTCCCGGTGTTGATATTTCCCTCGGAACCCGACTTCTCTCTCACCTTGGACATACTTTAAATACATTAAATACCACAACCTATGAACAGTATCCAGAATCACCTCTATTTTTTAATTCTAACGTAATGAGGCCATCAAGTCACGCCTCTAGTGGTTATGGTAGTTTATCAGAACAATGTGAAGGCACCCTAAGTCCCATCCCAGAACGACTAGATTCGCCTCTCTCCTCATCTAGTTCTTCGATCTGGAGACCCTGGTAAAGAACAGCTAATATAGTACCACTCCCAAGATCTCGAAGTCTTCCAGTGTGCCTTGATTCAGTGTGATACTGAATTTGTGATTGTTCTGTGATACTTGTATATTTTCATGTATAGTGTATGTCTTATTTAATTTCGCTTATCGCCAATATTTTTCAAATGAATTTATTCAAATACTAAATTACTGTATTTGGTTTAGGTGAAGATCAAAGTGAATGCTGCTTTCACATTTATTAAGTAGAACAATAATTAGTAAATTTCCAGCATTCATGGAGACTTTGCTTAGTTGCCAAATTGTCTTATCTTTGCTTTTAATCTTAGGCCTCTAGACATTTTTTTTTAATAGATTCAGACTACATCACAACCTGGGAAGGTATAGGAAAATCATCCTTTACATAGGCTACTTTCATAATCTAAAGTAGGCCTAGGTAAGGTGAAACGTGATTACAAAGAAAAATAAAACTAAGTATGCAATGGCCGTCGGATCTTACTCGTCAGCTGAACGATTTATTCATGATGCCTTATTTACTTCTATGAGCACGGAAAAAAACTTGGCTGTTGAGAAATCTAAGGAGTAGAAAAAACTTACAGGTAAGGAAGGGTGTTTAAATATTCACTAGAAAAGGATTCTAGGTGGAAAACATTCTGACAAATGGAGAATGTGTACAACACTAAACGGTTGAATTGGAAATTACCCCTTTTCTTTCAAAGTCACTTTTCTATACTAATAAGAATATTCTCTAATATGCATGAAAGCTGGGAGTACAAAGGATGACGAAACAATTTCAGTCGCCAGACTGCATGTTTCATAAGTCAATTTAATTCAGGTCTTAAAAAATGGACTTTGCGATATTCTTCATTTTTAAGTACGTAAGAATAAATTCAAAAGTATTTTGGAAACTTTCGACAAGATTTTTTACGGATAAAATTTCTTCTACCAAATAAAAATGAAATGCAGCAGCCTAACTTATCCGTTTTTTTTTTTTTCGCTACTTCGGGTGAGATCCTAATCGAGTTTGATTTCAAGAAAGTTTAAACCCAGATTAAGTTTTAAGTAACTGGTCCCGCAAACATTCTGTAGAATTTTTTTTTCTTCAATAAAACTATTCTGAAAAAAAGATATTAACTTGAAAAATAGTATTAAACCAACTTTTTCCTGATGTTTTTGAAAAGCAGCCGAGTCCAAATTAACATTAGTCACTCCGGCCCCCATGCCCACAGCGCTTGGAACTTTCATTTCGCATTCATTTTAAGAGCAAAAAGAATATTCTTGTGGCTTTTACTTGGTATCTGTGCGACTGGTTTAGAAGTGATGAAGCTTGCCCCTTCCTCTTTACGTGCCACAGCAAGTCACTTTTTTTTCTTTTTTTTTTGCTGTTGCATTGGTGATTTCTCTTTTCGTTGTATATATATATATATATATATATATATATATATATATATATATATATATATATATATATATATATATATATATATATATATATATATATATATATATATATATAGCCACCACACAAGTTCTGTCGGAAATTAAAGTTTGGTTAATGCTAATGAAATAAAACAAAATATAAATGAAATATAAAACTTTATCAACAAAATTATGGAAACTACAACAAAGAATTATGAAGGGGTGCCGTCCAGACCGTATTATATTAAATACTTAACCTAACCAAAATACCAATTAAATGTTTAATTAAAATATAGCTACAATGCAGTTTTCCATCGTCCAAAGCTAATAATATCTGGTAAAAAGACCATGAAAACCGGCTATTGTCTCATGTTCGCAGTACAAGATCGAGTCAGGTGGATGTAAGACAAAAGTACCAAAATTTAAGTTCAGAGACTAGGCTACAGGTAAAACTGGACCAATTAAAAAAAAAAAAAGAAAAAAAAATGTTCTATATGCAATTTAAGATGCATTATAATTTTATGATAAGTTTTATGATAAGAGATATTAGAGTACATAAGAAGATTTGGACAAGTAAGATAGTACCGGCGATGCATTATGGAGCAGAGATCTGGGGCTATCGGAAAGGTCCAAAACTTGAGGTGGTTATGATGAGATATTATAAGAGGATGTTAGGACTATGGGATTCGTTTAGTAATTTGGTAATCCAGGAGGATTTAGAGCTAGTATCGCTGCGATCTATGAGGCTAGTGACCATGTTGAGGTATTGGGTTAGGATACTGGGTATGCAGAGATTTACGGTAGCAAAGGCAGCATACTTAGAGGCGTTGAGACAGTAGTAAAACAGGGTGGCCGGCGGAGATTAAGGATATCTTAGATAAGTGTGGATTAGGGGATTGGTGGAATGAAGGAAAGGGGATTATGGGTATGGAGGAAATAGTAATAAAAAGGTACAAGAGAGGTTGAAGAACCAAGAAATACAGATATGGTGGGCAAGTCTGGGTCGTTAAATTTGTATAGACAGATAAAGGGTAGTTGGGGGGAGGAGGTATTTTGGAAGGTTGGGTTTAGTAGAGAGGATTTGAAGGCTTATTTGGATTGGAGGGGAAATGGATTTTTGATTGGGGAGAAAAGAAAGTATCAAGGGAGAAAAGGGGAGAAGGTAGAATCTTTTCCTTGTCCTATGTGTGGTTCTCAGGATGAAAGTTTAATACATTTTTTGTGTGAATGTGTCGAATTGAATGATTGGAGGCGAGAGATGTATGGTAAAGAAAAATTGAATGAGATATGAATCCTAGATAGAATGAAAAAGACAAATTTCCTGAGTATTAAAAGGATAGCAAGATTTGTAAGGATCGCAGCGGCACATCGGGAGCGTTTTCTTTAAATAGTATTAATTTAATTTAGTTAATTTGTTGTTTGTTTGTTGTTATGTAATTTTCCTATGGCCCACGGGCTTTTTCTGGAATAAATTATTATTATTATATACTAGAAAAAAATCCACTATGCTTATTATAAGCCAGTACAATACAAAAGTTAATAAGACGTTTCCATCACTTGACTATATTGACTTTAATACAGTCGGAAAGATAGTGGAACTTTATTCAACCTTTTCAAGAAATTAAGGAGAGTATAGTCAATAGCAGAAGACTTCAGAGACATTTCAAATAGGCTACTAGAAAAAAAATAGATGTATCGAGTCCTGAAGCTGAACAATTACTCATTCTTCTTTCAGAAATAAACATATAATAATAGGGTCTAATATCATATTGATAATATAATAATCATATATAATATAGTAATATAATATGTACATATATTATGATATACATTTATATCTAATATAATAACAGTTCACTTGCTTAAATCTTTTGTTGTGTTGAAGTAGGTCTTAAAAAAGCTAAAACCTAAAAAAAAAGTTTTGATCAAGGACTAACTTATTAAAAGGGTAAAAATGCTTAGGAAGACGGCTTTCTCAGAGCTCGATGTCTAATTAATTCAAATCCATCCTTTTCTTCCATCGAATTTATTCCTATCCCTCCTACAGGCATGCACGCAGGATATTGTCAGTGAACGGGGATGGGCGGCACCAACAATATTTATTTAAGAGGGAAATCATAAAAATTGATTTGATAATTTGAACAAGAAATACCAGGATTTCAAGAAAATTTGGGATTCCAATGGAGTGGGCTGAGCCTCTGAGCATCCCTCTCCCACCTGTTGGTATCCTTGTATAGTCCTCTCCAATCTACTTTCTGTTCTATTTCTTTTTGCATTGCGACAATAATGCAAATAAACAGAGAGGTCACATAGCAGTGATATTCCCAAATTATACCTCTCTGCATCTTCTATTTTTTATTGTACTTATTTAAAAACTTATTTTCTTACTTATGAAGAAAAAAAAAATCTGAAATAAAATGCTTCGTTTACAAACTAGATAAAAGTAAAATCCATCTCATAATGTAAATTTTCAAATTTGAAAAATAATCTCACATCGGGCCTTATTGTGGCTCGGGCCTAGGAGATTCTCCCTTTACCTCACTGCTTTTGATGGCACCTTGAGCCAATGTTTCACCTCATGGGTGGCATCACAATTATGTTCTTTGCAAAGATGGATCCAGAGCATTTTTTTGAGGGTAGCATTGTGACAAGGATGCCAATAATTGACCAAATTAACAAGTTTAGCTAAAAAAAAAGATAAAAGAAAAAAGCAAATGAGGGAAAATCTTGGGGGATGCGGTCCCACCTGGATCCACCCCTGGTACCTTGATGTGAGCCTGGCGAGATTTTGCATGAGAGGGAAGTAAATCCAACGGAAGAGAAACTTTTTCTTCGCGATATGCAAACGTTGTACCTTTTTATTTATCTTTGACCCTGAAAGTGTGCAGTGACTTACTTTTTCTTCTCAAATGTTTTAAATCCTTATTGAAAGGTGCAGATGCGACCCGCAGGCATAATATAAAACTCGGACTTATTCTTAACATTAAAGATAAGGCCAATTGTTACATGACGATTGGCTTGATAAGGCCAAAATAGAAGATAAGGCCAATCGATATGGTCAATATAAAGTCCCTGTTCCATCATCTAAGAAGTTGCAAAAATAACCTAGATTTTCGTGATCTCTTCCCCTATAATTTATATTGTATCAGATTAACGACGCTTTTTGACTACAAAGGTCCCTGCGTCGGCCCTGCAGTGCATTGCTGCAGCATGATTCGATCTCTGGGTCCCGTATTACCAAGCTAAGGTCGTATCCACTGCGCCACCACAGGACCTATAATTTATATGCTGTGTAAAATATATATTTTCAAAATATGATTTCCCCGCTTGTTTCAAAATATCCACATGTAATATTAAACAGGAAATAAAATTCAGGTGGCAGGTAGATATCTAATAATCTTTTTCATAAGGCAATGAAAAGTTAAGATGCTCCTGCAAAATTAAGTCCTGTAATGTTATTTAGCAACATTTCAGTATCTTGAATGTTCTAGAATGGGCCTTGGCCACATGGGCAAAGTAGAGAAAGGGCCCTTGGCCCGTGAAGTGACTTTTAGTCAAAAGCTGGTTCATAATATCTCATAGGTATCACGTTGTATTTTCCAGATTTACTTAGTAAAGACCAGATTTTTTATTAATTACAGCGTAATTTTGTAGTGGTGGGGGGAGGGGGTTTGGTTGTTTTGTTTTGTCACTAATGTATTTCATGCTATCTATTTTTGCTTTTCTCGTTAGTTGTACAAGCATAGAAGACCAAATGCAATAGAAAGTCAAAACCTTATTCAGATAGAAAATTACATGAGTCAGGTTTTTACCAATGATGGACACTGACAGTGGAGTCAGGAAGCTATATAATTCACTGGATTTTTCTACTCCCGATTTTGTCCCAAATCAATGTATGTGACTACTAGGATTAGCTAATTGCCTTAACACGTATTTCACAGAGGCTAGCTAGCCTATTATCCAGATTAAAATTTATTAAAATTCTAGTTGATTGACTTTTGGCTATCTTGGAAATGGGTTAGGTTAGGAAAATAAAACTTTCAGGGATGAGTCTAAGGGCTAAAGTATGTCATGGGAAGGTATTTTGAAGTACCTACCTCTACTCCTTCTCCCTCTAGAAGGTCCTGACCTTTGATAACTTTAAAAAATATGTGTGTTATAAAAGTGGAACCTTGCAAAATAGATTCTCTGTTTGAATGAAGTACAATTGTTTTCAGCCTCACAACTATGCTCAATCCCAATTTATGAGGTTTTAAAGATATGCAAATAGGCTACATTTCCTAAATTTTTATCAGGAATTGCATTTTCAGAACTAAATGTAGAGAAAAGGCAACTGGTGACTGAAAATTAAAGTATAATGTTGTTTTTTGAAAATTCCTAGATTTGTTTCCCCATTAGATTTTTAAATATTCTTTTTATGTTTTATTTGATAAATACCTGTTTTTTCTTGTGTTTAATTAAAAAAGAAGAGAAACCAACAAAATACCTCCCCTGGAATTTGAAAATACAGTGTACCCCCCTCCTAAATTTTCATAAATCTAAGACTATGCAGGAGAGTCCTTTTTGCTTGACCAGTCTTATTTTCTATTTTATTATTTATTGCCCTTATTATTTATTATTTTTCACTTCATTCTTATATTTATTCATTTTTGCTTTTTGATCACTTATTTACATATTACTAATTATATATTAATTATTTCTTTATAAGCTACTTTCATTATTATTTCTCTATTTTATTAATATTAGTTATTAATTTTTCTTAAAATTAATCTATAATATCATTTCTATAATACCAATATCTATACAAATGATATTTTCAATTAACTATAAATTGTCTGATTCTCTATGCTGACAACCCAAAGTTGTTTGGTGCAGTCATTCATGAGTCACTACAAGCAGATCTCAACCATACTCAAAACTGGGCAACATGAGCTTCAACATTGACAAATGTTATTCATGTTAGCAAGTCCAACCCAGGTTTCAAGTATGCTATGGTCAATCCATCTGTAAATAACATTCAAGAGCAAAAAGTATAGATGAAGAAAGGGATCCTGGAATCATTATTGACAACCAGTGTAAATTCCATTTAAACTGCAAGAAGACTGTCTCATGTAAGCTCTGTCCTAGCATTCTAAAACAATAACTAGGTCCAGTAGGTCTCTCTATGTTTTATAAGGTTGTTCAAGGCCCTTGTCAGACCAGTGCTTGATTTTGGAATGTGCATATCATCATCAGGATACAGGGGGGATGTGTTGCTTCTAGAAGGGGTGCAAAGGAGAGCCACCAAGGCAACTAAACTAAGGCAACAACTAAGAGCTGATATGCATATGACATATGAGCTTACCCCCTGAGACCCCCCTCCAATCCATATGTCAATTTCCCAAAATATTGGCACTGATAGGAGGAGACATTCAAAGAAGCTGTTCAAACCATCTGTCAAAACTCAACACCAACCACAGTTTTTCTCCTGCCATGTAGTAAAACACTAGAATGATCTATCAAATACAATGTTCTCAGCACCTAGTGATGAAGTTTACAGTAAATTATTAGATGTTGATCAGAATAGTATACCCTGGAAGCACCGATGGAATGCATTTGATGTTTAGTCATTCACATCATCAAGTATAGAGGAACTAACATCTTAATTTGCTTTGAAGTGCAAATTGAAGTAATTTATTGTTCTTATTAATGTTTACATTATTACCAGGCTTTCTTGACATAAATACAAAAAGACTGGTCTGTGCACATACCTCTTGTTTTATTACAGAATTTTTTTATAATGTTAAAAAAAGACAAATTATCATGTGGTTATGACTCCAACACCAGCTTAGAGTCAGATTGCAAGCTCTCCAATGATCTAGGTGTCTTGCTTCAGTGTGGTCATAGCACTGAAATGATGGATGCACTTTGAATAGCATAAGTTGATTCTGAAGAACCAGAAAGTAATGGAACATCACTTAAGTCATACAGTCACAAACAGTTGAGCACAAAGCATACCACTGGTCATTCCAGTTGGTCCTAAGTTGGACAAGAACTCTGCAAAGCTTATCATGAGAGCTGCTAGGTCTTCAACTGAAACTTCTACCTCTTCTACTGTTGTGCAATCAGTAAATGAAATTCTTCTTTTGGTATACCTTGCTCAAATGGAAGAAAGAAATTATGGCAGCCTCAACCATGGAAGCATCTTTGGAAGAAAGTAGCCTTTTGGATGGTTGTAGCACATTAACTGACTTCTTCCTTTGGTTCTACAGCTTGATGCTTCTGGAACAGATTCTTAAGCAGAATAACCTGTACTTGCAGCAAAAATCAATAAGCTAGACTCATATAAGATCTTCAAGCCCCAAACCATACCTAAATTCTTGAATTTCTTAGGCATCAACATAATCAAGTCACATCATAACCTACAGATTTGACAATTTACTGGGAGGACTCTGGTGATGTGCAGGTCTCAGCCATTTGTGAAAGCATGAGTAGAGACAGATTCTGCCAAATTCAACAATTTTTTGCATTTCAATGACAACCATGCAATACCCGCTTAATTGTTTTCTGGACAAAAAATCACAACGACTGACAAAGCAAGTTCTTGATGGTATCTGATGTACAGGCTTCTACTCAAAAGTTTTTTGTTTTGTACATTACCTCAGTGAGTGATTTGCTGTTGATAAGTTATTGATGTATCTTAACAGGTAATTCATCATGCCAAGCAAGGTCTGGAGCTCTTCTTTGTTGACTGGGGTTTTCATCTGTTTTAAGGCTTTTAACTTTTCAAGATGTATACCATTGTCTGAGATTATGCACCAAAAGTATGGTATGTAGGTTTATTAATATAAATGCCCAAACAAGCTTTGCTTGTTTTGGCTTACAACCCCAGTACACATACAAATGAAATCAACCTGAAAAAGGAGAGGAAAATGAAAAAAATAAAAATATTCAATTACCCTACATTCCGATCGATACGGGATTACACTTCAAAAACGACAAAAAAGACAAAAAAAAAACAGAAACTAAAACCCCTTGACCAGTATTGCCTAAAGCAAGACCAACATTTTGGCTCCACTCAACTATCAAAAGCATAAATATTAAGGCAAAATAGCTCTAATTCCCGTCGAAATTCACGAAAATTATTCATATTTCTTGAAGTTGTAGGCAAACAATTCCATGCATGGGGTCCTAGATGCTGAATAGAAAATCGAGATCTACTGGTAATAGCAAGCGGATGACGAATTATATTGGACTGTCTTGTAAAATGTGTATGAATATCATTTCCTAACTCAAACTTACTTTTAAAACACATTGGTAAACAATTTTTAAAATATTTATATATAGGCTTCTATATAAAGTAACAAGTCCTGCTAAAGGCATGATTTTGCAATCTATATACCTCTTTTGTACCGAGTCTTTAAAACCAGCGTCACATAACTCTCTTATTCTGCAAAACTCGAATAGGATGGAGATGAGAAGGAAATATAGTGCCCCAAACAGTACAACAATAGTGCAGATAATTAGTCACACTTGATTAATTTCATTCTGTTTCTTGGATCAAGGTCCATACCCAATGTATACTGTATAAAACTCCATTTCAATGTAAATAAAAAGTAGTGAAACAAAAAGACTCAGAATTGGCATTTCCCTGTTAGATATTCCTAGAATGCTGGATACTCAGAGGGTATCTTTTGTAAGCTGAAGCTGAAATTCCCTGAATCTGTCTTCCAGGTCTTTTACTTCACCTTGATCCAATCATGTATTTCTTATTGTCCTACTGTATGGATCTCTACTTTCTAGTCTAATTAGTATAGCATCTCTGTGAAAGAAGCCAAGATTAGTTTTAAAGTTTTTAAATCTATCTGCTGTTCAGTGTATGTCCTTGCTTGCGGGTTGTCATTTTTTTAGAACCTTCAAATGTGTGGGGATTGATTTTTTAAAGGTAAATTTTAATCTGTAAATTGTGACAAATGATTTTTATTTGTTATTTATATTATTTTTCTGTCTCAAAATTTGGATTCTTTATGATAATGAATATTCTTTATGAATATTTTTCATTATGATTGATTTAAATTTGGTTAATTTTCAGTTGGTTACAAAAAGATGGTGCAGTTTATTTTATGATATATTAGTTTTTAAATTGTTTTGTAAAAGCGGTGTTATGTACGTAAGCCTACGTGTGTATATACGCAGACCATATAGCATATATATTTTTGTCAGTTCTGTGGCAGTCTGTATTGCCTGATTTAAGTAGTAGGTTTGTTACATTTCAGTGAAATCTGTCTCTTTCATTACCCCTCTCTTGTTCTTTCTCCCTCTCTCCCCTACTGATGTTATAATTGTTTTATGTTTCTAAGTTTATTTCATGATTTCATCCTTTACAGGCCATGGGGGCTTTGTGATTTTATTTGTAGGATGATTTTTTTATTTGTTTGGAATACGTCTTATCTCAGAAATTTTTGTTTTTTGCTGCATGGTTAAATCCTGCTATTAACTCCCCCTTGGTGACAGCTCAAGGAACCATAGCTTACCATTTATAATATTGATAGACCTTCTCTAAAGGGAATCTAGGGAATATTTTCCTGGTCCCTTGAGAATTTGTTTAGCATAGTTTTAACTATTTTGCCGCTCAATGGCTTTGCTGGTCAAAATGGTCTTTGTTGATGATAATGATAATCAATACTATTGCAATAATTTATAGTCATAAGCTCACTCAATGCAAAGGTATAGAGGAGGAGACAGTTTGCCTTTAGATTATCATACAAACCAAATTTCAAAAGCGAAAACCGATTTCGCTGTCTATATATGTTTCTGGTCTTCCAGGGTCAAAGGGGGCAAAAGCCAAAACACTCCCCACCACTTCAGCATGTAAGAAAAGCTATTATATGCATATGATAGTCCAAAATATATGTAATAGCTAAATGATAATAAAAAATACTATTGGGGGTGGAGCTGACCTTCATGGTATTGCATCAATCAGGAGGATACCTTTTTTGTAGGTATGATTTTAATGTTTTACTAATAATTGATAAAGAAACAAGTGTTTATTGTTAAATCTTATTGCCAAAGAATTGATCTTTTAAATGTTATTATTTTGTCTTAGACATTTTGATTTTCTGATATTGATTAAATATTTTCTTTCTTTTTTAGACATTCAGAAAGTTGTTGCTGAATGCGTGGGACTCACTGAGCTCCAACAGAAGAAACAATACCTTCAGAAACTTGCTGAAGAATGTAGCACAACACTCAAACAGAATGTTTATCACAACTGTTCTCCATTAATTGCCGCCTATCGTGAAACATCTAGTAAGTGCAATAGACATTTTATCACAACTATGGATTATGGCACCTATTTCTTTTAACTTTTCAACAAATGAAATCACCATGTTTATCCCCAAAACTCTCCATAAACATTAACATGGTATTTTGACGCAAGTTCTGATGCTAAAGACTGCTTGCTCTTTATTTATGTCCCCCTTCTCTCCAAGGTTGTTTCGAAAGACCCCTTTCTCCCCTCCAAAAAAGAAGAAAAGGGTACTGCCTTTTGTGTTCTGTAATAATTTAGTACATATTTGCCAAAAACAAAGTTTTAATTTCTGTTTTAGTTTTGATCATAACTTGTTTTACTGTAAGTCTAATTTTATATTTATATGTTTGCTTTTCTAAGGGAGGCTAAATTTCACCGTTTTAAAGTAATTCCTCGTTTTATTACCTTTTTTTATTTGTATAACCATTCCCCCGAAAAAGGAACGTGAAAGCTTATCTTTTAAAACAACTTGAAAGTCGAATGGCACTCTGTTTAAATTAGGTTATGTATTTTGAAATTCGAAAGAACTAAACAGAAATTTTATTCAGGTGTTTATTTAAATTAATTGTGTTTATTTAAATTGTCTGTTTAAATTAATTGTAAAATGCAAGTAGGATGATCAAGAGCTATCATTTGCTAAGCTAAGGAACGTTTCGTCTCCACTAGTTTAGTTATTGTTCATCTTCTTTTAATTATATAAAATTAATCAAGCGATTATCTATATAAAATTAATCGATAACGTTTAGTATATAATTTTTTTTTTCAAATGATTGAAATTTTTACAATTGTTGAAGATTTCCCAATATCATAATTAGACACAAGCCTATCATATCATGGTTGCAGTGATAGTTGTAACCTAGTAAAGAACGAATCATAGCCAATAGTAACCGAAAATGAAATGCATATTTTAAACAAAATTGTTTTGTGAAAAACATCGCCATCTATAGCAGATTAAGGAATGGTAACTGTCATTGCGATTAACCTCAACAGTTAAGTTTTGTTTTGAAAACAAAATTTGTATAAATCTTGAAAAATTTCTTATGGCCTATTTTAGTGAAAGAACTGCCACTTCTTTATAGGAGTCAGTTTATCCATTTGCCGCTCTAAGTCATATTTTTTTTTTAAAGAAAAATGGGACCACGTGGCTGCCAAGTTTTTTGAATCCAGGTATAGAAAATGGACAGTCTCCTTTTGCTCTATTTTTTCCTCTCTAAATATTGACTTAGTTCCGGGAATCTTTGGAGAGGTTTCAAAGACCAATCGTTTCTTTTTTCTTGCTGAGTTGAGTGTTTCTAACAAAAAAAATAAATAAAAATGACTTGGGAAGGTGTTTTTTAGTGCAATTTCACCCTGTTTGTGGTGATAAAACTATGTAGAGTGACTCGACCCAATAGTAACCAAAACTCTAAAAAACAAAATTTTGATTTGCAATAGAGTATATCAAAAGAATTGGGTTTTTATGATGATTCCAAATATTTTATGATGATTCCTGAAGTCTAATGTTCCCTATCAGAAGCTACGAGCCTAAAGATTCAAGGAATATTTATGAAAATTGCACCATCAGATTCGGCATCTTAGAGAACCCTATTATAGGACGTTTCAAGCTCCCATATAAGCAAAAAAGTGAATTTTCTTTCTTTGTTTTTTTTTGTTTTTTCGCTAGAAAAAAGATTGCGGATTTATGTTTATTTATTTTTTCCTGTCGTGATTGTATTGAACCAATGGTTCTGGAAGATCGATTGAGGGCTTCTTCGAAAGTAAAATAAGAGTCCTAGTACCCTTTTAAGTAACCGAAAAGATTTCCCCTAAGTCTTATTATCAAAAGTTTGAGACATCCATTTTGTTCAGCATAGTCGAAAGTTTTAACAAATATACCTCGAGGGGTGACATGACCCCCTACATCCCCTGAGAAAAGAGCCTTAAGCTATGAAATTTCCCCACTGTTTACATGAGATATTATTTATTGGGAAGTAGGCAGGCATTTTTTGGAAGTAGGGAGGATGATTCCTGGGGTGGGGTATTTTCCATGGAGACAACTTTTCATAGGTAGAGGTGTTCCCGGGGGTGACCTTTCCAGGGGAAATTTTTGCAAGTGTGAAATTTGCCAGAATTTCTATAGGAAATTCTTTTTATTTATATGACTATCTTTGATGACTCAATTTTACGTGTGCAGATATTCCAGGGGAAATTTTCAGTGAGTTTTGAATTATCTTGTTTTTGAGGGGAGAATCCCGGCATGATTTGAAAAATGATCACAAATTAAATAAAAAGCAAGTCTATCTTCAAATGAAAGTAGGCCAAGGAGAATTTCCTTGGTGATTTTTTTCTGGGAAAAGTTTCAGTGTGGATGCAAATGTCTGGGAGAGGGAACTTTATGCACGAAGAACAATCTATGGTAAAATTTTTCCATGGAGGGAGGAGACGAATTCCCCAGCATTATTTGAAAGACAATTAGAAATTAAATAAAAAATTTAACAAACAGATGTTTTCAACTGAAAATAAGCATTAACATAAACTTACAACGAAAAGAAATTAATCCATATATGAGGGGTACTGCCCCTTCCTCAATGCTTCGTTTTTACCCTAAAGTTTGACTTTGTTCCCGATTATTTCAGTCTACTTCTACCACTACTAACAGTTCACCATAGCACTAAGCCGCCTGAGGCCAACACAGCTAGGTATGCTCCTCCCTCATCCTATTCTAATCTATTAAAACAACCGTCGTTACACACTCCCAGGAAGTTCCCATTTCCTTCAAATCTTTCTTTACGACATCCTCCTATCCCAATTAATTTAGAACGAATCCTGAAATACAAGGGCCGTTTAAAGTGAATAAGAAGCTTTTTTAAAGTACTTAAAAAATTGAGCGTGAAAAGTGAGTATTGAGGAGGAGTAGCTCCCCTCATATACGGAATAATTTATGTCCATGTTCAGTTTTTGTTGGTTTTGCACGAACTAAAATTTTACAAACAGAAAACACAGTGGAGAAACCATTGGGGACAGAAGAATTGCTAATTTGAATTCAGTACCATTTTTATTTGTTATTATTATATTTTATTTGTTATTATTATATATATATTATTATATTATTATATTTAATTTGTTATTATTATATTATTCGGCGCTCAAAGTACCATTGGTAGCACAAAGCAGACTTCTTGAATCGAATCTGCCTTTCCAGTTGAATTATTTATCAGTTACGCATATTATTCTTTGAAAATCAAAATTTCTAAGCCTAAACTATATTTTTTAATTCGTTTGCTTAATCTATTTCTGATCTTAGTATGTATAAACACGCACCCGTGATTTGTCTTCTGGCAAAAAATACAAAATTCCACATTTTTGTAGATAGGAGCTTGAAACTTCTACAGTAGGGTTCTCTGATACGCTGAATCTGATGGTATCATTTTCGTTAAGATTCTACGATTTTAAGCGGGTGTTTTCCCCCTATTTTCATTAATAATGGAAATTTTCTCAGGCTCGTAACTTTTGATGGGTAAGACTTAACTTGATGAAACTTATATATTTAGTCAGCATTAAAATGCGATTCTTTTGATGTAGCTATTGATATCAAAATTCCATTTTTTAGAGTTTTGGTTACTATTGAGCCGGGTCGCTCCTTACTACAGTTCGTTACCACGAACTGTTTGATTGGTCTTTCTGTTGTTGTTGGCATCGCTCACAGCCTTCATGCGTCCTAAACTTATAAATGTTTGTTAATGGATTAAGGTAATTGAAGTACTAAGGACAGTTAAAATAAAATATGATTGTTTGGATTCATTAGCTGCGGAAACTTACACAACCAAAAAAATGAATCTGGATTTCAGACAGCACCATAGAGCTAGTTGAAAGAAGTGTCCTCTCGTAGGTGGTGCAAAAGAACCCTTAAAAGCAGCCCGAAAAGCAGTTAAACTATCAGTCAAACAGGACTGAAAACAGTACTGGTCAAATATTACAAATGAGCTCGAGCATGCGTCTAATCATCATAACAGCAAGAATATATTTGCACTGCTAAAAGAAGCAAGAGGAAAACCTCTTCAGCAGCTGATACGCTGAAAGACAAGCG
The DNA here is from genome assembly GCF_032884065.1 of Artemia franciscana. Taxonomy (NCBI): domain Eukaryota; kingdom Metazoa; phylum Arthropoda; class Branchiopoda; order Anostraca; family Artemiidae; genus Artemia; species Artemia franciscana. The sequence goes on along the minus strand of NC_088867.1, from coordinate 11,194,437 downwards.
CGAGAAAATCATTTGATCCGAAGAAGGACAACTGGAACGCTGCCGAGAACACTTCTCTGAAATACTGAACCCCGTTAACATGTAGTCTGCATCCTTTCTCGAGTACTGCTAGGGATATTAAAATATAAATCTGGACCCACCGAGTATCGCAGAAGTACTAAAAGCGCTTAAGTGCATGAAGAGTAATAAGACGCCATGAGAAGATGGAATTCCTTCTGAAATGTACAAGGCTTTGCCAGCCCTATTGTGCCGCCTAACCGACCTGTTTGTCCAAGGCTGGTCTACAAAGACTTTTACAAAAGAATGGAAAGTTTCAGTCCTCGTTCCAGTCTACAAAACAGGGGACAAGACTTTTTGCAGAAATTATAGAGGCATTTCCTTAATTGACCATATAATGAAAATATTTTGCGTCATTCTCTTGAAGAGATTTAAAGATGTGTGTGACAAGATAATCCGTCCTGAACAGGCAGGCTTTAGACCAGGTAGGGGCTCTCCGGAGCAGGTGCTTGTGTTCCGGCTCATCCAGCAACAATGCAACAGATATCACCCACCATTACTTATTGCTTTCATTGATTTCACTGCTGCTTTTGATTCCCTTGTCAGAGAAGAGCTATGGGGGATTATGGCTGAAGATGGAGTGCCACAGGGATTTTCCACGAAGATTTGCATTACGATTTTGAAGGTAGCTTTGTCAGAAACATGGGAATTTACAAATAAATTCTGAAAATGTTAGGAATAGTCACTGCTATTGAATCTATTGTGATCAATCTGTTAGCTGCAAGTAATTAAGTAAAAATAGGCTTTGTGGTTAGCATATGGTATATTAATTTTTAAACACAGGTGGTTGTAATTCCTCTTCATTTCTTGTCCAACTTCAAGATATGACTCTTGCCATTTCTTTTGAAAATTTGACGTTACTTCTTCATTACCTTTAATAAGACGATTAATTTGTATCAAACAGTTAGTCCAAATCAGATCTGCTAAATTAATTCAAGAATTGATGTAGAATTGAGGAGGCCTAGCTTTTCATTGCAGTGGCTTTAGGGACGCTAGACTTAACAGCAGACGACAACACGTGGTTTCCACATGCCATCTAGTTGGTTGGAAAATTTTGCCAAAATGCGATATTGTCCAAAAAGCTTTATAACTTTGAAATAGTCAAAAGAAAATATCTTAGAAATTTGTTTTTTCGAGGTTTAAACATTCCTAAGGTCGGTCCAGTGGGGGGGGGGTGGTGTTTTAATTCTAACCTGCTTGGTACTTTAAGGTAATTTATTTAATGCAAAATTCTATGTAAGCTAATGATAGTTTCTTATACTACTATTAACAACTTACCGTGTCGCCAAGCCACCTGAGGCCAACACAGTTCAGAATGCATAAAATAATATCCATATATAATGCTTTATCCTGAAAACTCCTCTATAGCTCATAGAAGCAAATAATTTGTATTATTTTTAAAACTTTTTTTCACTTTGCAGATATAGAAAGTGAGATCTATCAGACAGGTCATTTGATTGGTGAACAGAAAGACTTGCTTTCGTATTTGCTAGATATCTCTGTTCTCAACGATAAAACTCCCAGCGCGCGTCCTGAATTACTTGCTGTTAAATGCGAAAAAATAGGCCAAGAAGCGGAACTAGTTCAATTGGCTGAAACTGTTGAAGGCCTTTCTGTAAGTATTGATTTTCTTTTTCGAGGAATAGTATGATAATTAACCGTCTTCTATAGTTTTTTTTTAGATCTTTGTTCATTCTACGAGGATACTGGTCTGTCTTTCGTCATTTTCATGTCTCACTTAAATTTTCTCTTTCTAATTATTGTAATTTTTGTTTTTATTTTTCTTCTCATCTTTTTTCTGTTTCATTCTTGACTCCCTTACCTTGTTTAACTTTTTTTAAATGTGTGTTATATTTGCTGATTTACTGATTTGTTTTTTAACTCATTGTTTCCCGCTTTGGTAGCTCGGATTTCTTCCAAACGTGGGTTGTCGTTAGGCTACGTATTTAATATAATACACTCTGGGCGCCCCCTTTCATAATTCTTTGGCGTAGTTTTCATAATTTTGTTACCAAAGTATTGTATTTTCTTCATATTTTGTTTTATTTCACTAGCATTCACCAAACTTCACTTCTTGAGTGCGTACTATATAATACACAAGTACCCTATTGTACTACTCAAACTTTTGAGACTGCAAACAAAAGCCACTTGTTGACCAATATTGGTAAACACATGCATTGCATTTGGAATTAAGACTGTGAAGACGATGTGCTGCTGACGATAGGGGATATTGAGTTCATAATCTAATGAAAGTTTACATTGTGTTTGAGCAGGGGGGATACCCCTAAGCTTGAACAGTGAGCTTTAATAATGATTTATCGAACATTTGGTAAAAGCCTGCTCATAACTTACATTAGGAAGGATCGGCTAAATTAATCTGGACGTATTTTCAAGATATCTTATCTAAGTAAGCTACTAATGAGAAGATGAAATCAAGCTCCTGGATTAGATTATGACTGGATTATAGAAAACAAATCAAAGATATTTTTAAATATTTATGGGAGTAAGTCAAAGTAGCAGCTTTAAGCTGAAGTTAGAGCTTAAAGATGGTGGTGGAAGCGGAAATCTTCTTCCCCCATTTCACCCTATAGTCAAAACTGCAAGAAAAGCTGTTGTACTAAACTAATTTTTGTTAATTTTTTTTTAGGAACTTCTATCGTCTGATAGAAAACAGTTTTTATACCACTGCAACATCCTTGAACTTGATCCTGCCGATTTTTCTGCCTTAGCAAGGTTGAAAGCTTTAATATTCACAGATATCTTTGTCTTAGCCACTTGGAAACCACACGCCAGAGGTCATCAGAGATATCTGGTGAAATCAACCTACAAGCAGGAAGAAGTGGCTGTTGTGAACGTTCGCAACTTAGAACCAGTCAAAGACGCGTTTAAAATTTTATTACCTTACGAGACGAGAGTGTTCCAGTGCGCCGACGCTGAAACTAAGGTAAAAACGCTTTGGGCGTATTACGCCCTCCCATAATTCTGTGGTAGTTTTCATAATTTTGTTGCTAAAGTATTGTATTTTCATCATATTTTGTTTTACTTCACTAGCATTCACCAAACTTCACTTTTCGAGTGTGTATGATATAATTCACAAGTACCCTGTTGTACTAGTCAAATTCTTGAGACTGCAAACAAAAGCCAATTGTCTGCCAATATTGGTAGCTCGTAAGGTACGTAAGGTACCTTACGAGACGAGAGTGTTCCAGTGTGCTGACGCTGAAAGTAAGGTAAAAACGAACTATTGAGTGACTGTAATGAAAGCACAATTATTATTTATGCAGACTAAGCACCCAACTTGTCGGCACTTGCGTTTTAAAGGCCTAAATTCTTAGACCACACTGCTTTTCCATTTTCAAAAATTAAGAGAGAAAGAAACGGGTTTAATTTAAATAAATCAGTGGAACAAAAAAAATATATATATAAAAACTCTAAATAATTAAAGCACAAATCCGAATATTTCGATTCTCTGTCCAGGAGCCTTTTTCAAAAAAAAAAAAACTTAAGGAAAAAGAAACAATGTTTTAAAATAAAATTATCTAAACAAATGACAACTAACACACAAGAGAAAAAAAAAGAACAAAACAACCAGCAAATATATAATCAAACAAATAAAATCATCTAAACAAATGACAACTAACACGCAAGAGAAAAAAAAGAACAAAACAACAAAAAAAAATAAATAACCAAACAGATAAAATCATCTAAACAAATGACAACTAACACACAAGAGAAAAAAAGAACAAAACAACAAGCAAATAAATAATCAAACGAATAAAATTATCTAAACAAATGACAACTAACACACAAGAGAAAAAAAAGAAAAAAGAAAAAAAAAATCATACAAATAAAATCAACTAAACAAATGACAACTAACACACAAGAGAAAAAAAAGAACAAAACAACAAACAAATAAATAATCAAACAGATAAAATCATCTAAACAAATGACAACTAACACACAAGAGAAAAAAAGAACAAAACAACAAGCAAATAAATAATCAAACGATTAAAATTATCTAAACAAAAGACAACTAACACACAAGAGAAAAAAAAAATCATGCAAATAAAATCATCTGAACAAATGACAACTAACACACAAGAAAAAAAAAAGAACAAAACAACAAACAAATAAATAATCAAACAAATAAAATCATCTAAACAAATGACAAATTACACACAAGAGAAAAAAAAAAGAACAAACAAATAAATAGAACTCACATTTTAAAGTCAAATTGCAAGGTTGACACTTGTTTTGGGACAATTATGTAACACACTACTGTTAGAAATTTTAACCTGTCCCCTAATTATAACATAATAAATTAATATTTATAATATTTTGGACGTGGGGTAGAAATACTCGGATTTTTTTATTATTTAAAGTTTTGTTGTTATTTTTTTTATCTTTTGTTTTTCTCCACTGCTTACACTTTGTTCCACTGGTATACACTAAAGAATATAATAAATATAGTCTTCATTTGTAATAGATGCCAATCTAATTTTAAAGAGGATAATAATCCGTGGGTTCTTCGTTTGTCTTGTCGGTGATTAGTCAGACAATTACAGTATTGACAATTACATTGTATTTTTTTCTCCTGTATGCTAGTTGTCATTTGTTTGGATAATTTTATTTTAAAACATTGTTTCTTTTTCCTTAAGTTTTTTTCCCGTATAAAAAGTCTCCTGGACATGGAGTCGAAATATTCAGATTTGTCCTTTAATTATTTAAAGTTCTTTTTTCCATTTTTTTTGTTCCACTGGTTTATTTAAATTGAACTCATTTTTTCTCTTTCATTTTTTGTAAATGGAAAAGTAGTATGGTCTAAGAGATTTGGGCCTATTTGGGCGTTAGGTTGCCACCTTATACACTAAGCCAAAGTCTAAAGATCTACCAGAGATTTGATGATACCCTGCGAATGAAAAGTTAATAACACATTAATTATGTACCACCCAGAAACTAGGTGTAGATATTTTATGTATTAACGCAAAATTTTATACAGCCACATTGTTTTAGACTTGGTATCTGTCTTTGAATTTACTACTGCTGTAGTACTTTTGCCAGTGCAGAAGCCTGTTATTTACCTAGCACCTGACCCTATCGAACGACAATCAAATAAAAAAGGAAAAACGGTTTTAAGACAGGGAAGTTCGATGTACTGTTTGATACTATATCTTCCACCAAATGGGATCATCTGCTTTTCGATGCAAAGAAATTGTTCCCGCTTGAGTCTCAAATGGGACGAACATGGTTTCATTTTCCTTAAGTTTTCCGTTGAAAAAAGCTCCTGAACATGGAGTCGAAATATTCGGATTTGTCCTTTAATTATTTAAAGTTTTTTTTATTTTTTTTTGTTCTCCTGGTTTATTTAAATTGAACCCGTTTTTTCAATCTTAAGTTTTTGTAAATGGAAAAGCAGTGTTGTCTTAGAAATTTGGGCCTATTTTACTTTTTTAAATTAGACCCTTTTTTCTCTAATTTTTTTGTAAGTTCTGTTCATATTTCATGTAAATATTCCCAAGGCTCTTAGAACATCCTCGGGGACAAAACTTAAGCATTATCTACCCCTATGTGCAATTAGGCCCTCTTTGGAAAAACCGCCGTGATTAATCGACATCCGATAATGGATCTGGATTGTGCTGCGTTATGTGATCGTTTCAAGTTAAAATATGACGAGGTCAATAATTTAATGCGAAAAATTTATTTAGTGAAAACAGAAAAAGAAAATGTAAACTAGAAAAAACAAACTTTTAAGTTTTGTTTCCGACCAAATTGATAATATAATATAAAAGATGGCAAAGTGAGATAGGATTTTTTATTATTTCTTGAGCTATCTTATTTTGAAGAATCTGAAAGGTGTTTAACTTGTTAATAAAGAAACGTTGATTGGTTGAACATTCGAGTTTGTAAGACTGAAAATGGGGATCCACAACCTCTCTGGCTGTTGGGGTACATAGAAGGTCTATGAGAAGTTGAGAACAATGGTTAGGTAAAGAAATGCCATCTGTTGGGCTAAAATATAGGGGGCGTCGGAGCTGAGAAAATATTTATGTATATCTGCCTGTATCATTTTGTTTTTTTTTGGTCTATTTATTATCATTGTTGTTTCTTTTTTAGCATTTTCAGCTGCGGAAAAACTTCCATTCAGGATCTCAATTATGTCTTTTTATGTTGATGCCGTGTATGTTGATATCTTGCTGATGATGTAGATGTCTGTTTGAAACAGGAATTGCAAACAAGTAAATTAATGTAATTTTTCTTTAAAATCCATGTTTCGAAAGTTTGTTCAGAGTCTTTTTGTAGAGTATTATTCACCAATAAATACAAATAGGGACCACGATGCTCTTATTCCCCCTTTAAAGGCTCCGTGACACAAGGGGAAGGCCAGGGATACAAGGAGGGAGGCTTTCTGTTTAATAAAAAACTGCTGGTGTTTTTTACTGTAGAACGCTTCAGGTTTTGCATCTGTGTAAATTCTATGCTAAAATAAAACTCTACCATTGAAGGTTTATAAATTCGAATCAATAAAATATTAAATGTGCTCTAATTGAAGCGAGCAGAGATTGAAAATAAAGTAACAGTTTAAGTAAAACTGAACAGTTAAAAAGAGAAAATCGGACCCATAATTTTAAGCTCCTCCTACTGTACCTTGGATTCTAAAAGTCGAGCAATAATAGCATCTATAAGTAGAGCAATTTTTTAGTTTTTCAGTTTTTAGTTTTATCTGTTTTCAATTTTTTTTCCATTTTCCTGTAAGTTTCACACCGTATAAATTTTCCTTTATAGTTACCACAGGCGATCTAGTTTTTGCCTTTGGGGAATAAGTCTGTAGATGAAATTTCAGCGACCTAGGTTGGCCTTTAAATTATCATCAAGGACGAACGGGATCAAGTGCCAGGGTTTTGTGAGAGGGGTGGGCTATAGTTAGCAAATTTATGGTAGTAATTAGCTGTTTTGATTTTATAGGTGAAAGTAATGAAAGCATTCGAAGAAGCAAAGCAGATGAGGCTGAAACCCATGCAAAAGCCTAGTTCGCTACCAGTTCCTGTAACTGCAAAGATTGAAGTTCACTCAAAGCTGGATAAAGGTAGGTTTTCAAATATAAATACAAATAAGAAGAACGAAAAATCCAACCAGAGATAAAAAAAAAAACATTGAAGGCCAGTGATTGCTTTCTTAGAACTTAAATTCTCCTGGACTATCTATGGTGCATAGGGCATCAATGAAGCCCCTGTAGACGTCTTGCTTGGTTGCTGCGGCGAGGATATCTTCCCACTGGGGATACTTAGGTTAGGCCTAACCTAACCTAACCTGACATATGTTCCATCAGAGATCACGGTCGTATGTGCGTCTCAGAGTGTTTTCGGTCTTCCTCTCTGTCGATGTCCACATTGTTCCTCTTGCTGTGCTTAGTGCTGGATTGTTGACTCTCTGTCATCCATCCAAAAGATGTGTTCAAAATCACTCTATCTTTTCTTCTTCGCCACTTGGCCACCACCTAGCCAAGGGGATGGCGCGCTGGATTTGGAACTCTTCGTCCGGAAGGCGAGGGTTTGATTCCTGGTGTCGCCTGTTATTTGATTTGGGATGGGAGTGAGTGGGGTGACTCTGTATGCTTAGCTAGAGGCGACCCAGCTCTAAATGGGTATCTGGAGAAATTTGGGGAAGTAAAACAGAAAGGGTGTGTGAAAGCACAAGACGGCTGGTCCCATCCCTCCATTGCACATCCTGGCTGAAGGGCCTTGTGACAGAGATCAGCAGTGCTGGTTCGGACTTTAAGAGGGCCGTTCTAGGGCCCTAGAACGGCCCGTTTCCTTCTAGGGCCGTTTCCTTCACAATTTTCACCTTTAGAAGTTAGCGACCGGCCAATTCTCTGACGGATTTCAGCGTTACTGAATTTGTGTTCCCAGTTGACGTTTAATATGTTCCTCAAAATTGATTCTGTATTGTCCTATAGTCAATGATAAAGACAAGAAAAGAAATAAGCAAAATGCGATTCCATAACTACTAATAAGAGAGAACAAACGTAAGTATGTCCACTGCATAAAAGGAGACGTTTTTAGTGAGGATGAAAACCAACAAAATTAGAATAAATACAAGAAGAAAAAAGCGAGAAGACTATCAATGATTAAAATCCAATGTGATACGGACCAAAAATACAAGTATTACTCCCAAAAGGCAATAATAAAACATGCAATTTGAGTTACTTTTGCCACATCCAGAAAGTAGCGCTTTTCCACCTTCTGGTGAATTCCCCGATTTATTCTCTAATGAGATATATAGGAAATAGGCATACCTCAGAGTCAGAGTCCAAATAAGACATTTATTTGCGTCGGAAATGAACTTTACCCCCCCCCTAATATGCAAATATATAGGCTACCCTGGATTAGGTAGCTAATTAGCTATACAATGAATTTTCTATTATTTTGACAAACTTTTAAATCAATCTGAAGAGATTAAGTGACTTACGGATAATTCAGCCAGTAATGTCATTTGGAGGGGAGCTGGTTGGGGCTATAGGCTCCCTGGTTTTAGGAGGAATCCCAATTCAGCTGTCACAATTTCTATTGATTCGATTTGAAGTGTAAAAAAAACCGTGCAAACAATTGTACTTAATTGAAACAAATCCGTTTTTAATAGAGCTGTACTTGACAACAATCTGCTGTGATCTTCATTCCAAACATATTTATTTAGTATTCATATTTCTTACATAACGATACATTTTTTTTGCTTTGTTGCTATAGCCATGGCGACCAACTTTCTTTACAATATAGTAATCGACCCAGGATTTCTAATAAAATCATATGTGTCGCTTATGTAATTCTGGAGTTGTGATCCCCTCAATGTATACATATCATGTACTCTATATTTCTTTGAGACTATTTTCGAATTTGTTCTGAGTCGCATGTTCCTCAGGTCTTCTCTTCTTCTGGAGTTTACAAATAAAACGCCATTTTGTACAACAACGGGCCTTTTACGTTCCTTGTAGCCATAGATGTATTATTGTTAATACACGCTAGAACGCTTTGGATTTTGCAAGGTCATTGCACCGTTTCTTCTTTGCCTATAGCCAGCACGTTAAATTTGAAATTGGATTTGATTCAGAATGTTTTTTTTTGTTTCTTGAATTTTGTTTCTTCAATTGTCTTCAAATTTAGCTTCTTTTAATTTATAGAAAATCAAAGGTAGAATTTTAGACCAATTATTCTTTTATGATTTCAGTAAAGATAAGAAAAATATACTTAATCTTGGCAAAAATCTTGAAGGACGGTATCTAATCTCACACACTAAAGATTTTAACAAAATGAGAATATGAAAAAAAAAAATTAAAAAAAGATAGTTAAAAAAAAATCGTACCAACAATCAAGACCTAATATTTTTAATTTAAAATCGAAAGGCTTTACCAACGATGGGGTGGGGGGGGGGGGTACCTTGACACAAAAACCGCCAGAACGCTTTGCCTTCTTTGCTTCTTTGCCTTCTTCTTCTTTGCCTACAGTCAGCACGTTAAATTTGAAATTTGGTTTCATTCAGAATGGTTATTTTGTTTCTTGAATTGTCTTGAAATTTAGCTTTTTGAATTTGTAGAAAACTAAAAGGAGAATTTCAGACCAATTATTTCTTTATGTTTTCAAGAAAGATAAGAAAAATATACTTAATAAAAGGACAATTCAAAGAATCGATAAAAATCTTGAAGGACAGTACCTTATCTCACACACTAAAGATTACAAAAAAAAATGAGAATATGAAAAAAGGACAAGATTTAAAAAAGATAGTTAAAAAATATGTACCAACAATCAAGACCAAATATTTTTACTTCACAACCGAAAAGCTTTATCAACGGTGGGGGGGTTACTTACCTTGAACCAACTTAAAAAGGAGGAAAAACATGAAAAAAAAAGAAATAAGAGCTATACAAGAACAACCTAAAAAGAAAAACTCAGAATGATCAACTGGTGTCAGTTGTATAAAATTTAGGATGGGTTGGGGCAAATACTGTTAAACATCCAGAAAGGCTGGGGTGCAAATTTGTTGTTTTTCCAATTTGTCTGTGAAAATATCAAACCAATGTCATGACCGGCCGCTTTTCAGGTGTACAAGCCCGTGTTAAGGCAAATGCACCGCATGCAATTTAATTTCACTGCTATGCTCATAAACACAACCTTGTGTTAGTTAGGTGATTGCATTCAGAATTTGAGACGAAAGGCATATTTCTTCTCCATTCTTCAAGAGCTGTACTATTTTATCACGAAATGCAATACATGCTACCAGCTGTTCGTTAGTAAACAAGTAAGTAAGTAAGTACTTTTATTACCCGTTTTTAAACGGGGAATCAATTACAAAAACATCTAGTGACGGGGAATCGGCAGCTTAGGCCCACGGACTTGCAACCTAACTTCTGACAGTTGAATTTGTATTTACACTCCATCTAGCTTAATTTTTTTTTGCCACTAACTCTATCTGAGAAGATCCAGACAATAGACCTAGTTTTCTCTTGGGCTATTAGTCTTATTGCAGTTGCGCAAGGTAAAATTAGAGAAATGTGAACTGACGGATCTTCTGATGGAATCTTTCATAAAACAAAAGAATTCTCTCGTGAGTGCGGCCTCACTGAAGACCTTTTGCAAAATTTTCAGAATTCTGATTCTTCATGTAAAAGACCAAAACAAGCACTACAAGTTGCTTCCCGCCTACGTGATTTTGTAACCATGTCGACTTTGGAAAAAAATGATCTTGCTGGAGTAAAAAAATCAACTAAAGATGCTTTCAGAATGGATTATTTTCTTGTGATAGATAGATTCTGTTCCGAGTTTGAAAGCCGCTTCATGATTGCTCTTCCACTGTTTGAGTTAATCTCTGCGTTAGATGTTGATGCGCCACACTTTCTCGATACTAGCCGACTAGCTATTTTGGTAGCGCATTAAAAATGAGCTTATATTGGCACAACCCCGTTGGCGTCACATACGGATCTTATGAGAAGGTATATATTGAATTTTTAGCCGATAAGCCGAAAGATCTCTTTGAACTTTACGGTTGTCTGAAGGCAATGTCAATAGACACACGTAGATTTTTTTCGGCGTCGATTTGCAAAGAAGACGGCGCCGATTTGAACTTGAAAATTTTTCTAGTTTAATCGGTGCCGATTTACAAAAATGGTACTGATTTTCAATCGTTATCATAAAAAAAGATATCCTCAATCGTTTCCTTCTCTTTAGCAGCAAAATCAAAAGAACTAAATGATAATAATAATAACTAAGAATTTCATAATTTAATACTGAAATTTTTTAATATTTAATTAAAATCTTTGATAAAATGAATCTCATGCAAGGGCACTGTTTAAGTACTGCTGTCGTTTGCCCACTGATTTGCTGAAATCGGTGCTCGAAAAAAGATATGTGTCTGGCCCTTAAGCCTGATAAAATATATTTAAGATCAGACAATGGTTGACGAAAAGCTCATTGATCTAATATTAATATCCAGTGGAAAGGCTCTTGTGAAGTTGTTGGATTTCCATGCTATGGTTAATATTTTTGAAAAAATGAGACCTCGTCGATTCTCAGTGTTTCAGTAAAACTATGAATTAATTTCTAACTGAAATTTTTTCTATATTCATGAAACACTTTTAAATTTATTCCTACTACTCTTATTTGGGAGAGGGCTGTGCTAACCACTGTGCAGAAATACAGTTTTCAAACACCTGTGAGCCAGCTACTCAAGGGGCCCCACAGAGGTTGCTTATCCCCCCCCTTTGTTCGGAATGAAATGACGCTGCTAAATTCAGTGCATATATACATATTCAAAGCAAAATGGATCCTCGTACAATCGCGGAAAGTGTATTTTTCTAAAACAGAAAGGACACAGAGATTGCTCAACATAGTAATAGTAACATGGTAACATAGTCGAAATAGTAACAATGCTGGTTTCCTTGCATTGTATCTTAAATTAAATATATGGGGTTTTTCTTGTTGTCAATAAAGAAAACACGCTTGGAGATTGCTTGAAACAGCTTAATTTTGTTATGTTTTCTCTTATACTTTTTGAGTGCTTAAGCTGTCCATCGGTATTTTCTTATACTCTTTTCTCTTAGGTTTTATCCTAGGATTGAAATTTTAGCGCCCCTGAACAGATATCCCATTGTAAGCCTGGTTTGTTAACTGCCAACACTAGGCTATTATAATAGGCAGAATACCAGAAAAGCTGAGAGGGTTAATGGGATAGTACTTTAGAAGTTCCTGCAGAATATTTACTGACTACTTAGCAGGAAATTGCAGCCAGTAAAATTCAAGGCTGGATATCCGCTTCAGTATGGCATTTTTCTTGTGTTCTACGATGACTTGTCACGGTCATACCGTGTCAAGCTTGAAGCTATAATTGAATTTTCTACATATCAAAAAGAAAATAGTTAAATTTGGCAAATTTCCTTTGCGTGTTGAATTTGAGCAATATATAAAAGAGAATCCAGGTAATTTTTACAAGTTAATTGATGTAAATTCTCAATTTAAAAAAGTAAAGAATTTGTTATAAAAGAACCACAACGGTGTAAGTCATTAAAAATATTAGATATAAACACCGTTCTGAGGTATTTTATTGCTAACGTTTCATATAATGAAGTTGAAAAGATTTATTTATTGCACCGTTCTATATAGCTTAAAAAGGTGCTATGGATTGATGTGTTAGTTGTAATCATTATAAGCGAATCGCCTGTTTCTCTTCTTATTTATCTATTTCAGTCGAGTTAACTTTCCCTTTTGTTAAGTTTTGTTTTGCTCCTGCACTTTTTTATTTCATTTTTTGGTAATCTCAGAATACTGGCTCCTTTCATATCAATTTTGTTGTATCTTTTTCTTTTCTCCTATTCGTTGTCTTTCCATAATTTTGTTTTTAGCCTTGATAATTATAAATAGCTCTGATGAACCCTGGTTGATGGCTTTTTTTTTATTTGTGTGAAATTTTGAAAATCACCGTTTTTTTAGTTCTTTTTGACGAAGAAGAAATCAAAAATACTGATAACGCTGCAGTGGCTCTTGAAGAAGAGATTCTAGCCGAGTTTGACAAACTTGATATATTGGTCGTTGAAAGAACCTTTGAAAAAGCCATAGAACGATTTGAAATTTTGAAGAAAAGGATTAAAGACTCAGAAGAAAAGATCAATGACACCATCAAGTATTTTTTTCTTCCCTTTTTCTAATTATTCAATTTGTATGTTGCTTAAATTTTTTCATTTCCGTGTCAAATACCTATTAGAGTGATATAGCTGTTTACAAAATAGCTTCAAAGTATTAACCTTCATATTTTGGTAAAGAAAGGGCTTAATCTCGGTATCTAACTACCATTTTTTTTTAGTTTAATCTGCTGTTAAAGATAAAAAGATAAAGATCCTCCAGAGCCATTGCTGGCGCATAGGGCGTCGAATCGACGTTTCAGTTGCTGGGTCTTTTACAGGAATCTGCTGTTACATTTCTGAAAATCAAAGACCCGAACTTGCTGCTTTTGCAGACGTTCAAAACATACCTATAACATTTAACATATAAGATATGATACATATGATACATATAACATATGTTGCTGTGGTGGCGCAGTGGATTTGACATTAGCTTGGTAATACGGGACCCAGAGATCGAATCACGCTGCAGGAATGCACTGCAGGGCCGACGTAGGGACCTTAGTAGTCAAGAAGCGTCGTTAATTCTTAGATATAACATATGATACATATAACATATAACATCTAACGGTATCTCGGTATCTAATTTTTCAGATTTTCTCGTTGAAAGGGGAGGGTGGTCCATGTGCAGGTTTTGTTTTACTAGTTTGAATTCTAGTGTATAAAATATCTTTTAATTTTTAAACTAGGGCATTCTCTGTAGTGCAAATACCTTTAGCTTCTATAAGAACCATGTTTAACTACCCAAAGAGATTATGAATTACCTAAAAATTACCAAAGAAACTCCCAAATTACGAAAAAAGAATGGGGAAGTTCTAAGAGGGGAATCTGCTGCTTGTGTCGGAAAGAGACTAAGCCTGCACCTTCTAGCATCCCTTTTATAGCCAACCTTAACTGCTGCAAACATGTCTTTTCTGGTATTTGAAAACTTAGTTGACGGCAAAGAAAGTAGACTTATGTCCCGACTAGGCCTACCAGCTTAAAGTTAACTTGTGTACTTGATTTTCTGAGATTTTCCATGCCAAGCTAGGCATATTTTATGCCCACTGTATTTTGATTTAAATTAATTCTTGAACGCAAAAAAGGTGCTGAATGCCAAACAGAAAAGGCGTACTTAAGCATTGGGCTTACAAATGAAAGTAAAATTCTCAAATAATTCAATTTAGGACGTTTAAATCTTTTTAAGGACTGCAAAATGTAGTATTCGTACCTTTTAGAATATCAATAACATGGTAACTTGATTTTAAATCGCTTCAGATGGTATTATTTGACATCGCTATAAATTAGTGCGTTTATACGCTATATGGCATAATATCAAGCAATTCATGGTAACGAACTGTACATAAGAAGCGACTCGGCTCAATAGTAACCGAAACTCCAAAAACCGAAATTTAATATAAAAGCCGATTCTAAATATTTGAGATTCACTAAATTTCATGTTACCAATCAAAAGCTATGGGCTTGAGAAAATTTGCCTGATTTTTGAAAAATAGGGAAAGACCCACAAGAAGGTAAGGAATCTTAATGGAATTCGAATCGTCAGATTCAGTGTATCAGAGAATCTCACCGCAGAGAGTTTAAGCTCCTATGTACGGAAATGTGGATTTTTTTTTGCCAGTAAAAAGATCGCGGATGCGTGTTAATTATATTTTTTTTCCTCTAGGGCAGGGCGATGAATAAATTGATTGAGGGATAGTGGCACATATTAAAAAAGGATAACTAAAGTTTTTAGAATATAAGGTACATTCTTTATTGAGACAAAATTATAAATATGTAATTACAAAATGAAATCAAGCCACCTTTTTTTTGTGGGCTAATTTATCCAAAATGTCTTCGACATAGACTGGAATATTCCTGTGTGTCATGGTTACAGCGGTTGCTGCAATCTAGTAAAGAGGGAGCCACTGCCCATAGTAACCAAAAGTTAAAAACCGTGTTTTGAAAACAAACTGCCTAGTGAAAAAATTGCCATCTGACACTGTTTCAGGAATGTTATCTGTTAATTTGGTTCGTCCTAAAAGTATAAATTTATTGTGAAAAGAAATTTATGGTGGTTTTGAAAAAAAGATTGAAACCCTTCGAAAAAGGCGTCAGATCAAAATGAAAAGTATACCGTTGGAATCAGCATGGTCGAAAACCTTATACGGGGAAATTACGGTCCCCCTCCTTAAACAACAAGGACAGCTAATTTGTCTCCCGTTTTCTTTTTCTTTTTTTTTCAGCAGGCCTAGTGGGCTGCCACAACATCATAGAGAGATACTTAATGGCTCATTAAAAAGCTATTTCTCATATCTACTTGCTTTTTACAAATTCCGCCATCTGCAAGTGCCATATGGTACTAAAATGACACATTTTGTGCCATTTCTTAAGTTTTGGCACTATCAGGCTACCAGAGCATTGTACACAGATTTTTAATAGCTCATATAAAACATATTGCTCATATCTACATTCTCCCTATAAATTCCACCATATGCAAGTTCCAAATGACACTAAAACGGGGCTTTTGGTGCCATGTCTCAAGTGGAAAATCTGGGGCTACTGGGCTAGCAGATCTTATAATAGTTATGTTTAGTGGCTCATTGGAAATCTATTGCTCATATCTACGTGCTTTTATCAATTTTACCATTCGTAAGTGCCATATAGCACTGAAAACAACACTTTTGGTGCCACTTCTTAAGTGGAAAAAATCTGAAGTACAAAACAAGTACTATTGTAATAGTTGTGTTCCAGAATCCTTAATTGGAGATTTATAAGAACCCCTCCCGTACACTCCCCATCCCACCCCCCTTAGTAAGTTTCATAAATCGTCTGCTCATCAGTAAGCTACTGGAACATTAGCAGGCTGCCACACCATAGTCGATAGATGTGTAATGGCTCAATTAAAAGCTATGGCTTATATTTACTAGGTTTTTACAAATTTTACTATCTATTAGATTTCACAGATTTCAATGTTAACTAGTTTCTGGGGAGAGTTTGCAATGTACTCTTTGTCATGGTTGAAGCTTTAGCTGCAATCTAGTAAAGAGCGAATCACAGCCCATAGTAACTAAAAGTTAAAAAACGATAAACGTTAGAAAACGTCTTTAGCTACAGTAGCCTTCTAGCTTTTGCTATCAGTAGGCGATTTATAAAGCCCTGTCTTCATTTCGACTTTTTCAGGCGAAGTTGGCGGAGTAAAAACAGCTTTTTGTCCATCGAAAAACAAACAATCCTGAAAAATGTGTATTGTTTTGTGAAGTATGGATGATGAACTTTAGACTGAAAGTTTTTCGTAGCTGTCAAGGTTGTCTGTAGTATATTCTAGAGGTGTCTTATCTCCCCTAGATCTGTGGTAATTAGAACTGTATCAACCAACCAAGATGTGCTATCAACTGTTCCTTTTTTAAAAAGCCTCTAATTGTTGGTTTCTGTTTCGTAAAGATGGATGACTAACTAACAAACAGGAGCGTAGACTTCTATATAAACACTAAAGCACACGCGTGATTTGAATGAAGTTCAACGATCTTAGGAGCCCAAGATTATAACAGCACCTGGCCTACTTTGCAGCAGCCTGGCATTGGTCCCTACTGCATTTTCATAAAACAAAAATTCTCGTGCAGAGATCGTCACATATTACCTACTTGTTATGCATACATTACTCTGTATTGGTTTAAAACCCATAATGAATTTGGTTAAATTCTAACACAGTTTCATTTTAGATTTTATTTTGTAAAATGGATAAATTATCCATTTTCTTATCCTCATCACAATAAGATTTAGGGCGTACATTGTCCTTTCCTATTAGTCAAGAGTTATAAGAATGTCAACCCTACAGAATAAAATTTTCCGAA
The DNA here is from genome assembly GCF_032884065.1 of Artemia franciscana. Taxonomy (NCBI): domain Eukaryota; kingdom Metazoa; phylum Arthropoda; class Branchiopoda; order Anostraca; family Artemiidae; genus Artemia; species Artemia franciscana. The sequence goes on along the minus strand of NC_088867.1, from coordinate 11,177,391 downwards.
TTTTGAGGGGATGTATCCCCATTATCTTCCCTGGGCTCACCCCTGCCCTAGGGGTGATTGCATCGAACCAGTGATCTTACAACATCGGGAGAGGGCTCATTATAACGGAAATTAAACGTCTAGTGCCTTTTTTGAGTAGTCAAAACGGTTGTTGGGCAACTGGTTCCCCCCACGTTCCTTTTCCCCCCAAAGTCGTCCGATCAAAATTATGAGATATCGATTTTCTTTAGCAAAGTTGAAAGGTTCAATAACTATGCTTTTGGGGATAATATGATCCCCCCCCCAGCCCTTGGGGAAAGGGCTGTAAGATATGAAATTTCCCCATTGTTTATCTATAGTTTTTGCTATTGTGAAATATACAGACATTTTCGGGAAGGGGTGTGTGATTTTCCATAGGGAGCATTTTTCTTGGGGAGGGAAGTCTCCGCGGTGAACTTCCCAGGGGAGATTTTACACTGGGGGAATCTGCCAAAATCCTATCCGATATTCTTTTTATTTGTCTTACTTTCTTTTTGCCGACTCAGTTTTATGTGAGGAGATGTTCTGGGGCAACTGTCCGGGGAAAATCTTCTGCGGGGATTTTCGTGGGGGGAAGATAACCTGCGGTAGAAATTTTCCATGGAGGATTTTTTAAATGAACTACTTTTCAGATGGGGGAGGTAGTCCGGGAATAAGATTCCACGAAGGAGGGGGGTTCCCCGTATGATTTGAAAACGATCAGAAATCAAAGTTTTTTTTTCAATTGAAAGTATGCAAAGGAGAATCTGTCAGCTGGAACCGTCAGTAACAAATTTCCCGGGGTTGGGAATTTCCAGCCAGGATGGAATTATCTGGGGGAATTTTCTGGGGGGGGGGGAAGGTATTTTACGTGGGAGGAATTTCCTATGGAAGAATTTTTCGTGAGGGGAGGGCATTTTCCATGGAGAGGAAGCTGGATTTTCTGGTATTATTTGAAAAATGATCAGATATTAAATAAAAAAACGAAATTAAATTAAATAAAAATAAAGAAATTAAATGAGTTTTATTTCAACTGTAAGTAAGGAGGAATATTAAAATTTAAAACGAGCAGAAATTACTTCGTATAGAGAAATGTTGCCCTTGCTCAATATCTCGCTCTTGACGCTAAAGTTTGACTTTCTTCCCAATTCTTTACGAGCGATCTTGAATCACAAGGATCCCTTAAGCAGAATAAGATTCTTTTTTTAAAGTACTAAAAAACTTCAAAAAAAGGCGTTAATAAAATTCCTTAAATCATCGTGTAACTAACGGTAAGATTGACTGGAAATTGGCAGTCTAGCCTAAAATAGCAGTTGCTTTGCCTGGAGTAAATATAACTGCCACATGCTTTTTCTTATTCTACGAAAAGAGTAGCTGGCCGTTTTTTTACATTCATACAAACTATTTTTCTGTTGTTTTCATTGCTTTACGTTCTATGTGGTTTTGAGGAATTCCGAAATTCAAAGACCATAATTTTGAAATTTAGAGGACAGAAATTTTAAACTTGGAGATAGGAATTTTGAAATCAGCGCATTGAAATTTGAGTTTTAAAGCCACTAATTTAGAAAAATACAGAACAGAATTTGAAATTTAAAGAACAGGTTTTGAAATTGAAAAAGCAGAGTTTTAGCTTCAGAAGATTTTTAAATTTAGTGAACACGAATTTTGAAATTTAAAGAATCGAAGTTTAAACTTTAGAAACAGAATTTTGAGTATTTGAAGAACAGGATTTTGAAATTCAGATTCTGACACAGATTCTTTTTGTGAAATTTACAGAGCACGATCCTCAAATTTAGAGAATAGATTTTGAAATTTGAAAAGCAGAGATTAGAAATTTAGAGAGCAAAACGTTGAATAGAGAAAAAGAGTATGAAAAGCTTTATAAGAACTTAATATGGTGTGAATGCTACACCATTATTACAGAACGATAAACCATTTTACCAGTGTGTTGGAACTTACCATCAGGATGTTCAAGCACGGCTCCAGAATTTGGGAGGGGGAGCAGTGCCGAAAGGAAAAAGTGAAACACTCCCCCCTCTACAGCTTTGTTTAAAATAATTAAGTCTGGGCTTGCTATCGACGTAATGTAAAGCTACGGGAGATCAACTGGCGTACTTTGCCGCTTGCACAAGGCATTGGGAAACTTTCGTCGAGGACGTGATTGCCACTAAGCATCGATATCCGTTGGCCAATGAGAGGCGACCCCAGTCAAAGGGAAGACCCCTTTGACCCCTTTGAAGAACGCACCCGTTGCCTGTCTCATTTGGCGAGTTGTAATATTTTCGATTGCTCTGTGGTGTGTTACGGTGTTGCAAGTTTGCAATATAAGATGAATGGATAATCTAAGCGTCTGGACACCAACATGAAAGGCTCCTATAGAAATAGGACAAAAAATAAGAAAAATCCTGTCAAAAAATACTATGTTTGAGAACGCACCCATTTTTTAAATAACAATGTTTGAGGATGCGGGGGTTATTTCTAATGTTGTTACTGGTAGTTTTGGCAAAGGTACTCAAAAGCAAAGAAAAATGGCAAGGAATAAGAAAAGGCCTAGTCAGTTGGCAAAAGATAAACATTGCTGATATTACAAAACTTATCCCAATCAAGGTGAAAAGCAGACGCGGCAAAGATGGCAGAAGATAAACAGTGCGTTTTGATGCAGTGGACAACAAACTCTTGAGCCAGTTTGAATTTTTGTCCAAAATTTTATCTATAAGACTACAGGAGAACTTATCAAGTTCAGAATATGATGTCAAGAAAAAAGGACAAATGGGTAAAGAAGGTGATAAATGGTGCTAGTATACCTAGCCCTAGCAGTAGGAAATGCACTTTCCAAAGAATATTAGTGCTCAAAGGACCTCGTTAAGGTATGTCCGAAAGGATAGTTGGCCTTATGGTGCCCTGCAACGGGTTCCACATGTGAGAAAAACGTAAGTATAACCAGGTCTCATGCCAAGGGAGATGTGAAATATACTCACTTAACTATTGACATAGACTTGGAAGAAGAAATTTAGGAGCAAAATTTGCGACTCCCGATTGGTATGAGACGACACATGATTTTTAAGTCTCTTTACGGTAGGATGCAAAGCCATTCTTCATAAATGAGGATACAGCCTTGACCCTTATAATAGATGCAAGCCGGTATCATCATCACAACTCAAAACTGAGGCAAACATTTATAGCGTTGGTGAAGGAGTCTTGATTTTTGTCAAGCTCAATGATGGAAATAAAATTATTCCATTTGGACATATGTATTACGTACACCTCATCTGTTTCTCTGTCTCCGGGGAGCAGTGATAAGTGATGCCAACCTTTGCATGCTTATACAGGCCACAGCAATGTCACTGTCTAACCTTCTTGTCTTGGTTCTGCACTCCCTTGTGCTCTCCCTAATGGCACAGAAACGTTTCAGCGTTGCGTTTATAACACATACCGTCTTTGAACAATTTTATTGCGTTGATATGTTTCATTGTTTTTTCACAATGAAACATTTAATTCGGGGGAGGGTGATCGCCTGCTCCTTGTATCCGTGCTTGAGGGTATTTGAAGTCCATTAGATCTAGCACTGATGATTATTTTATATTGCATGTCCTAGAATATCGTTTCTAGCGAATTTTTCCTTTTTTCTAGAAAAAAGCTGGAGAAGTGCGAGGAAGCCCTGATATTGTTGTTATGTCGTGAAATGGAGCCGATTTCTGGTTGTTCTGTGAGGAAACCCAAAACAGTGAAGAGAGCAATGCAGCTGCTTATTCGACTTCAGCGAACAGCACTGGTAAGTCTCAGATCAAGTTTTCTTGAAAAACAAGATTAAAAATTGTTTTCCTCTAGCTTTAAAACCAGGTACTTCGAAATACGGCCTGCGCACTGGATATGGCCAGAGACACCTTGAATTACCTTATTAGTTTTTTCGCTATTGTTTAGTGATTTGTTCAGAAAATATAATATGTCAGCACACAGAGGAGAATTAGAAGTTAAATGAATAAAATAATAGGGAAGTAATGGAGAAAAGAAAAATAAAGTAAAAAAAGAGGAGGACTAACAAAATTAACGTATACATACAGAAGAAATATGAAATACTTGGAAACATGCGTGTGTAGCGCAAAGAGTATGGGAAACACAAGCTTATTCTCTCGGAAACAAAGACTATCAACGCCATCTAACATTACCCAGTAAATCATAAAGCTAAAAAGTAAAATTAAGAACGGAAGTATTGCTTGTGCTTTCTTTTTATCTCTTTTCCTTTCTCTTCACATTGGGACTAAGACAGTTTTGCTGGATAGCCCTGCACTGGCATTGGCGCTACTAGTTTGAAATTCGTGTCAAATCTTTGGTTAAGAACTAAGATTCCTCTCCTATTACTTTTCCCTATTCTCTCATTTAGTCCAAATAGTATGGAACGCAATGAGAGTGAAACCAGATTCTCTGTTTGAAAAAAAAACAACCAACACCATCTAGCACTACCCATTAATCATACAATTAATTGCTTATAAAATACTAAATAAAAATTTCAGTAGAATTACTTTTATTTTTTATTATATTCGTTTTAGGTAAAATTCTAGTTAATTGACTTCTTGCTATCTCGGAAAGGGTTAAGGTTAGGAAAATGAAACTTTCATGGATGGGTCTACGGGTTAAAGTACGTCCCGGGAAGGTATTTTAAAACACCCACCTCCACTCCTTCTCCCTCTAGAGGGCCCTGAAATTTATCTACATGACAGGTCTATACCTATTGAAATTTGACAAAACAACATTTTACCTTAATTTTCAGTTACTAGTTGCTTTTTCTCTGCCTCTAGTTCTGAAAATACAATTCCTGTTATTTGAGCAAAATTTTGAGCCATATCAATGTTTTTTTTTTAATTTGGGAAATGTATTTGCATATTTTTAAAACCTTATAAACTGGAATTGAGCAAATTTACAAAGCTGAAAACAATTTTGTTGTACTTCAATTAAGCAGAAGATCTATTTTGCAAGGTTTCACTTTTATAACACACATATTTTTAAAGGTCATCAAAGGTCAGGGCCCTCTAGATGGAGAAGGAGTGGAGGTAGTTGCTTCAAAATACCTTCCCGGGACATAATTTAGTCTGTAGATTCATTCCTGAAAGTTTCATTTCCCTAACCTAAACCCTTACTGAGATAGCAAGAAGTCAATTAACTAGAATTTTACCTTCGTTTTACACTGGGTTAAAGATAAAATAACCGCTTTGGCCAAAATATGACAATAAGGGACACGATGTAACTAATATTTGTGCGTTTTTTTTCCATATGACCTAGAATTTAAATTAGATATTCTTTCATACCGTCACTAAATTATAGTACATATTTTGCAGAATATAATCACTACCCTCTTTTACTGGATCTTCTGCATATAGCCTTAATTGATTAAAAATGCGGAACAACTAATATGTCCTGTACTTTTCCTTATCCTCATACCAAGGGTAACATTTTTGTTCTTCGCAGTAATGACATGATAAGTATAGTAACATATTGAGAGTTAAGCGCCACGACTGCGTACCATTAGCATATGAATCTTTTACTACTTATCGAAAACCAGGAAACGAGCTTAAATTTTTACTTAGCTTAGAGCTATGGGAAAATATTTAATTGATAGCGTAGGCCAGGGCAAATTGTAACTTTAGGGAGGGAATGAAGTTAAGGAATGGACTTTTATCTGATAATTATGGCCAAGGGCTCAACAAGATTGAAACCTTTGCAACAGGGTTTTTTGATATGCTAAATTTGATGATACTATTATAATAAATATCCCTTGCATTTTTAAGGGCATTTTCCCCTTTATTTGAAACTCAGGGTAATTTTTTTAGGTCAAATCATCAGCCAATGAACTTTTTTTGGGGAGGGGTGGAGCCTGGAGGGAGGACCAGGGTTCAGGTCCCACGATTTTTTGAATAAGGAAGTCACGCTAATAGCGATGTAGATAAAAGTTAGAAAAAAGTTGACAGATCAACCATGACAGAAGTCAGAAAATAAAGGGATAGAATATAATCAAGAAAGGAGACTTTAAGCTTGCCAACTTCAGAGAAGAAAATATAAATCGCAAGGGTTTCGTTAATTAAAAATGCGTCCTCGGCGCTGACGAAAAAGAATGATAAGAAGAATAATGTAAGAATAATAAAAATAAAAAGAGTAATATAAAAAGTTGCAATAATGTTAAGTTCGGACGCTCGGATGAAACGATCTTTCAATCTATAGCGGCCGTAGAAAAACGGTGTAGTGTGTTCATTAAAAAAAACAATAAAAAATTGCAACTGACCTGTCCTTTAATGAATAACAATTATAAACTCGTCTTTCTTGAAAAGGTTGCGAAATCTGAATGGGATTAGAAATAAAACTTAAAGATTAATATTTCAATAATGGGTATCGTGAATACAAAAATAATGACCATGGACAAACTTTAAAATCAAGCTGATCGACGTTGTCGTGAATATAAAAATAAGAGGTAACATTGGCAGCTAGAACTTCTAGACAAGACAGCTTCTAGAACTCGACAAGAGAAACAAAATGCTCAACAGTTTCGAGTTTAGAATTTTATTCACCAATAAATACAGAATGGAAATACAATGCTCTTATTCCCCCTCGAAAGGCTCAATGACCAGGAATACAATGGGGATACAAAAGAAAAATACAATATAAGCAACAACCAAAAAAAGAGAACAATAGCAAAAAAACATATAAGACCCTGATGGCAAACTTCTATGATACCTTTTTTCATTAAATATATAAAAGAAATCAAAAGAGCGGATAAAATCCGATACAGAAACCAAACTATCTTTTGGCTGATCTATCATACGAGAATTAAGTATACTCAGCTCAGTATCACCAAAATGGAAAAATGGGAGATTAGATGGTGATGCTATACGCTGCGCTTGATCAGGAAATAGCGATCGGAAATATCGGGAAATAACAGGAAAATGATCAGAAATATCACTAACCAGCACTGAATTATCTAAGACATCTAGTGACGAAAAAATATAATCAATAAGAGACGCACGCGTCTCAGTAATTCGGGTTGGTATACAAACTGAAGGTAGAGTTCCCGAAGAGAGCATCATCGACAAACAATTTATAGCTGAAGCAGAATTTTGATCCAGCAGGTTGGGGTTGAAACTGCCCATAAGTATTAGCTGACAGGGATGCTTTAGATTGAGTCCAAAACCTCTTCCAGAATTTTCATAAACGAAGGAATAGATCCACTAGGGGACCTGTAAACTAAACCCACAACTAAATCCTTACACTGACTTAATCTCAATAAAAAGGGAGTCAAAGATGCCTTCCTCGTTTCTGCTCACATCCGAACATTGTATGCAATACGATCAGCAATATAAAGGGCAAGGCCACCTCTCACCATCTGTTTCCTGTTCAGCCTCTCCATTTTATATCCAGGAATGTCTGAAAGCATATCCTTATTTGAATCCAGGAATCCTTAGTTTTGAATCCTTATTTTTTTGAATCCTTAGTTTCACATAATCCAATAAGATCAGGAGTTTCACCATTAACGGTCAGTTTCAGCTCATCAAATGACGAGCAAAGGTCCCTGAATGTTAAGGTGGAGCACAGAGAAAATACCATCTCGTTTAGAGGAGGCAGAACCATTTAATTGCGAAACATGCTTACTTTTATTAGCCGAATTAGGATCATTATTCTCCTTATTTCTACTTCCAACTGAATGATTGATTATACTTTCAATGTTTAAAGGATTTTTTTGTAACTCAACAAAACGTTACCCCAAAGAGTTGATACCAACCTGGTCACCAAAAGAAATTGTCAATTTACTTACGGTTGATGGTAGATCTGATCTGCTACCAAACCCACCAGACCAAAGGCTGTCAACATCACAGCAGAACTATGGCATCTATACAGAAGTTACACTGAACTCATTTATTGTGCACACACGAAACTGAAAAAAAAAAAATACCGAAACAACTGAATCTAAAATAAGGAACTGTGGAGAGGAAAAAAATAAGGAAAAAAACTAAAAAAATAGTATAATAGAGATAAGGATAAGTGAGAAACAGCAGGGAAAGATAAGGAAAAAGAAATAAGGAAAGACTAAGAAATAAACAAAAATAAGGAAGAGGGATCGTCGATGGATTCATTTGATGATCAATACGCACACACGAAGGAGCATAATTATATTATAATAAATATAACAATAAGCATACCAAAAGGATACTAAAAACAAAGGAAGGAACCAGACGAGATAATGTAAGGCAATTAAGCAAAAAAAAAAAAAAAAAAAAAATTTTCATTCACAATTGAAGGGATGATTGCGTTAGACGCACTAACAGAGATCTTAAATAGATCAAAACAGGTATCCTCTACACGCGTCCAGTTCTTTGATTTCGAATTTTTTCTTAGCTTCAAGCCAAATGTTAATCCATTCAGAAATAAGTTTGGTTTCAGCCACTTTTACTAACGGAGTAGCAGAAATGCGTAGGCTACATCCGTACGCTAAAAGTTCTTTACGGTAACGCGCTAGGTCTCGTGGTAAATCATAACTGAGACTTACGAGAGCGTTTGGGCTTTCTACAATTCCCTATGATACTCTTTTTATCAGTAATACTTGTCAATGTGACTACAATTGGCTCAAACTTATTCCTAGCAGAAGAGCTAGTAGAAGCCCCTGTCTGTCTATTACTGTTCCAGAGATAGCGCTTCTCAAAAGGAATAGCGTCAACATTTGCCAACACGATATCAGTCAAAAGCTCACGAGCAGCAGTTTTTACACTTTGCCTAGACACAACGGGAATCCCGTGAAGTAGAAGATTCTGACTTTCAGAGGCAAGCTCAGAATTCAGGCACGATTTTTTTTTATACTGATTAACTCTGATTTCATAACGTAATTTTCCTGGCGGAGAGCACTAATTCCTTGTTCCAGACTAGCCAACAACTGCACATGCTCTTGATGCTACTGATCAAAATAATCCTTCGTAATAGCCGTCATCTTCAAATTCCTTAATACTAACAAGAAATTCCTGCAAATGTGTTAAATCTTCTCTAAAAAAAAAAAAAAAAAAAAAAAATCGAACGAAATCTTACTCGCAAGGGCCCCTTTCTTCTAAGAAATGAAAATCCCGAGGGGCTCGCTTTCAAACTGATTCAAAATGAACAGTAACCAACCAGCGCCTTGAAATGAATCAGGACATCATCTCTGATTATATTAATTGGTATTTCAGTTATTATATTAATTGGTATTTCACTTGGCAAATATCCATAAACATGTAACACAGATGCAATTAGCAAATCAGTGGCTTAGTCAAGCGTTGAAATGTAGCCTTTATTAAGTCAACTCTTAATCCTTAGTTTCTGTCATAAATATAATCCACCTTCTATGTTAACTCAATGAGAACAGAATCGTAATCTTTTTACTGGCTGGCAAATCTTGTTCCAATTCGTCTGAACGTGAAATAATATGCAAACGTTAATGTATTTCTGGGGGACCAACTCACGAAAATGTATGAGAGGGGTAGGGGCAAAATTTATTTGTCAAAATTTGACGAAAGGGGGTAATTCCGTGTCGTTTTTTTTTAGATTTTTTAATGAAAATACCACAAAAAGGTATATTTAATAAATATACTAAATAAATTATTTCAATGAAAATACCAAAAAACTATTATTTATAATCTAGGGGTGACAGAGAAAATCTATGGGCGATTTAACCCATCCCTGTCTGTCCTCCCTGTATAGCCGTTCGTGATGTTTTAAAAACAGGTATCCGCTTTTACCAGTCGGGAAACCATTTTAGCAACGTGTCTGAATTTGACAATGGATAAGATATTTATTAAATCAAATGTTAGTGAATATGATTCATGTTATCCAACATCATTTTAAAAATTATTTGAATCACTGGTATAATCTGCTGATTGGTATAATCTTGCATATCGCAACTTTGCTAAATGTCTTTTCGGTGCTTAGTTTTGGTTCTTTTATTTTTAGTATTCTACTTATCTGCACTCACAAAGTTTTCGATTTTCAATAATTTTCCCTACCAATCGATAGATGAAAATCATTTTTCTTTCTTTGTTGAATTATGTTTTTGAAATTTGGTTTGCTTTTTCTTAGATTGAAAAATGTGGTGAAAAGGTTTAAGAAACATGTAAAAATAGTGAAATTGTCGTGTTTTATGGCAAGTTCATTCTCTAAGGAAAACTCGCTATGAAAAAAAAAAAAATTCAAAATTAATTGCGCTATGAAAAAAAAGTCGCTATGAAAAAAAAATAATCATAATTCTGGCTCTGTGAATGGATGATCCAAAACTGAAGAATTCCTTATATGAATCTCCTGTCCCTTCGAGTTAGCTAAAGCATATTCACTTACACTTTAATCCTTATGATCTACTTTGTCTTCTCTTTGGGAAGAGCTGAGAAAATGGCATGAGGCAATTATCTCTGAAGTATAAAAATGTCAGTTTGAACTTTTAAGCACAGCGTAGACAAAATAACTTTGGCTATTGCCGAAATAACGTTGACTAGATGAGCTGATTTACAGATGTTTATTTATTTTGTTTTACTAATTGAAACTGTCAATTAACCGACACTATCACTGTCTTTCTAATCTTTTGAAGAGAAACTAATGGGTTTATGCTAATCAATAAAGATACCCATTAATTCAGAAGCGTTTTCAGGCTGGAAATTCATTATTTTAATTAGGAAAGCAAGAGACAATCGTTAAAGTAAAGAAAAACCTGAAAATCTAGATTTAAAAAGTGGAAGCAAGAAATTAGTGCAATTAAGGTTTATGTTCCCCTGCGAGACTTGTGGTTTTGTGACAAGTATGCAGCTATGATTTGCGTCAAAATGACAAGATACATTAGTTTCAGGTCAATCTATTCACCATATGGTATGGGTGTAACTTACCCCCTTCAGCTCAATCCACATTCAGCTCGACTCCATTTAACTCGACCCCGTTTAACCCAATCCTTGTTTATCTCAACCCCATGCAATTCAACCCTAACTCAACACAACCTTGTCGCAATTCAACCATCATTTTGCTGAACCCCATTCAACCTATCCACCATGCAACTCAACCCTCGTGCAACTCAAACCGCATTCAGTTCAACTCCTGTGTGTTAAGTGGGTTAAGTTTTGAGTTCTCTATGGTTTAACATAAATAGACTGAGTTAAACGAGGGTTCACTTTGGCAGGAACCTAACCACATCATCTGTACTTGACAGCGATCAAATATGTTTTTTAAACGTGTGGGCACTTTGAAAGGCCAAGAGAGATTTGTTAAATGTGTTCCTGAGGAATTGTCTAAGGAAAGTCTTAAGTACTCGTTTGACTATAAACTTTACGTTTCAGACAATAATCGTTATTAACAATAATAACGTTAATAACAATATATGAAACAATAAACGTTACAAAAAATGTGATTAGATCCCAATTTTCAGGTCTATAATGGAAGAAAGCTTTTAATTTGATAGAACGTGGGTAAAATTGGCTAAAACGTGGCAGGGCCACGTTCTACGGATGAAGGATGACAGATTGCCAAAGATTGTCCTTTTTGGCCCGCCATTTGGGGTCAAACGAAAAGAAAGTCTTTTTCGAAGGGGTTGGGAAGAGGTCATGAGGAAGGATTAAAAAATTTCATTGGAGGAGGTAAAGAATGAGACTTTCAATAGATTAGGGGGGACGAGGAGCGTGGACATTTTTATTGGTCTCGGGCGTCTTGGTACTGCAGTGAGTTTCTAGTAGTACAAGTAGTGTCTTCTATTCATCGAGCCAGGAACAATGATATCTCTTAGACTTTTCGTAGAGAAGGATCTAAACTCACTTAAAAATGTAAAATTGTTCTTTCTCATTTTTTACATGTTTTTCAATTTTACAAAATGCAAAACCAATCCTGGATACATGAGTCAACAAGTGGATAGATCTGGATCTCACTTATTGATTGATAAATCGTTGGGACACGTTGAAACACTGAAGCCACAGGACTGCAGAAATATGACCTACCAAATAGTAGGATTTGGAGCGTAAATCCTACTTGCTTTTGCGAAAATTAAACCTTAAAAAAGGAGCTTAAACTGGGAGTTATTAAGTTTATAAGTAAAAAATTATCTTTTAAGTGTAATCCATCCAGGTATATTTTTCAGGCAAATAGGTGGTACATAAACTATTGCAATGCAATCTTAAAGGAGCAAGTTCGTGACGTTCGCTTAGATGCTGATGTCCATAACTATGTCATGAAAATTGCAAATGTGTATGGCAACCATGTTAAGCATTCTACCAGGTTATTCCTTCAAGTGGCTGGAAATGGCTTAAATGTATCTTGTAAGTATTTACTGATTACATGGAAAATATAAAAATTGTGCGGGCAAAACCTAGACATTTCAGGGGGAAGGGGATGGAAGCACCATCTCCATCTTGCATACCTGCATTGTTCGTATAATTACAAAGATCAAATTCCTTGATAGTTTTGTTTTTTAGATTGTCTAACAAAAGAATGTTGCGTCCTTTAGTTAGCCTGAGCATTATTGATCTGCTCTCTAAGTATTAAGGAATTTGCTTTTAATTCGTGAATAAAGAGCTAGTATTTTCATGGAAGAATCAGTTGTAAGGGGTAATATTTGTTTAGTATTGTGCAAGTTATTTTTTACATAAAAGTTATTTTTTTTCACAGTACTGATTAGATAATACTTAAAAACAATGTTAAAATGATTATTTTTTTTAACGAGACTTCTGAACAAAAAAAAGAAACTTTCACATGCAGCAATGATCTGCGTAGTGCAGGTTCTGATCTCCTGATTCTCTGTATTTGGCTGGATTTGTATTCAGACGTTTTCCCCAGAACCCTCCAGGTACCCATTTTGAGCTTGGCCAATTCTGGCTTAACTTGTAGAGTCACACCGCTTACCCTCGTTCTAAAACAAACAATCATCGATACCAAGAGTTGAAACCATGGCCTTACGAGAACAGGGTTGCATATCCAGTACGCCAACCACTCGGCTAGTATGGAATTTTGAACAGTCTATATAAAATTTATAAGAACATTGAGTATTTAGAGCCTAGCTTAAGAGGATTTTCCTCAGAAGCTTGAATAAGAGTAACAAGAAGATGAAATACAACACGTGACACAACAAACACAACAACACGACATTATAAAATCAGTTTAAAATTGTTTTTTTAAGACTTATTAATGAGATAACGAAAAAAAAAATAAAAACAACGAAATAGTAAAACTTATAAAAACATATAAAGAATATAAAATCAGTTACTTATAAAAACGCTAAATATTTATTTTTCCAAGCTCTTAATCCGTTTCCAGGACATAAGCCTTTTAGCTGAACATCTAACCGATTTAAAGTCCTTATTTCAGGCGTCATTGGTAAGCTCATACTCTGTGACAATAGACAGTCAATTTGATACCAGATTGTCCTGTTGCCAAGTGTCTCCACATTGAACCGTAAAAAAAAAAAAAAAAAGAACAAACATAGTCTGTTGAATTTGACAACACCTTTCATTCGTAAAAACACAAGTATTATAGTTTGTTTATTCCTAATGGCAACTACACTTTCAAAGGAAAACTCCACCCTCTTGTCTATTTGGTGCCATGTTTTTTTTAGCCTTTTTTTGCTGATTTTTACAGACGTTTATTTTTTTGATTTGACACCCACTACTACCCAAAACTGAATTCCGTATTTTTTCTAATTTTCAGAATGTTTACCGTTTTATAGGTCTCCACTTAACCGATTCAAATAACCCAATTTCATTTTCACTGTCCTTGGTACTTCGAAGAACAATTATCATCCATCATATTGCTTTGGAATAATTAGTCATTTTGCCTGACTGTAAAGTTGACTTTAAATATGCAACTGAGATTGTTTGGTTGACATTATTCTTGAGATATCACAAAAGGAGTGATTTGGGAGTGAAATGATATTCAAGAACTGCAGACCGACTTGAACAAGATAGCCGATTGGATAGGACGTGGGAAATGGAAGTCAACACAAACAAAAGCTCCCACCTGTGCCTTGGACCACAAATTTTCAAGTCACCTGTAGCTTTAACACAAGTATAATACTAAAATCATCTTTTGAACGGGACCTAGGAGTAATAATAGACAGTGAGTTAAAATTCACCAACCATTACGAACCCATCGTGAGCAAAGCTTCGAAAGTAGTCGGACTTGTTCGTAGAAACTTCAACCTAAACTATCAACCTAAACTATCCTCACCTTCTTTAAACTCTATTCAAGTCTCTTGTTCAGCCTGTCATTGAATAATGGTCATACGACAATAAGACCTTACCTCCAAAAATACATTGATACACTTGAGAAGATTCAGAGAAGAGCTACAAAACTTGTACCACAATTAAGAGGCCTCTGCTTTTTTGAACGACTGGAAAAGTCGTCACTTCCCTCCATCCCTTATACACTCCTCCGAGGTGATCTTATCGAAACTTTCAAGCTATGTCACAAATGCTACAATAACATTGGACTAGAGGAAATAAGCTAAAACAAAACACTTTTAATAACGAAGGTGGAAGCTCGGCTTTTTCAAACCGAGTAGTCAATAAATGGAACAACCTCCACCAAGAAGTGGTTATGGCTGACTCCACCAACTCTTTCAAGAGTAGTATTGACAAGTTTTGTGATGAAAGTAAAGTTTTTAGAGGCGAAGCCTTTTTATTACAATATATTATTATTGTTATCAAAAAACCAGCCAATTTAAGTCAAAGGAATCGTCCCATCTAGGATGAAAAGAACCCAGCTGCAGGCAAGTCTCTTGATTTAATATGAAATTCAACTCATTATATGACGTCTGTATATTAGTAGCACTAAATTTTGAATAATCTTAAGGTTCCTATACCGGCGAGGCAGATATAAAAGGTATTCCCAGTAACAGAAATGCAATACTGTAATGTCCTACATATCAGTAGTATTAAAAAAAATGCACGTAATCCTGACAGAAAAAGAATGTCGGCCACGATTTGGGTAAATTTTAGCATAACCTGCAATGTTAGCATAATTCATATTTATATTTCAGATATTATTGTTTGGGCGAGAGATAGTCTTCTTGATTTGTGTGCCATTATGAAGAAGCAGATTTTTTCAACAGAAACCCCAATTTTAGTGGTTTCACAATGTGTTAATAGTCTACGCAGATATTTTACAGAGGTAGGAAGCTTTTCTTAAAAAACGAGTAGAATAGTATATTTATTTGGTAAGATCCTGAGTTTGAAGGATGACCTAAGATGTAGTCTTACTATCAGACTAATTTGACTACTTTTGACTCATTATATTACAACTCACTAATTAGACTACTAACCTACTCGAATTGGAATTGCCAGTCTTGTCAGAATAGTTTGACATGTCTAACTGATTATGGACTTAAAGTACAAAAGACAGTGAAAACGAAATATGATTGTTTGACTGGATATATATATATATGTATATATATATATATATATATATATATATATATATATATATATATATATATATATACTAGCTGTTGGGGTGGCGCTTCGCGCCACCCCAACATCAGATCTATACCTCACCCCAATTCAGATCTATACCTCATGATTCTAATGATTACCCTTGAGCTTTGTTGATGGTGATTGCTAATCGAACATTCCCTGTCCCGGTGTCCCGGTCGTCATTTATATCCCCCTGTGCCCCCCGGCGTCCCCGTTGTAGTTGTGTCCCTGTGTCCCGGTCGTCATTTATATTTTTTACTTATGTCCTGGTCATTATGGCTTATGTATGGTCATTTATATTCCCTGTGTCCCGGTCGTCATTTGTATCCCGGTGTCCCGGTCTGTATATACATTCGTTTTTTAGTTTTGTTTTTCTCCTTTATTTTTTTCCTTTTTTCTTTTTTTTCTTTTTTAGTTTATTTAGATTTTTAGATTTTTTAGTTTTTTTATTAGTTTTTAGTTTTTTTTTTCTTTTTAGTTTTTTTGTAGTTTTTACCTTCTTTTTAGTTTTTTTAGTTTTTTTTTTTACTTATGTCCTGGTCGTCATTTATACTCCCTGTGTCCCGGTGCTTTGTTGATTGCTAATCGAACATTCCTTTTGTCCCGGTCGCTTTCTCTTTGAGTGTCGTCATACCTGGTTGGTGGGGGCGCTTCGCGCCCCCCCCAAGCCCCCCCGCGCGCGTAAGTCGTTACGCGCCATATTAGTTACGCGCCATTGTAGTTGTGTCCCTATGTCCCACCTGTGAATATAGATAGATATATTATATATATGTTTTTAACTACGTAAAACTTGCGAATATACAACATTCTTTGCTGTCCCATTGTCTGTGCATATAAATAGATTGTCAGGTTTACCGACTCTTGAACATGCAACATATAATGGTCCATGGGAAAACAATCCGTATTCAGATCTATACCTCATGATTCTAATGATTGCCCTTGAGCTTTGTTGATGGTGATTGCTAATCGACCATTCCTTGTCCCGGTGTCCCGGTCGTCATTTATATCCCCCTGTGCCCCCCGGCGTCCCCGTTGTAGTTGTATCCCTGTGTCCCGGTCGTCATTTATATTTTTTACTTATGTCCTGATCATTATGGCTTATGTATGGTCATTTATATTCCCTGTGTCCCGGTCGTCATTTGTATCCCGGTGTCCCCGTCTGTATATACATTCGTTTTTTAGTTTTGTTTTTCTCCTTTATTTTTTTCCTTTTTTATTTTTTTTCTTTTTTAATTTATTTAGATTTTTTAGTTTTTTATTAGTTTTTAGGTTTTTTTTTCTTTTTAGTTTTTTTGTAGTTTTTACCTTCTTTTTAGTTTTTTTAGTTTTTTTTTTACTTATGTCCTGGTCGTCATTTATACTCCGTGTCCCGGTGCTTTGTTGATTGCTAATCGAACATTCCTTTTGTCCCGGTCGCTTTCTCTTTGAGTGTCGTCATTTATTTTTTTCTTTTTTAGTTCTTACCTTTTTTAGTTTTTTTTAGTTTTTTAGATGAAAATTTTTTTTAGTTTTTTTCTTTTTTTTCTTTTTAGTTTTTTATTGGTTTTTACCTTTTTTTTTTAGCTTTTTTAGTTTTTTTTCGTTTTTTCTTTTTACTTTTTTTTTTAGTTTTTATCTTTTTTATTTTTTTTTTATTTTTATTCTTAATTTTATTAGTTTTCTTTTTCTCTTCTATTTTTCAGTTTTTTCCTTTTTTTTAGTTTTTTTTTTAGTTTTTAGTTTTTTTTAGTTTTTTACCTTTTTTTAGTTTTTTTTAGTTTTTTTAGTTTTTTAGCCTTTTTATTTTTTTTTATTAGTTTTTAGTTTTTTTGTAGTTTTTGCCTTTTTTTTAGTTTTTTCAGTTTTTTTTTTAGTTTTTAGTTTTTTACCTTTTTTAGCCTAAAATTTTATTAGTTTTCTTTTTCTCTTCTATTTTTCAGTTTTTTCCTTTTTTTTAGTTTTTTTTTTAGTTTTTAGTTTTTTCTAGTTTTTTACCTTTTTTTAGTTTTTTTTAGTTTTTTTAGTTTTTTAGCCTTTTTATTTTTTTTTATTAGTTTTTAGTTTTTTTGTAGTTTTTGCCTTTTTTTAGTTTTTTCCATGACGTCACCTGATCCACGATCCACAGATCCACAGACAACTTATTTTTATATATATAGATATATAAGGAAAAGTTGAAAATTTATTTTTTAATGAAAATGAACTACATATATAGCTATCCAGTTTTTAGTGGCAAAAAAAGAAAAAAAAAGTAACAAATCAGCAAAAATCAGGTAAAGCAGCTTGATACCAACCAGCTTTAGAAGGTGTAGCTTGTTCTGTAGGAATAAACGTTTCTTTTCAGAAACGTGATTTTTAGACATAAAAACTAAATAAAAAAAAACTATTTTTTTTTAACTGAAAGTAAGAAGCCACATTAAAACTTAAAACGAACAGAAATTACTTCGTATGTGAAAGGGCCTGCTTCCTCATCAACGCCCCGCTCTTTTCGCTAAAGTTTTTTACTGTTTTAAAAAGTGGAGTTAAGAGAAAGAGTCAAACTTTAGCGTATAGAGCGGGCGTTGATGAGGAAGCTGGCCCTTTCACATACGAAGTAATTTCTGTTCGTTTTAAGTTTTAATGTGGCTCCTTACTTTAAGTTAAAAAAAACTAGTTTTTTAAAATTTAATTTCTGAAAGTTTTTGAATTAATGCATATTTGGATTTTGCCTCTCCGCACATAAATTATTAAAACGAAATTTCCATATTAATTCTTTTTTGGCTAAATGGCTTTCTCTTAGTTTTGATCAGATGATTTTGAGAAAAAAGGAGTGGGAGAGGAGGCCTAATTGCCCTCCAATTTTTTGGTTACTTGAAAAGACAGCTAGAACTTTTAATTTTCAACGAACGTTTTTATTATTAAAAAATATACGTAACTTAAGAATTAACTTATGTAACGAACTTTTATATTCTTATATTTTTATTATGTATATGAGGAGGTTTGTTCCCTCGTTAATACCTCAGTCTTTACATTAAAGCTTAAATTTTGTCCCAACTATTTAAGAATGACCCCTGAATCAGAAAGGCCATAAAATAAATAGCCGAAATTACTAAAAATACTTTAGCGCAAATATTTATTTTTTCATTGTTTTTTTTTTTATAATAATGCTGGAAAATCCTGCGCCCCCTTCATTGAATTTTCTCTTCTCCCGTGACATACTCGTCCAAAGAAAGATCCTCCCACATAGCCCCCTCCCCTCACCCCCAACCCAAAACAATCCCCCTGAAAAACGTCTGTACACTTCCCAATAACCATTACTGTACATAAACACTGGTCAAAGTTTGTAACTTGCAGCCCCTCCCCTGGGGACTGTGGGGGAGTAAGTCATCCCAAAGACATATTTATTAAGGTTTTCGACTATGCTGAACAAAATGGCTATCTCAAAATTTTGATCCGTTGACTTTGGGAAAAAATGAGCGTGGGAGGGGGCCTAGGTGCCCTCCAATTTTTTTGTCACTTAAAAAGGGCACTAGAACTTTTCATTTCCGTTAGAATGAGCCCTCTTGCGACATTCTAGGACCACTCGGTTGATACGATGACCCCTGAAAAAAAAAACGAATAAACACGCACCCGTGATTGGTCTTCTGGCAAAAAATACTAAGTTCCACATTTTTGTAGATAGGAGCTTTAAACTTTTACAGTAGGGTTTTCTGATACGCTGAATGCGATGGTGTGATTTTCGTTAAGATTCTATGACTTTTAGGGGGTGTTTCCCCTATTTTCCAAAATAAGGCAAATTTTCTTAGGCTCGTAACTTTTGATGACAAGAACTAAATTTGATGAAACTTATATATTTAAAATCAGCATAAAAATCCGATTCTTTTGACGTCTCGTTTAGTATCAAAATTCTTTTTTTTATAGTTTCGTTTACTATTGAGCCGGGTCGCCCCTTACTACAGTTCGTTACCACGAAGTGTTTGATAGACCTATGGGGGTCAAGTGGGCAAAAAATTTCATTTTGACGTCTACTTTAAGTAGAAGAGACCTTTTGGTAGGGCTACGGGTACGTAGGTAGAAAAGCTAGATTAAATTTAGGTAGACTAGAAATCTACTTAACGTAGATTTCTTGATAAGCATATGCCAACGGGATTGAGCTAGAAAGTATGAAAAAATGGGGACTTACCGAGCATTCTCCAGAAGATTTTACGATTTTTCATGCAGTTCACTGTTTTTTCATACAATTTTTCTGCTTTCGCTTTTGTTTAGATGATCATATAACTTTTCTTTATATTTCTAATGGTCGTATATCTTTCTTTTATTTGGTCATATAATTTGTCTTGTAAATTGTAAGGAATTATAATGTAGTGATATATTCGGTAGCAAATGCTTACTGCAAAGAAGACACTAGTTAAACTTTAATTATTTTATGGTAAAAAGGAAAAGAAGCATTTTCTATTCTTTATAAGACAAGATAAAGTATATTTAAAGACAAAAAAAAAAACAATGTAGGCCTACACAAAAAAGTACAAATGTGGAAAGACATCTATCTCTACTCTTACAAATTCCTATCACATAGAAAACATGTAAGCGAACCTCATAAATGGAACACTTTAGTTAATCAGTAAACTAACATTTCCGTTTAATAAATGTATTTTCTAGATCCCTCGCTATTCTGCAGATAAATTGTGGATGCGCACTTTTTAATGCATGTGGAAGTGGGAACTATTTTCCCAAACATAGTTGCAATGAATTTAATTTATTTATGACTCGTTGTAAATTAGCCGGTGTTGTTTTGTTTCTGTTGCTGAGAAGGTACGCCAAAAAGAGGCAAGGTAGAGAAAATTGGGGAGCGCGTATGTGTTATACAGTGTAGTTTTTCCCTTACCGTAGAAAGCTCCTGGCACAAGTCTAAGCAATGTACCAGATCGTCCTCTTCGTCTTTTCAAAGCGGACGGGTGTATCCGTCTTTTTTACAACCTTTTGTTTTGTAAACCATTTAAATTTTGCTATAATTGGATGGCAATTAACCATGAACTGCATCCAGTAACTGCGATAATTAGGTGATTGATAGTCTCTGGCTCTCTCTATTGATTATGTAATAGCCAGGCGTCTCACTGAAAACAAATGGTCTATTTCCAACAATTCACATACATAATACAACAAAGAAATAAACATAACCGGTAAAAGAATGCCGAATAACTTTTGCACAGTGGCTCAATTAACTAATTAAATCACATACTCAAGACGCACTCAAATAAAAAACAAAACAAAAAAACTATCGTTTACATAATGGTCACAAAGAACATCATTACCTGATTGCACCGTGATTCACCTTGAATCAAATTACACCAGACACGACTGAAAAGAGCACAACAGTCTAGGTTTAAAGTATCAAGGACATCAATTTAAAAGCATTTTATCCCCAAGATCCATTCTAGGTATGCTCATACCTGAAAACTGATTTTCATAAATTCTTCTTCTGGTTGCTTCAAAATTACAAATCTTTGAGGCAGTACAGCATTTTTGTTACTGTTGCAGCGTTGAACCGTAAAATAAACGAGCCAAAGTGATTAGTTGAAAGTGACAACACTTTCTGTCCGTAAAAATAAAAAATTAACGGTCTATTTGTTCTCGAAACTAACTACACCCTTAGAGGAAAGTTGCACCTTCTCAAGGTGTTTCCTGTCATATGGTTTTGGCTTAATTTTTGCTAATTTTTCATCCATATTTCTTTTATTCCAATTCGGCGTCCGCTAGTATCAAAAATAGCCAAACTGCACATGGAATGTTTTATTCATAAAAAAATGAATTATATATTGTTCCTAATTTATTAAGATATATATATATATATATATATATATATATATATATATATATATATATATATTTATATATATTTATATTTATTTATTTATTTATTTATTTGTGTTAGCTTCCTCTTAACCAATTGATAAAACTAGATTTTGTTTCCACTGTTCTTTGCATTTCAACTATTATGAGGCGAACCCTTTCAATATTTCAATAATGTGTAAATGGTAAAAGGAGAACTGGGGGGTTGTGGGACATAACGGTTATCGAAAAATCAAAAAGTAAGCAAGTGAATAGATTAACTGCAGTAATTATATTACCTGTCTCGACAGGTAATATGATTGTCTCCTTGATTTTTATATACATAATATGATCGATTAGAACTATCAATAGACATGCTATTGTAAGTGCTGACAACTGTTAGATTCGAAATCTTTCGTTTTCTGTCTGGGAGCAATTTACTATGGAAAATTTAATGTATAGTAAATTACACCTGAATTCTCACGTATGTTTTTCCAAAATGTATATCATAATATCGTATATTATTAGCATCTTATTATAAAATACTTAAAAATTAATATATATTATTATGTTGTGTTATTATACTTAATTTCTGTTGTTAACTTAAAGTTAATGAATATATATTGAATTTGAAATTTTAATTTGTTTAAAAAAGAAAATATTAATTGTTTATTGAGCTCTGATGATGGAGCACAAGCATATTGTATATTCTTATTTTTTGTTTGCCCTTGCCAGGGTCTCCTTCCCTGTCCTGCTTCCTTGCCATTTCTTTTGTTATCCAATCTTCTCTTTTCTTCTTTGTTCGTATTGAACAGCTTAATTATTGTGGTCGTTACACAGCAATCCCGAACTCAGCTCTCGCGTATTATTCTATTACGATGTTGTATTGTCTGGAGTATATAAATTAATCCTTTCATATAGAGAAGAGATTTTTTATTTAAATGCAGAATAACAAATCTGGATAAGTCTTCCAGAATAACGAGTCTTGAAATCTCCTAGCCATCTGGAAGTTTAGAAATATGTAACATTATCTAATTGCATTGTTAGTTCTTAGTATCAGTTGACATAAAATAATAATGTTAAATTTGATGTTTAGATTAACATTTATCGTTAAATGTGAATCTAAACGTAATGTATAACGTCGAAGACAAACGTTAAATATGACGTTTAGAAATATTTAACTTGTCTAACTGTATAGTAATTGCTTAGTACCGGTTGACGTTAAATGATAACATTAAATATGATATTAAATGGTGTAACATTTTACGCTATAGGAACCCAAATAGGTTCAATCATATCTGAATTCTAATAAGTAAGTAAGTATGACGGAACTAGACTCTTAAGGTCCAAACCGGCGGTGCTGATCTCCGTTTCATGGCGCTTCAGCCAAAAAGTTCAATGGGGAATTGGGGGCCAGCCATCCTTTGCTTTTACACACCCCTCCTACTTACCTTCCACAAATATCTCAGGTAACCAGTTAGAGCTGGGTCAACGCTGGCTGAGCTTGAAGTCACGTCATTGACCCCGTCCTAAACCAAATAACTGGCTGCGCAAAGGATCGAACCTGTACCCCTTTTACAAAGAATTCTCAAACCAGCGCGCCAACCACTTAACCAGGAACAGCTTGATTCTAATGAAATTCTGAATAAAAAAAAAAAAACACTTCCAAGTATAGGATGAAGCAAGGAGATTCAAGGAGAAAAGAACAAAGTTTAAAATATATAGCAAAAATCTGCTCAATTAAGCATTTTTTGTGAGTATTTTCAGCCTTTTTTGAAAATATTAACGACCCTAAATTCGAGTCCGGGTTACTTCCAGGGCAGTTTTGAACAATTTTGTGGTTTAAATATCAAACATCATTACATATCAATGTCACAAATATCAATATCATAAACATCATATAACAGAAAAAAATACATTTTTTAAATGGTTGTCTAATGCTACGTTTAACGTCAATTATAAATATCCAAAGAGAATTTGTTTAGTGGTGTTAGTTTTTTCAAATAATAATTTTTTGAGTATGTTGTTTGGGAAAACTTTCGATGATTTTTTAACCCTTGATTACTTTTTGAGTGCAACCTGTTATTATGAATCCAATAAAGCAATAAATCCCTAGAATATCAGTAACTACCTGCAGCACCATAGGAGTTTATTTTGCAACAAAATTGACTTACCTTCTGATTCTTATTTTATACCCATATTTTTTTGGGGTTTTATGTATACCCAGAGTTTGGTGGAATCACATAGTCGATCTGTGTCTTTTGTTCATTACAAAACGAGAAAATAAAAGAAGAAGAAATAAAACATATAAAAATCCCATATGAACATAACATATAAATATGTAAAAACATTGTAATTTTGGATTATAAATCTCATGTAGTAGAGCATTATAAAGTCATATTCAAATCTTAAAATGAAAAGTAGATTGAAATTGATTTAGCACATGTTAGATGAAGAAGTGCTGAAGAAGTTGGTGAAGCATATGTCTTCAAAGGAAGGCATACGCAAAAGATGATAACTATTACTTAAATCGAAGTCACATGAAAACATGATTTGTTAATCAAAATGAAGGCGAATTTACACAAGAAATTCTTCGGTGGTTTTGAAAGTTCTGATCTCAATCTGATGAATTCAGCAGATTCTACACCAGAAGATTCATCGCAGCAGAAATAAAACAAAACTTCACTAGTATTATGAAGACTTCAGAGAGACAAAACAAGGCTTCAATTGCATTTTTAATAAAAGGAGGAGGGGGTTCAAAATAAGACAAAAGCGATGTATATGTTCTGATTTAGAGAAGTGTCTATGTATGTTTTTTTTTGCAAGACGCCTAGTATACTCCAAGACTGCTGTAGTATTCATTACATAGCTGCATTATTTTATTTTTCTAAATATCTTTATTTTTTATTTTTTTTTATATATTTATATTTTATTAAATATCTTTTAGCATGCTGAAGCGGTTG
Organism: Artemia franciscana; assembly: GCF_032884065.1. Taxonomy (NCBI): domain Eukaryota; kingdom Metazoa; phylum Arthropoda; class Branchiopoda; order Anostraca; family Artemiidae; genus Artemia; species Artemia franciscana. Next base: position 11,153,210 of record NC_088867.1, on the reverse strand, counting down.
GATTTGACTTGACATTTGATTTTGAAAATCAAATACGATCACCCTTGGATCAATGTATTAGAGCTACAAGAGCTAAATTCCTTGATGCAACTATGGTAAGCTCGTATTTCTATATGTTTTCATATAATTCTCTTATTTTCTTATCGGGGGATACATAGGAGAGGTGAATAACACTTCAACTTGCTTTGACAAACTGGAAGTGCTTAATGTAGGCGTAATAGTTAATAGGTAACGCGGTTACCTGTTAAGAATTTCGCTGATCAATGTTGAAATTCTTTAAGTCCAGAGGTTTTTCGTGTAGTAATAATGATAATAATATTAATAATATTAATAATAATTAATAATAATTAATAATAATAATAATATTTTTCGTGTAGTGATAATAAATCTCTCCATAATAATAAAAGTTTGTCATGCTGATGATTTTGTTGTCACGTATTCAAGTGGAACTAGAGCCTGTTTCCCTGTGAGATTTTCAAAGCTTCATTTATGGAACTCTATCACAGAGAGTATTTGGGTGGCTAAGCACCTTGAAATGTTTAAAAGTAAATTGCAAAAATGTTTATTGGGAAAAGATTCACAGTTCTTGTTTATTCGTTGTCATTATTTTTTTTTCACTAATGTTATTATTGAAATATGGTTGATGAGAGGTTGGTAATAGGGGTATTTTTGGTTATGTAATTTATTAAATTTAGGCAATATTTTAGTTATGGGATTTCGTTTCTTCTTTTGTTAATTATTTGTTATAAAATGTAAGTAACCGCTCGATTTGCCTTTTTTTTAAATAGTGGCTATTAGTAGTTTAGTCTTTGTTTTTGTTAGTAATAAATTATACTTGAACTTGAACTGTAATTGTGTAGGCTGGGCTAGATCTTCCTCTTAGATTTCGTCAATTAATTGTCCCAATGGAACCTTTCCAAGGTGGGATTATTTTCTCTCTTGTGTCTTAATGTATTATGAAGTTTTGAAACGTGTGTAGAATCCTCTGGTTCATTCTTTCTCTTTCACCCAGACTAGGATTCATTTACTTCGTAGTCTAAAGCAAAGTCCTTGCGCTAATTAACCTTTAATTTATTGGCTCCAGTGTTTTACTCGGACTGCTTAATTTTCTTTTTAAATGTTCAGATATAATGTTCTTTGCGAAACGACTCACGAAACGAACTTGCGACTTTGCGAAACGAAACGACTAAATTGAAACGATTAAAACAAAAGTATTAAAAAGAACTTATAAACGCTTCATCTCCAAATGGACTAAACTGTAAAAAAGGAAAATCCTGCTGTACAGAAAATTGATATCTTTGACTAAACATAAAAGTGGTTTTGGTGTCACCAAACCATTTTTTTGGTGTCACCTGGACCTATCTTAGATCTATTAGAATCTGAAAGTTGTGACTTGCGTTTTCGAAATAAAATAATTACTAGAATTTTTTTTCAATATTCCTTTATTCTCTATAATTTAGTGTCAACTATATTTTGTATCTACTGTCAATTTGATATTTTTAGTGCATTTGAGGATAAAAACAAAATCTGATTTTTTTTTTCAACTTTTAAGTACCAAGGACATCAAAATGAACCATTTTTTTGGTGTCACCTGGACCTATCATAGATCTATTAGTATCTGAAAATTGTGACTTCGTTTTCGAAATAAAATAATTACTAGAATTTTTTTTTCAATTTTCCTTTATCCTCTATAACTTAGTGTCAACTATATTTTGTATCTACTGTCAATTTGATATTTTTAGTGCATTTGAGGATAAGAGCGAAATCTGATGTTTTTTTTTTCAACTTTTAAGTACCAAAGACATTTCCGTCAGTGTTGCCATATTGAACTGTGAAAATAAAATAAGCAAAATCAAATAGCTAAAATTGAAAGCGCTCTTCGTCCGTAAAAATTCAAACATCGACACTCTGTTGAACCCCAAAGACAACTACACTTTCAAAGGAAAGGTGAATCTTCTTAAACTCTTTGATGCCACGTGTTTTAGCTTATCTTATACTGATTTTTTTTTACCAACGTTTCTTTTATGATAAATTCGGCGGAAATACATATGGACTGCAAAACTTCATATGGAGGGGCTTTTCATTTAAAATTGACTTCTCTATTCTTGCGTTTTTCAAAAGATAGATTTGGCTGTGTAAGTTTTCCTGTAACCAATTGAAAAATCATTTCGCTTTCACTGTCCTTCGTAATTTAAAGTTGGCTCACAAAATATAGACATATGCATTCATGTGAATACAAATCTTCAGAGGAAAAAAGTGGCTGTTCTTTCCTTTAAAGATCAGCGACTTCAGTAATTTTAGAGTTTTTTTACACTTTCATTTGACTCATATCCTCTACATAAGCTGGTTCAGATCTTTCCAGGAGGAGAGAGAATGTCTTTATGCTCCTCCAAGTTTTAAAAAGTGGATATGAAGAATAATGCTAATGTTAGAATTCTAAAAGAATTTAAAAGAAATTTACTAGGCTGTGAATTATTGATGGTTTATCTTTAGGCAGCTCTGATTTATTATTCTTTTTGTATCTGTAAGATTGATATATTTAGGAAAAATAAAAACAATCATGGTGTTTTTATGTGTTTTTGTAAATTATTTTTATTATTTTTTTCCATTTCACTTGTATTTATTGGTTGATTGAAACTGCATTAGTTCATGAGAGCTTAGTGGCTACTAGTATTTTTTTATTTTTTTCCAGATTTGAAATCAATTGTTAGTTTGCCAAGGGAGTTCCCAGGCCGGTCGGGTCAAAGTGATAAATTTTGTCGAAGTGAAAAAAGACTTGAAAACCTAATTAGATTAAAGCCAAGACAGATTGTCTCTGTGAGAGAGACAAAGCTGGCATAACTTTTTCACCGTTGTATAGAAATGATTAATTTTACTTCTTTATGATAGTCTATCATTCTAGCATCACCGTTGAATTATTATATTCAATCAATTTTTCATCTAGTCACTATCGAGATGGAGTTTAATAATGTTATCCCGTGTTTTTCTTGATGATCCTTTAAAAATTCTTTTTTTGCAAGAACAATAGAAAAAATGTTGTTTCTTTGTGATTTGAAAAATATGTCAACATGTTTCCCTGACACCATTATTTATACTAAATTAAGGCATTAATTTTGCACTGTGTTAGAAAATCAAATAACGACATTCCTCGATTTTTAATAATCAGTCCAAAGACGAAAAAATTTCAAAACTTTCTCCAGGATGACGTTACTTTTAAGAAGCGAGAACGATCAGTCATTTTATTTATGATGGTAAGGGTGATAGTGAATCTCGAAAAGCCCTTTATCTGGTACTTTTTGGCACATTGATGCACCCTTTTGAACTTTTGAACTTTACTTTTAAAATTTGATGCACAACAGTGAAGCTCTCCTAGTAGGGCTCCCAACACTTCTGTGACTTACTAGGAGACATCGTAAAACACCTTCCAGAGGGTACTGCAGGCAGGGTCCTATTTGAGGCTGACTTATGGCCCTTTCACACTACATCGTAGAATATTTCCTGGTAGCATACTCTCTTTTAAGAATTTTTTACGCTATATGATCATATAGAGCGAAATTAGGTTGGTTTTGCTCGAAATCTAGGTATTGCTAAATAAAGTCGAGCCCTGCTTAGAATTATAAGTTGTATAAGCCCAGAAGCAGCAAAATAGAATTTCGGGATAAGCAATTAATCAATTCTGTAAAAGACACTTTTCCTAAAAAGCCTTTTACGTTTGAAAAGAACTTGAATCTGCATCTTTTTTCCGCATTTTTAATTTGAAATAATTTGATTGTGATGATTGTAGATGATGTTAGGCTATGAATATGATCATTGTTGGAATTTTTTGTTAGCCTAGTGGGAAAGGACTCGTTTAAGTTTGAAAGCTTACACTTAACATAGCGTAACTTGACTGCTTGGTGGGAAAATTGCATATTTAGTTTGAAAACCATTTTAATGGAACCATTGCACTACCTCAAAAAGTTTGGTCGTAACCCTGGGAAGTTCGTTTTTGACAGAAGTTTATTCTTTCAAGAAAACTATTGGGCGGTAAAAAAGTTTTAGCTTTTGCTATTGACAAGCGGGGGGGGGGTGGGTGGGTATTAGTGGTCTCGTCTGTACTACTTCCAACATCTTCAGGTTATCTTAATCGGAGCTCCTAAGAGAACAATTTCCGCTAAATTTTCTTTTTCTCTTATAGAATTGAAACTAAAAAGAAAAAAAAATTATTGCTTTCTACTAATTTGGTGTGTCTTTTTCTTAATCGCTTTCTGCCTTAATTGCTAAATGTCTTTTAATCTTCTTTTCCACTTCATCGATAAATGTATTTACCTGTTTGCGTATCACAAATTAATGTGATAACTTGATTAAACTTGCCGAACATATAATTTACCTCATCTATGTAGGTTCGAGCCCAGGAAGAATCGTGGAAAGCCGTAAATCTTTTAAATTTAGCAGCAGCAAACAAGTTCAAATCTGAAATGTTTGATCTTGGTGTAAAGTCTTCCCTTGACTCCTTCATAAAAGGTGAGTCATCCTGTAATAATTCCAATTGGATGCTGATGATCTTTGCTCTTCTTCTTCTTCAGCAATTGAGTGTTTATAATTTAATTTCTTAGACTGCACGGCGTTTCCATTTGTAAATAATTATAATAGTTGTCGTCTTGGATATTACTAAGATGTTAGTTTTTTTGTATTTTCGTTTATGTTTTGATTGTTTCTTTAATTTATATATTCTATTTAATTTAGTTTTTATATGTATATTTTTTTACGCTGATAAAGGCTTCTGGAATAAATTCAATAGAATGCTGATGATATTTGCTCTTCTTCTTCAGCGATTGAGTGTTTATAATTTAATTTCTTAGACGACACTGCCTTTCCATTCACAATAATTTTAATAGTTGTCAAATTGAATATTATTAAGATTTTAGTTTTTTAGTTTTTTGTTCGTATTTTGATTTTTTCTTTAATTTATATGTTGTATTTAATTTAATTTAGTTTAGTTTTTATATGTATCTTTTTTACGCTGATAAAGGCTTCTGGACGTGAAGTCGAAATATTTGGACCTTTTTTATAGTTAATTGAAGAAACTTTTTACACAAAACAAGTTTTTCAAAGAAAAGTAAATAGCTCCAGTCAAGAATGGGCAGAAATAATGTCAAATGATCTTCCAAGCGTAAAACTACCACAAATCACTAACAATAGATAAATTAAAGTCAGAACGAACCGAGATTACAATAAATAGCCAAGTCAAATTCAAAAAGAGCAAAAATTAACATGAATAGGGCTAATAACCCTCATGCCTTCTCAAGACCAGAACACAAAAAACAAATAATAAAAATAATAAAAAATAATAAAAACAAATAAAACAAAAAACAACAACAAAAACAAATGGCCGCGGATGGTGGGTTTAATTTACATATACTGATATTTATTCCTTAAAGTTTTGATAATTTTTCTTTATGAAAGTAAGAGAATTGAAAATATGTCAAACGTATTTTGTTTATTAAAATTGTTAGAGCAGAAGAAGCCATTGTAGCATCCCCAAGAGTTTTAACTTAATACTCCCAGTCGTTCTCGACATATTTCTGAGGTGTCTTATTGGCAACTATAAACATAATGCCTTTTGAGTTATTTTAGTGCAATATTCACTTTTAAAGAATAATGGGCCAATTGTATAATTGTGGGGGGTTGACATGCCTCATACCTCTAAAGACATATTTTCTGGACCGTTCTACTATGCTGAGAAAAACGGCTGTCTCAAAATTTTGACTGGATGTGTTTGGAAAATGAATGGATTTGTGATAATGGCTGCTTGCCCTCCAGTCTCTTTTTACTCTTAAAAAGGGCACCAGAACTTTTAATTTTGAATCGAACTAGCTTTTTCAAAAGTTTCAATGATATTCCTAGCTATTATAGAGCGGTGCTGCCTATGATATTAATTATATGCTCCTTTGAAAACCTGAATGCATACATTTTTTTTTCGTTTAATTGAAACTCCTAAACGTTCCCTATAAGCTTCATCTTAATACCCTTAGCGTCATTAGTTACAGTAACTGTAGTGGTGGTATTAAAAGTATACATATAGTGCCATCTGGCTAGTTTAAAGTCCCCCACCACTTACCCTTAAAGGTCTAAATTAATAATATGTTGCTCTTCAGATATTGCTTTGCTCCCTTCTCGAAAGTCCACACGCTCATATTTTGTTTTGATTTAGTTCAACATCCGCCTAAATATTTCTTAAAAGCTTCACTTAATACCCTTAGCTTGCACAGTAGCATAGTTGTAGCAGCATTAGTTGCAGTATGCGCATGACACCTTTGGTTTCTTCAACACACGCTGAAATTTCAGCTATGTTCATGCCAATAACCAGTCTCGAAGCATTTCTGATGCGTCTGCTTGACAACCTCTGTGTGCATAGTTTGTTTCAAATTAGTTCCGTACAGTTTCTATATATTCCAAATTTTTCACCACAGTATCCTTAGTTTTAATAGCAGTAGTAGTAGTAGTAAAATTAATTGTAGTAGCGTAAGCTTTAGTGGCAGTAGTAGTAATAGGAGTAATAATAGTAACAGCGGCAGTGGTATGAGTAGAAGCAGTAGGATTAGGATGCAAATATTTCTTTTGGTTAGTTTAACATCCCTAACAACAAGCCCTTTTAGTTTCAACTTCACACCCCAAACTGTTCCGAAGATATTACTGTTACACCCTTTTGCAACCTGCATACAGAGGGCGTGTTCTGATTCAATTCACATTCTCCCTCAAAATTGCTTGAAAATTTTACCTTCGTACCCTTATGCATAGTCGTAACTGGAGTCACAGTAGTAGTTTTGATATATTACTAGAAATAGTATTGAATAGCGGTAGGACTGTTAGCAGCAGTATTATCAACCTATTACCTATGATCAGTTGGACATCCCTCTCATCAAATCCTGGACGTTTCACCTTGATACAATTAGCCATTGCTATGGAATTGCTGGTATTTCCTTTTGATAACCTGTATTTTCATATACTTCTTGAAATTTTCATCTCAATGCTCTTAGCCTTACAAGTAGTTGCGACAGAAGTAGTAGTAGCAGCAGTAGTAAATGTAGCAGTAGCAGTAGTATTAGCAACAGTGTGCAACATACTGCCTTTTGGTGATGTTATCTTCCCTTAAAGTATTTTCTAAAAGTTCCAACTGAATGCCCAAATCGATCCCTGAGATACGGTATTTTGACAGTGTGCATGCATGCAGGGTCTTTTGATTTAGTTCAAATTTCCCCGTAACTATGTAAATGGAGAAGTGTGGTAGTAGAAGTGGTGGTAGCTGTTTTAGTATTGTTAGCATGCAAATATTGCTTTTTTGATAATCTCTCTCATAACTTCCTGAATTTTCCAAATTAATATACTCAGTTATTCCTGAGTTGCCCCCTTTTGACAATCCGTATACACATAACGTGTTTTGATTTAGTTCAACGCCCCTCTCAACAATCTCTGAATGTCTCATATGAATATTTTTCTTCTTATTGGAAAGTAAAGCTTAAACATGCACACCTTTCTCAATAACATATACTAGGTGAAAACAATGAACGAATTGCCTAACTTAGAGCCCTTCTCCTGAAGACTGTGGGGAGTTTAACATCCCCAAAGACATTATTCCCGGACCTTTCAGCAAGGCTGAACAAAAGCAAGGCTGAACGAGTTATGCCCCGGGCATAACTTACAATCCTTGCCAATGGGCCCTGGGGGGTCGTCTACACCCTAGAGACATTGTTATATTATTTTGGACTATTGGTAACAAAATGGCTATCTCACAATTTCAGTTTTGGGAAAAGAGGATGCCACGGAGGGGGTTTAGTTGTTCGTTATCATGTTTGACTCTTAAAAAGGAACTAGAACTATACATTTCAAATCAAATGAGCCTCTTCTAAAGTTCACAAGACCACCTCTTCCGTAAAAGCCTTATACACCCCTGAGGTATAAGTTACCACCCATACCCCCAAACTTTGGTGAATTCTGTCCACTTCAAAGGCCTTATTATATGATCTTCGGACTATGTTTGAACGAATGGCTATTTCAAAATTTTTATCGGATGCATTTGTGGAAAATACAACGCAGAAGGGGGGGGGGAGAGAAGCGGATACCCCCGATCACTTTGACTCCTAAAAAGGGAACTAGAACATCTGATTTTCAGTCCAATGAGCCCCATCCAGAGTTTATCTGACCACCCTTTCAATAAAAAACCTTATATGCCTTCGGGGCCTAACTTTACAGCCCTTGCGCTGACCGCTGTGGGGGGTATCATCCTTAAAAACACAATTTCCAGACCTTTCAACTACGCTGAACAAAATGGCTCCCACACAATTTTGATTAGATGTATTTTGAGAATTGATTGGCGTGGGGGGGCTTGTTTGCCTCCTAACGCTTTTGACTATTAAAAAAGGCCCTTTCAATTTCCAACCGAATGTTTTTTTGAAGTTTTTACGACAACAAATGGCCATATAAAATATTTTATTAGATACAGTGTGTGTGTGTGTGGGGGTATCCATCCTCTGATCACTTTGAATCTTAAAAAGGTACTACAACTTCTGATTACATATCCAATGAGCTCCCTCTGAACTTTATACGGCCACCCTTTCTTTGAAAACTTTATATGCCCCCAGGGCATAACTTGTAGCACTTGCCCAAAGGGCTTTTGAATGAGCCGTTTGAGAAGTTTCTACGACAAGAAATGGTCATCTCAAAATTGATATCTTATGCATTTTAGGAAAATACGAGATGGCGGGGGGGGGGGGTATCCGCCCTCCGATCACTTTGAATCTTAAGAAGGATATTAGAACTTCTGCTTACCAATCTAATAAGCCACATCCGAAGTTTATGCGACCACCCTTTCTATAAAAACTATATGCCCCTAGGGCATTACTTACAACCCCTGCCTTGAGGGCTGGAGGGAGGAGTGTCATCCTCAAAGTCATCCTAGCGCTGAACTAAATAGTTGTCTCGAAATTTTGATTGGATGTGTTTGGGGAAATGGTGGGTGTGAGGGGGGGGGGGCTAGTCGCCCTCTAATCACTTTTGACTATTAAAAGAGGCCTTAGCCCCTTCAATCTCCCATTGAATGAGCCGTTTTAGAAGTTTCTACGACTAGAAATGGCCATCTCAAAATATATATCTTATGCATTCTAGGAAAATACGAGATGGGGGGGGGGGGGAGTATCTGCCCTCCGATCACTTTGAATCTTAAGAAGGATATTATAACTTCTGATTACAAATCTAATAAGCCACATCCGAAGTTTATACGACCACCCTTTCTATAAAAACTATATGCCCCTAGAGCATTACTTACAACCACTGCCCTGAGGGCTACAGGGAGGAGTGTCATCCTCAAAGATATAATTTCTGGGACGTTTAACTACGTTGAAAAAAATAGCTATATAAAATTTTTGATTGGATTGTTTGAAGAAATGGTTGGCGTGGTAGGGGCGTTAGTTGCCCTCTACTCACTTTCGACTATTAAAAGGGGCACTAGTCCCTTCAATATCCAATCAAATGAGCCTTTTTAGAAGTGTCTACGGCAACAAATGGCAATCTCGAAATTTCTATCACATGCATTTCGGGAAAGTAAGAGGTGTGGGGAAGGGGTGTCCACCCTCCGATCACTCTGAATCTGTAGAACTTCTGGCACTAGAACTTCAGACTACTATTCCAATGAGCCCCCTCCAAAACTTATACGATCACCCTTATTAATAAAACTTATATGCCCTCAGAGCATAACTTACAACCCTTGCTCTGAGGGATGTGGGTGGTTATAATCTTCAAATACATAGTTTCCAGAAATTTCTACTAATTTGAACAAAAGGGCTGTCTAAAAATTTTGATTTGATGTGTTTGGGGGAATGGTGGGCGTCGGAGGGGGTTTAGTTGCCCTCCAATCACTTTTGACCATTAAAAAGGGCACTAGCTTTTTCAATTCAATCGAATGAGCCCTTTCGAAGTTCCTACGATAAGTCCTTTGATGCGAAGTGCTCTGGCCAAAGACGCTAAAAAAAAAACATAGTGCCCACATCACTCTTTACATAGGCAGCGCTATTACGCTGCCTATGATTAATCAGACTGGATATTATTGAAAAAATTTTAGGTTTTAGAAAATTTTTTGCAATGAGACCTGCAAAGTTTCTTCATAAAATGACAAAAATATGATGTTAGAAAAATAAGAAACACACAGAACCATTAGCGATTCTTATTCCGTATTACATATATGTTCCACGGCCCTTAGTCCTTTTTCTTGTTGAAACTGATGTTTCTCAAAATTCGAGAGGGGGATGACCAGGGGCGTAATTTAACCCTCAGATGAAATCAGGTTTATTCAAAAATAATTGTCAAAACTAAGATAAGCCTGCATAATTCAATCATCCAGAGAAACGGGTCAGTTTCCTTTAGTGTATCTTTGCCTTTATTGTATTATATGGCTCATTTTTCAGTTCTCATTGTCATTTTACTTGGTTTAAGAAAATTAGCTCCAACTTTATACCCCTCCCCCTGGATTCTGACGAAATTACGCCTCTGCTGATGATCTTCTAAAAGCTGAGCGTGACATTCCAATTTTTTTGCGCGTCATATAAAGAACAAAAAAAAACTGTACCTTTTCTGCGTAATAATAAGACAGGCTTCTTCTAAAAATGAATCTCTTCCTGAATTCAGTATTTATTATCATCTAAAGTATCTATATTATATACTAAATCTACCTGATAAGATAATTACCCCAGCCTGTCCATACCTAGTCATTATCGTAACCTACTAATGAAACCTTGCACAGGGTTATGCTCCTTGAGGTTGATAATTCTTTTCTATTCCGTCCTTTGCATTTTTCTAAAGTTTGATATATGACTAATTCCTTTTTTAACTGGTTATTCTTTGATTATATATTTAAATATGTTCTAAGACCACATTTGCTATAGACACAACTTCTAGACAAAAGAACTGTTTGACAATAAACATCAAATAACAGTAAAATAAAAAGAATAATTGAGATGTTTGTAAAAACCATGATAATTTAATACGAAGAGAATAATCTAACATTTCTTCTCATCTTAAACAAAGATCAATTGATCATATTAGCACAAATCAGGTTATTAGACAGGCGTAGTTAAAACGTAGTTGTTTAACTTAGTTGTTTCCAGTTACAGTTTACTTCATAAAATAATTTTTTCTTGTTTTATATTTAACTTTTTTCCCTTCCCTCTTTTTGGGTGTTGAGTGCTGACGACAGCTCGGCTGAGGTTCTTGCCAAAATATCCGTTTTGTCTTCTCCTTCGCTTCTTTTTCATTGGCTAAAAAAAAAACACAAGCTCTTAGTTTCTTAATTTTTTTTTTTACATTTTCTCGTTATTATTTTCACTATTTGTCAAATATTATTTATTTCTAGGAAGATAAACTAGGAAAAAAAAATTACGGCCCACGTCTAATAGTTTGTTTAAATAATCACGGCTGCTGTTTTCCTAAGAGATGTTAAATGAAAAAACACGTTTTTTGAACTGAAAGTAAGGAGCAACATAAAAATTCTAAACGAACCGAAACCCCATCAACCCTTGCTCTTTACGCTGGAGCCTTAAAGCTTTTCAAAAATAAATCTAATTCAAAATCGACAGCCCTTGTGTTTGAGTGGTCTTCCTTAAAGAATCACGACAAAAAATCAAACTTTAGCGTAAAGAACGAGGGTTTAGAAGTGGCAATTTTTTCATATACAGAATAATTTCTATTCGTTTTAAGGTTTAATGTTGTTCCTTACTTTCAGCTTAAAACAATTATTCTTTAAATTTAATTTCTGACTCTTTCAAATCATGTTATTCCCCCTTCACTCCTCTCGCGTAACATTATTAACAGATCTCCCTGTAGAAAATCCCCCTCCTCCCCGCAGAAAATTAACCCCAAAAATTTGTGAATATTTCCCAATAACAAATACTATATGTGATCAGTATGGGCAAATTGCAAAACTTGCAGCCCTTTCCCCAGGGACTCTGGAGGTTTATGTAATCACCAAAAGCATAGCTATTGGGCCTTTCGACTAAGCTGAATTAAACGGCTGTCATAAAGTTTTGATCGAATTTCTTTGGGGGAAAATGGGCATGGAAGGGGGGCTAGGTGTCCTCCAATATTTTTTGGGCGCATAAAAAGAACACTATAACTTTTTGTTTCCGTTCGAATGAGGTTTCTCCCGATCTTCTAAGACCACTGGTTCGACACCATCAACCCTGAAAAAACAGAGCAAAAAACAAATACGCATCCATGATGATTGTTCTGCAAAAAAAAAAAAAAAAAAATAAAAATTAGAGTAAGAAACCTCTACAGTAGGCTTCTCTGATACGTTGAACCTAATGACGTTATTTTTGTTTTTCCAAAATTAGGCAAATATTCTCAGGCTCGCAGCTTTTGATGGGTATCATTAAATTTAATGGACTTTTTTATGTTTGGGATCAGCGTAAAAAGCTAACCCTTTTGATGTATTTACTGTTATCAAAATTTCTTTTTTAGAGTTTCGGTTTCTATTGGGCCGAGTTGTTCTTTACTTTACAGTTCGTTGCCACGAACTGTAAAATAAGAGTGGTAATTTGTACTGTATATAACTGGCAGTGTCGGTAAGGAAACCGATCTTTGGAATCCCCTTTGTTTGTGTATGTTAATGGATCAAAATATTGCCAAATAAATCCAAACGTTGATTCTGGCTCAGATAGTTGAGAATATGACTCCCGATTTTGAGATCACCCTTGATCCTGATCTCGAGGTTTCGAGAAACCATGACTCGAAGCTCAAAAAAAAAACTCTCTTATCTTTGCAAAAGAGTACACGCTATATTTCACCCAACAGGCTTTGCTGCTAATTTCGGTCGGAGAAAATAACCATTCATATTTGTTAGGAAAAACAACAAATCCTCCCATTTCAATAATTTCGGTCTTGGAGGAGAAAAGTGTGTTCTAAGCAAAGAAGAAACAACAAAGAAAAAAAATGGTTAATAACAATTAAATAATAATTAGCAATTTTTAGAGCTGAAAAAAAAATACAAGCAGAAAAATACAAGAAAATATAAATAAAATGCAATATATATATTAAGAGACATAATTAAATATAACTAAAATAACATATAAATGCGGAACTGTCGCTTCTATTTGGAATACGGAAAAGACCCCTTGAATTGTAATTCTTATAGACCAATTACAGTTGTCAGCAATCTAAGTAAGCTATTTAAATACATTCTTCTGCCGCATATCAATACAAACCGCAGCTTGGATACCAATACAGTTATGAAAAATCCTATCTTGCCCATGAGAAGCGTTTGGTGGTACAGAGCTCTGAACTTGGTGCCTCCTCCAAGCCTGCGATCTGACACGTAGATCGTACTACATCACCGTAGGCGGGAACGCAATTTTCTTTTGTTGCATACGCGGTGAAAATGCTTGGGAGGTCTATTGGTATCTACGCTGTGGGTTCCTGTCTCCAGCCGCTAGCATGGCTACCGCGCACTGTGTCCCAAAAATAAATCGAGTTTCCATTACTGTATTGTTATCTAAGCTGTGATGCAAACTGTGAACTTGATGCGAATCAGTTCGGATTCAAATCAGTGCTGGTTGTCAACATGCTCATCGCGCAATAGCTACTTTATTACAGGCTGCTACTTCACTCAGACCAACGGTCATAAACCTCACATTTGTACGCTTGACTTAGCTAAGACATTTGATCCTGTTTGCCATGTCCAGCTTTCGCAGTCTTTCGCTGTATCAGGAGTTAAATTGTAGAGATGTAGTCTATAAGATTTAATAAGCAGAATTTAATTGTTCGAGGAGCTGATTTACAGAAGTTTTAGAGTTAACTAGAATTAGCCATGCATCGTTTTACATACAAGAAATGAAAAAAAATAGAGATAAAAAACCGTAAAGTTTCTAATGAAGACAGTGAAACAATCTAACTAAATTTGGAATGTTTCGCAATCATATCTGGTAATGTTCTTAGCTGGAAAGTAATACATAATTAATGAAAAAGAGCAATAATATTTTAAGAAATACGAAACATAGTAAAAAAAGAAAAAGTTAAAGAACAAAAGTTCATATCTAAACAGAACTAAGAGAAAAAAGTAACAAAAATATTAGTAATTTTATTTAATAGGTAGGTTTATTAAGATTTAATTATCAAATTATAGTTTAAATTAGATAAAAGTAATTACGAAGCACAGGTAGTCAAGTTTTTTGCAAAAATAATCCACTGTCAGAACGCAGCTGAATTTGTTTATTCTGTTAGTATTATATTCATTAACCTCTTTTCTCTCTTTTTTTCCATACCTTGTTTTAAATTCTTCAGTTAATGTATTTGCTTGTTCTTATCGATCAGTCAAAACTCTTGCAGGCTATTATTAATCAGATTTGTTATTTTGAAAGATGCTTTGTATTTATTCAACTTTTTAATAATTAGTTTCTATTCAAAAATGAGTGTAAAAGATAAAAAAGGAATTGGTCACACCGTTTCTTAAGCAAAAGCCTGCACATGATCGCATTATATAACTAAATCTAAATCATTACCATATTTAACGATAGTCCTAATTCTTCCTTCAAAAAAAAAAAAGTTTCATCCATTCAAAAAACCCCACAATCTACCTCTCAGACACACCTGATAATTCACCATGACATACATCAAAATTCCTCATATCCTTGAAAATTTATTTGAATTTTTTTTTTTTTTTTATTCCAACTGCTAAGCTTAGGAAGTAACCAATAGAATTTTATTCCAACAATAGAACATAAAGAGTGATCTAAATCATTGCCATATTTAACGATGGTCCTAATTCTTCCTTCCAAAAAAAAGAAAAAAAAGAGAAAAGTTTCATCCATTCAAAAAACCTCACAATCTACCTCTCAGACACACCTGATAATTCACCATCACATATATCAAAATTCCTCATATCCTTGAAAATTTATTTGAAATTTTTTTTTTTTTTTTTTATTCCAACTGCTAAGCTTAGGAAGTAACCAATAGAACTATAAACGGAGACATGAAGATAAACTAAAAATAGTTTCTTCTTAAATTAAATAATACATACTTATTTCTTCTTAAAGATGATATACAACTTCAGCTGACTCAGAGTACTTTTCAATTTGCCAAAGGGTTTTTGACATTTGCTAAAGCGTCCATATCAATGGCTCGTACCCAGTATATGCAAAAACTGGTTGAAGATATCCTTGTAGAAGCTGGCAACTTTCATCTCAAGCATATTGAAAGCCGTTTTAATAAAAAGAAAGATGAAAAACAGGTTAGGTTTATTCTTATTATTCTATTTCTTAATATTTTAGAATTCGTTGACGAAGAAAAATTCACCTTAGGAATTATATCATAGGCAGCGCATAGGTAAAGAGTGATGTGGACCCAATGTATTATTTTTTGTTGTTGTTGTTGTCTTAGACCAGGGCACTTTGCATCGAAGGAGCTGACGTAGAAACTTCGAAAAGTTTCTGGAGTGAATGACAGTAAAAATTTTGAGACAGCCATTTTACAGTGTTTTTAAAAGCTCTGAGAATTATGGGTTTGAGGAATACACCCTTCCCACAGCCCTCAGCGCAAGGGTTGTAAGTTATGCCCAGGGGGCATGTAAGGTTTTATAGAAAGTGTGGTCGTATAAACTACGAGGGGGCTCATTGGATTTGTAATCAGATTTTCTAATACCCTTTTCGAGATTCAAAGTGATGGGAAGGCGGATATCCCCCCCTCCCCAACACTTCGTATTTTCCCGAAATGTATCTGATAGAAATTGTGAGACGGCCATTTCTTGTTGTAGAAACTTCTAAAACTGCTCATTCAATTGGAAATTGAAGGGGTAGGGCCTCTTTTAATATTCGACAGTGGTTAGAGGGCAACTAGCCCCCCCCCCACGCGCACCAATTCCCCAAAAACATCCAATCAAAATTTTGAGATAGCCATTTTGTTCAGCGTAGTTGAAAGGTCTGGAAATTTTATCTTTGAGGATGACGATCGCCCCCCTCCCCCCACATCCCTCAGCGCGAGGTTTGTAAGTTGTGCTCCAAGGGCATATACGGTTTTTTATGGAAAGGGTGGTCGTATCAATTACGGAGGGGGCTTATTGGATTGGAAATCAGTTGTTCTAGTTCCGTTTTTATGAATCAAAGTGATCGGGGGCACTTACTTTTCCCGAAATGCATTCAATTGAAACTATGTGATAGTCATTTTGTTACCAATAGTCTAAAAATCACATAACAATGTCTTTAGCGTGGACACAATCCCCCAGAGCCCATGGGCAAGAGTTGTAAGTTATGCCCGGGACATATAAGGTTTGTATGGAACGGGTAGTCCTATAAGCTTTGGATCAGACGGAGCTTATTTGATTGGAAGTCCGAAGTTTTAGTGTCCTTTTTAAGTGTCAAAAATAATTAGGGGGTAATCAGACTCAAGCCTACATTCCCCAAAACATATCCGATCGAAATTCTTAGGGGTTTATTTTGTTCAGCCTTGTTGAAAGGTCCAGTAATTATGTCTTTTGGGATATCAACCTCCCCACAGTCTTCAGGACAAGGACTTATAAGCTAGACAAGTCGTTCAGTGTTTACACACACTATATGCTATTGAGAAAGGCGTGTATGCATGTTTAAACTTTGCAAAATTCAGGAAATGATAAGGGCAAATTATGTTCTGGTCGTGAGAAGGCCATGGTTATCAGCCCTACCAATGTTAATTTTTGCTTGTTTTGAGTTTGATTCGACTACTTATTGTAATTTCTGTTCGTTTTGAATTATCATTTATTTATTTATATTAATGTATACTATATATACTATACTTATTAAATTATAAATTAATTTAATTTAATTAAATTAATTAATTAAATTAATTAATTAAATTTTAATTAATTTAATGAATTGTTGATGACATCGACAATGAGTGCTACCATTATCCAGGGATTTTCTCAGATTTCCCTTAGTTTCCTCAAAAGTGATTGTTTCAAAGTTGTCAGTGTCGGCAAGGAAATCCTGATTTGGGATTCCGTTTATTTATGTGTAATAATGGAGCAAAGATATAAAACCAAATATGAATTTTGGCTCAGATGGTTGAGACTCCCGATCTCGAGGTTACCCTATCCTGTTCTTAAATTCGGGGATAGTGGAAGCAATGAACACTACATAATTTCCGAGACTTTCAAATATATCAAATCCTTGAACTCAGTCTCAAATATGTATCTGCTAAGCTACTGAGACAATGGAGGTAGTCAAAGATCTATCAATTGAAAAAGTGGATTTTGCATCTGTATTTTGAAGTTAATACCTAGAACATTGAAATTATCTGCGTAATTTAAGCCCCAAAGAGTCTTACCTTTCTGCAACTTTCAACAATAGCCCCTGCTGTAGGGCAAGATCTATCAAAACAGTCTGAATAAACACTATTGCTGAAATCTTTTTTTCTTTTTTTTTTGCAAACCAAGTGCCATTTCACTTATATGTGAACAATTAAACACGCTTCCTTGACCGACCTTAAAAAAAAAAAAAAATTACATTTCGCAAATAGGGACTTGAAACCTCTCTGCTGAGGTCTTCTGTAATCCTCAGCTCGGTCATGTAATTTTCTTCAAGATCACTCTCCGTCTGCAGGATTTTCCCCTCTTTTTTAAAACTCGGAAAAATTCTAGGCTCATAGCTTTGAAGATAAATTTTAAAGTTGATGACTTTCACGTATTTGGGATTGTCAAAAAATTCTTTTCTTCTTATGTAATATACATGATTTCATTTTAAGAGCTTGGTTTACTGTTAGCACGAGCTACTGTGTACTAAAGTTTGCTACTACAAACAGTTGGATCAAAAATAATACACGCCCAATTATCTGTTTTATTAATACAGCTGCCTAATCATCTTATTAGTTATTCATTAATGTTCGTTCATTAGTTGTTTACTTATTTTATTTTAGTTTTCATTTTAGTTGTCTCCATTTTTTGGTCTTATTTTTGAATTTGTGTATCTTATTGAATATATCTTATTTATTTATTATAATAGGATATATTATAATTATCTATATTATTATATAGATATCAGTTGTTTATGGAATCGCACCCCCCCCCCCTCCCCATTTCAATTTTAAACTTACTAAACAGTCTATTCTTATCCTTTTTGTACATTGCAAATAGAATATCTTCCCGTTAGAGGCTTTAAAATGACGCCCGTTTATAATTATTAAAAAGATTAGGTGTTGAATTCAAGATTTTTGAAGTAATTACTTAGATTTCCCCTTATTTTTGCTTTAAATTTTATTTACCTTTTTCCTTCATAAGCAGGTTTTTCTCAAATCTTAACTTTATTAACTAAATTTGTGTTTGACTGCTTGTCGTCAATCCGTCATGCAGATGTATTCACTACTTAACGAAATTCTTAGATATAGTGAACTTCTATTCCAAGTAAAGTTGCCACTGGGGAGGGTGGACATTTGAACTCCTTAATAGAAGACCAAACATATAATAATGCGCAAAATTTTATACAAAAACTGCAGCGTAACACCCCTTCACCGGTAATTTTTTTTTACCAGTGTAGAAGGGTGTTATTTCGAGCTTAAAATAGAATATGATATTAATATACATACTTGCAGGGAGATGGGAGGAATGGGGAGCAGTTCCTAAAAATAACACTGGTTAAAATAACACTACACATAGTTAGGTACGTTCTCACTTGACAAATTCAAAGATTTCGATTTTATTTCCAGAGTCTTTTGAATTTTAAATTTGAGCATTTAAATTTGAATTTAAAACATCTAATTTTGCGGCAGATTTAATATAAAGTTACAAACTAAAAAGGAGCTCATGCTCAAATTCTTTTGTATTTTTGCAACAGATATTTTGTACAACTCTACCTATGCTGAACAAAATCTTAGTTTCTCCTACGAGTTACGTTTGTTCCTATAAATTCTTATATTCCTATATACTATGCCTAGTTATTACTATGTTGGTTGTCTGGACTTGAGGTAATGGTTAACAGAGATAGACGGGAGTATTCGTACTGCGACATTAGAGGTGAAATTCTTGGACCGTCGCAAGACGAACAACTGTGAAATTGTGTTAACTATTTTAAATTAGATTAAGAACTTAAATCTTTCCGAAATGTAATTACCTTATTTAACCGACCTTTGCATCATCTGTTGAGGAAAAATTAAAACTTTCTCCAGGACCCCCAAGAACCATGAGAACATACAAAGACTATAAATATACCAACTTAAAAAAAATTAACTAACAGAAAAAACAATAAACAAAGCAAAAATACCAGTAAAATACCTGGAATACCACATTAATGATTGTGCAAAGCCCCTCGCTACCGAACTTGTAAAACGCTCCATAAAAAAGTCCATATACATATCCTGTTTTTTGTTAGTTGCACTCCTGTCATTAATGTTCCCTTTATTCCGCTCCATGAGCCAAATTCCTTTTGCTGAAATGAAATATGAAATGAAGAGAGAGAATTATTATATTTTCCAAGCAAATATTACTCAGAACTCTACCTACACCGAAATGCCTTTGTTTGATCAACTGTGAAGGAAAGATTGTACACATGATGTACATGGACTTAGGGAAAATTTTCCCTTGACTAAGTAATATTTAATTTTGTTTTCGTATGTTTAGGAACTAGAAACAAAATAATATAGAATAGAAAGAAAAGATACACACTATAGAATATGGAATAGAAAGAAATAATATAGAAAGGAAAGAAACAAGAATTTACAAGTTCTAAGTAATATAGCAACCAAAACAGAGCCGCGTACTTATGTATGTTTGGTATGCCCCTCCCCCAAGAAAAAGGTGGCTCTTAAGATACCGAATGATTTAATTTCGGAAAATGCTAAAAAAAAAGTATGCACGAATATATATTGAGTGTGAGTATGTATAGCACAAATTTGTATATGGCTTTACCCAAATAAATTTTTTTAGAACTTCATAACTTGCGACGGCAAAGTTCTACGATACAAAATTTCTGTAAAGTTCTTTTTTTTCTCTAATTTATTATCATTTAATTACAGGAGCTTTTCATACGAATGAACGCGTCATTTTTACTCGAAATGGTGATCCCGGTGGTCGAAGATAAATGTATCACATTTTGGTCTCGTCCTGCTGCCAATTTACAGCGATTAATTCACACATTTTCACACCTTACCCTTGAGGATGGAAAAGATCGGTTTCTTTGAAAGGTATCCTTAGGATCTTGCCATGATGTTTTTCTTTTATTTGCTGATTTATTTTTACCCCGAGTTTTAAGGGAAGCTAAGAATTTATATAACTTAAGAAAAATCAAATTAGATTAGACATTTTCTTTTCGTTTATTGCTTAAAGCTGTCAATAATGGCTCAATTTACCTTAGCGTAGGCCGTATCCAGGAGGAGGGGGCTTAAGGAGTTTGAACCCCC
The DNA here is from genome assembly GCF_032884065.1 of Artemia franciscana. Classification (NCBI taxonomy): domain Eukaryota; kingdom Metazoa; phylum Arthropoda; class Branchiopoda; order Anostraca; family Artemiidae; genus Artemia; species Artemia franciscana. Next base: position 11,132,828 of record NC_088867.1, on the reverse strand, counting down.
CACTGAAATGTTTTTCCGACTTGTAAAAATGTAACAAAAATGTATTCCCCCCAAAAAAAAATCCTATATACGACCCTGACCTCAGCCTAGAAAATAAGTCAATCTCATCTTTTTTTATTATTATTAGTTTCTTAAAGTTTTCTTTTTTCCGTCTTTCAAAAAAAAATTATCCAAAAGGGACTTAGCACTTTAATCAAAAACAGTTTAATCACAAAGGAGTGCCGAATGGGTGGGTGCGTGAGGGATTTGTGCCCTTGCCTAGATTTTGAGTTTTTTTTTCGAATTTTCCAAGTAGAAAAATACTGCTCCCCTCTCTAGATTTTCAAATAGCACCCTGTTTCTTATCTTCTTTAAAATAAAAAAAAAAAAACCTTGTCCCTACCCTGCTATGTTTTGTGAATTTGAAACACTAATGGCAAAGGAAGAGGTAGCTTACCTATATTTAAAGAGATTGTGATTCAAAACTTCTCCTTTATTTTACTGGCCTTAACTTCATAGCTTACATAGCTTACATCATAGCTTACATAACTAAAAAATCAGGTTAAACTATAAGCCTCACACAAAAGAACTAACCTGGCCTTACTTCCTTTTACAGGCTTAAAGTAGTGCTAGGCCTGACCATTAGACCTTTTGATTCTATAGGTACGGTTTTAAAAAGGTGGCCTTATTTGTCGCTACGAAAAATATAGAATTATGGGGTTGGCACTCGAAAGTAAGTAACATAAATTTTAAACAGTAATGGACGATATAGCGAACATAGTCCACATTTTCGATTTGATATTTTTTTTTGCCTGGAACCGATTCCAGAATTCCGATTGCATATTTGGATCAATGGTGAGAGGAGGAACAATGTATTATTTAAATTTAAGAGGTGGAGGTAATTTTATTCCATTTTTTCATTTAAACTACGGTTTTCAATGAAAATTTTGAAAATGAGTATTCTTCAAAATCTCGAGGAGGGTATCAATTTTTTTTTTATCGATGCCACTGATTTGAATTCAGCAAAGTTGTTACACAGGAAAATAATTAAACTTTTTCCCCATGAAATCTAACATACTGAAGTCCAAGGCAACACCGACCCTTAGAAAGTTTAAGGAACGGTAGTCCTACTCCTTTTTGTTGTAACTTTTGTTCGTTCTAAGTTTGATTTGATTGCTGATTTCATTTTTTTTTTTTTTTATGGAATTCATGCACTCTTCTACTGTAGTATCTTTTATTTTTATGTTTGGTATGATTATTAATTTTAAGTTTGAATTATTGTATTGCTTATTGTATTACTTATTGTATTACTTTTATTGTATTACATAATTGACTTACTTTATCTATATTACTAGTTGTATTGCTTTAATTGTATTATTTTTGTAGTTAGATATCCATTTTTTCTTTATTTTTGTTGTGTTTGTCTATTCTTCTGTAGTGTGTTTTTTGCTTTTTATCTTATATTCCATCTGTTTCTTTTGATGGGAAATTATTATCATTATTATATAACACCCAAAGAAATTCCGAAGCAAAGAAGTCCTGGCCCTCATAGGCTTTTTAAGTAATTAACTCCTACATCTCTTAGAAAATATTCCTTATAACATAACTTGAACCAGCATCTCTTAGAAAACATTCCCTATGACGTAACATGTACCTGCTGGCTGCCACGGAATGACGGGATAGGGCTCTAATGGAATCCAGGGATAGGGCTTCTTAAAAGCAGGGATATGAGTGTCATTTAAATCAGGGATATGGGTATCTTTAAAATCAAAGATACGGGTGTCTTTAAAAGAAAAGATATGGATGTCTTTAAAATTAGGGATATGGATGTCTCTAAAAGCAGAGAGGGAATACTAGGTTTCTGTATGCACAGGTTTGAGTCTATCAGTCTAAATCCTCTTATTAGTATCATTGTTACTATTAAATACTATTATTATGGGCGGACTCACTAAACTATATCATAGCTCAGGACACAAAGGCTGATAGCCCCACCCCAATAAAAACACAAAGAACCTAATTAGCGGTTTATGGCTGTTGGATGAGTTATCCATACCTTCCATATAGCTTGTCAGCTGTCGAGCTTTGCCCGCGATAACTATGTCCCCCAGCTTATTACCTAATTTATCAAATGTTACCAGCCGGTATCGATTCTGCCTTGACATCCTTCTGCTATATGCCTTCTTCTTTCTATAGCTATTTATCATTTTCGGCAAATTGGGAATCAACTTCAATTCTCGCACAATCATCAATAAACTTGTCCAATGCAAATTGTAATTTTTACTTTTAAATATTTTCTTCTTTCAGGTTTGATGTTTACAAGTGTTCTAGATCTTCCAGTTCCTTATACTACTCTTTTATATTTGTTTGTTGTGTTTTTTATACTTGAGTTACTTTTGCTCAGAGTTCAATAAATTTGCTGTTCTTGCTGTATAATCTTTGATACGAGGTAGCAGGTTACTGGCAAGGTTTGACCATAGATTTATTATCTCAAGGTTTATTTTCCGTCTGGAACCTTCCAGTTACAACTTTGCAAGGCTCAGCTGGAAGGTTCAAGGTTATTACCTTAAGGTTTATGTTCACTCTGGAACCTTGTAGCTGCCGCGGAAAGTTCAACTGCAAATTTCAAGTTATTACCTTAAGGTTTATGTTCCCTCTGGAACCTTGTAGCTGCCGCGGAAAGTTCAACTGCAAATTTCAAGGTTATTACCTTAAGGTTTATGTTCCCTCTGGAACCTTGTAGCTGCCGCGGAAAGTTCAACTGCAAATTTCAAGGCTATTACCTTAAGGTTTATGTTCCCTCTGGAACCTTGTAGCTGCCGCGGAAAGTTCAACTGCAAATTTCAAGGCTATTACCTTAAGGTTTATGTTCCCTCTGGAACCTTGTAGCTGTCGCGGAAAGTTCAACTGCAAATTTCAAGGCTATTACCTTACGGTTTATGTTCCCTCTGGAACCTTGTAGCTGCCGCGGAAAGTTCAACTGCAAATTTCAAGGCTATTACCTTAAGGTTTATGTTTCCTCTTGAACCTTGCAGCTGTTACCGTGGAAGGTTCAGCTGGAACGTTCAAGGTTTTACCTTAATGTATATGTTCACTCTGGAAGCTTGCAGCGGTTTCCGTGCAAGGTTCAGTGGCAAGGTTCAATGTTATTATCTTAAGGTTTATATTCCCTCTTGAACTAGATGCAAGGTTTCAGTACTTTCCAGGTGCCTTTGCTACATAAATTTAATACGAAAACAAATAGATAAAACTTTTTTTAATATTTTATTTTAATTTGGCCTTTACGTTTATTAATATTAATTCAAGCATAAATTTATAAACTTAACTTCTAGATAAATTTTGCGCTTCATTGATTTACCGTAAAAATAAACAGACAGAAGATAAACTTTTTAAATATTTTATTTTAAATTGGCCTACCAATTCAATATTCATGCTTGATTCTTTGCTTGCGTTATTGTCTAGGAAATATAACAATACCACCCTTCTCTCCAAAAGCTCCAAAAAGAGAACGGAAAGATACTTCAATAGATCCAATCCAAATACTTTTAGCATAAATAACCGTTGCTTTGGTACACCCAAAATCAATTCAAAATCATGAAGTTTCGAAATCAATTTTGAAGCTCAGTATACCAGAATTCTGTATTTTTTATTTCCTGTGTGCATACTAAAAGGGATTATGTTATATCACCCTTAAAATAAACTAATTTTTGAAAACAAATTTTTCAAGTGAAGTAAAGAATGGTGTAAGAACCCAAAACAGTCAGAAATTGCCATAAATATTAGGAGACATGTTATAGCCTTACATTATTGCTTAACTTCCAATTTCCTGAACACTTTTAGAATGCAGCAAATACAGTCAGTTGATCTTTTATTCATCTATTACCTTTTCAAGCATTTTAGCCAATATAAAATCGTTTAATATATGGTATATTTGAAATCTGATATGTTACTTCCCATGTAAGTAATTTAGTATGTTAATTCTCTAAACACTATGATTAAAAAGTAATTCTTAAAGATATGTAGCTCGTGCAAACGAAATGTATGCAAAGAGCAATCGAAAATTTCAAAACAAGACACACATCAATAGGATTTTCATTCTACTCTGATTCCAAATATGTAACATTTGTTAAGATTAAGGGTATCCATAAACAGTTATTAGCATAAACTTAGTTGCGTAAAACGGGATGAAACACTGAAGCAAAATATGTTAAAATATAGCTCATTTCTTTTTTTTTGTAGATTTCAATTATACCCTCTGTAGTTTGTATAATATTCTATTTTCAAAGCCTTCCTCATCGACCTCAATTTCTGCGCCCGGCATAAATGCCAACCCTTTTAAACAATGTAAGTGGCACTGTATTTCATGACATTTACTTAAATGGTGCTCTAATAGATCCTCTGCCTGGAAACAAATGTACACCCTTACCACCTAGCTACGCTAAAACGCCCTCCAAAAGGAGTCTAATACTTGTGAAAACTGTGCGATCAAGTTCTGAGTGCCCGAAAAACTCCTTAGAGAATTTTTAAAGCTTGAAATTCTAGAGAATTTTAGAGAACATTTGGCGTGTCATGGACGGTTAAATCGGAAAAATTAGGAAAAATGAGGTATTTTTAACTTACAAACGGGTGATCAGATCTTAATGAAATTTGATTTTTGGAAGGATATCGTGTCTCAGAGCTCTTATTTTAAATCCTGACCGGGTCTGGTGACATTGGGGGGAGTTGGGTGGGGGGAGAACCTAAAATCTTGGAAAACGCTTAGAGTGGAGGGATTGGGATGAAACTTGGTGGTAAAAATAAGCACAAGTCCTAGATACGTGATTGACATAACCGGAACGGATCCACTCTCTTTGGAGTAGTTAGGGGGGGGGGGTTAATTATGAAAAATTAAAAAAAAATGAGGTATTTTCAACTTACGAACGGGCGATCGGACCTCAATGAAACTTGATATTTAGAAGGATCTCGTGTTTCAAAGCTCTTATTTTAAATCCCGACAGGACCTGGTGACATTGGGGGAAGTTTGGGGGGGACCTAAAATCTTGGAAAACGCTTAGAGAGGAGGGATCGGGATGAAACTTGGTGGGAAAAATAAGCAGAAGTCCTAGATACGTGATTGACATAATTGGAACGGATCCGCTCTTTTTGGGAGAGTTGGGGGGGGGGAAGGGTTAATTCTGAAAAATTCAAAAAAAAACGACGTGTTTTTAACTTACGAAGGAGTGATCGGATATTCATGAAACTTCATATCTAGAAGGACCTCGTAACTCGGATCTCTTATTTTAAATCTCAACCGGATCCAGTGTCGTTGGGAGGGGGGGGGGGCTGAAATCTTAGAAAATACTTAAAGCTGAGAGATCAGGGTGAAACTGGTTGGGAAGAATAAAAACAAGTCCAAGATACGTGACTGACATAACCGGACCGTATCGGCTCTCTCTTGGGGGAGTTGGGGGGGGGGAATAATTCGAAAAAATTAGAAAAAGTGAGGTATTTGTAACTTACTAACGGGTGATCAGATCTTAATGAAATTTGATTTTTAGAAGGATTTTGTGCTTTAGAGCTCTTATTTTAAATTCCAACCAGATCCTGTGACATAGGGGGAGTTGGAGGGGGAACCGCAATTCCCGGAATACGTGAAAATTGAGAGTATCTTTATCTTACAAATAGGTGATCGGATCTTAATGAAACTTGACATATAGAAGGATCTTATGTCTCAGATGCTCCATTTTTGACTCGAATTGGACCCGGGGACATAGAGTGTTGGGGGGGGGGAACAGAAATCTTGGAAAACGCTTAGAGTGGAGAGATCGGGATGAAACTTGATGGTAAGAATAAGCACAAGCTCTAGATACGTGTTTGACATAATTGGAACGAATCTGTTCTCTTCGGAGGAGCTGGGGGGGGGGGGTGTTAATTTTGAAAAATTAGAAAAATCGAGGTATTTATAACTTAAGAACAGGTGACCGGATCTTAGTGAAATTTTATATTTAGAAGGAACTCATGTGTCAGAGCTCTAATTTCAAATCCCGACCAGATCTGTTGACATTGGGGGTAGTTGGAGAGGGAAACTGGAAATTTTGGAAAACGCTTAGAGTGGAGGAATCGGGATGAAGCTCGGTGAGTAGAATAAGCAAATGTCGTTAAATACGTGATTGACGTAACCGTACTGGATTTGCTCTCTTTGGGGGAGTTAGGGGTCGGGTTCAGTGCTTTGGCGAGTTTGGTGCTTCTAGACGTGCTAGGACGATTAAAATCGGTAGGCGTGACAGGGAGTTGCAAAAAATTGACTTGATAAAGTCGTTTTCCCTGATCCGACCATCTGGGGGGACTGAAGGGAGAAGAAAAATTAGAAAAAATGAGGTGTTTATAACTTACGAGTGGGTCATCGGATCTTAATGAATTTTGATATTGAGAAGGATATCGTGACTCAGAGCTCTTATTTTAAATCCCCACCGGCATTAAGCCATTGGCTTTCCTTTTAAATCAATCTATTGATTCTTAGAATTTTGTTAGACCTCATACCATATGAGCCCTTGGCTCTTGGCTCTTCTGGCCTCGTCACAAGTGCCATATGAGCTCTTAGCTCTTGTTTTTATGTATGAACATATTTTCAATATAAATGGCTCTGTATTTTTTTTTGGAAAATCTGCATCCTAGGATTTTCTCGCCCGAAAAAAAACATCTAGGTCTGTCACGAGTTTGAGAAAATTTGTTAAGCGTTTTAATTTTGGAAAAAAAATTCATATGAGAGACGTCATATTTGCGAACACATTTGAAGAGCGTAAAATGTTATTTTTGCCTCAGGAGAGGTTGCATCGTTTTTATTGTCAATGGCGCATGTAAAATTACTCAAGAAGCATAGCTAAGTATAAAATACAAAGTTTTTTCAACAACGTTTTCCACATTTTCGTAATGCCCTGCGGACAAAAATGTAAATTATCTATTGTTTAAAATGAATAAACTGAGACAATCGAATGATATAAGATCAAGTGAAAATGAACAGCCTAGACCATCAAATGTGACAAGACCAGTCCAAGCAGTTAGGGCATTGAAAAACATATCAATAGTGATGATAAAGAGCATACACATTTCAAAAGCATACATAGGGGAACACGGGGTGGAACGGGATACTAAGTCTAAAATGATTTTTGTTAATTAGGAGTCAATACAAAAGGCTACAAAATTTCATTGAAACACAATGTATCGTTGCAAACAATGCTTGACACTCATATTATGAAAAGTGAACAAAATTATTATTTACTAGCTGTTGGGGTGGCGCTTCGCGCCACCCCAACACCTAGTTGGCGGGGGCGATTCGCCCCCCCCCCCAAGCCCCCCCGCGCGCGTAAGTCTTTACGCGCCATTGTAGTTGTGTCCCTGTGCCCCACCTGTGAATATAGATATATATATATATATATATATATATATATATATATATATATTTAACTACGTAAAACTTGCGAATATACAACATTCTTTGCTGTCCCATTGTCTGTCCATATAAATAGATTTTCAGGTTTACCAACTCTTGAACATGCAATATAATAATTGTCCATGGGATAGGAAAACATTTGTATTCAGATCTATACCGCATTTTTTCTAACGATTGCCCTTGAGCTTTGTTGATGGTGATTGCTAATCGAACATTCCCTGTGTCCCCGTCGTCATTTATTTATCCCCCTCTACCCCCGGCGTCCCCGTTGTAGTTGTGTCCCTGTGTCCTGGTCGTCATTTATATTCCCTGTATCCCGGTCGTCATTTGTGTCCCGGTGTCCCGGTCTTTAATTTCTCTTTGAGTATCCCGGTCGTCGTTTATATTCCCTGCGTCCCGGTCGTCAATTGTGTCCCGGTGTCCCGGTCTGTAGTGTCATCTTATAATGACGTCATATAAAAAACATATTCTTTCATCAAAATAATCTGATTCTGATTGCATTAATTAATTAATCTGATTAATAAAAGTAAAACTATAATTTGGCTTTTTATTCATTTTGCTTAAGGCAACAAAACTAGTTGAAACATATTTTTTCATCAAATCAATTTTATTCTGAATTACAAAATTTACATACAAGGATAGCATCATCGTCCTCGCTATCAATTAGTGAACAGGAATTGTGGGCGCATTTTTTATATATGGAACAGGCTACTCAACCCTCAATTCAATCAAGCTCAAGCCGGCAGCTCAACTCAAGCCGTAAGTTTCAGGTTGTTTATTTATCTTCTTGTTTTTTTTTTCTTGGCACTTCTTTACTCTTATTCAGGTACTTCCCCTTTGTTTTTAGAGTTTCCATTTTGTTTTCTTTCCTAAAAAGTATCTTCAGTGCTTTTTCTGTCTTGGCAATCTCCTCTTCTTTTTTTGCTTCTATAGCATCCTCTAAGTCTTTTTTGGATTGTGAGTCAGTTGTGACTGCAGCCTTCCTCCTCCTTCAATTTGTCCTTTTTGCTCTTTCTCTGACTTTTGGAATAGGAATCCAATTTTCAGGTGAAACAGTAAATGCAGTTGCCGAGTCATTCATGTCAGTTGTCATCCAACAGGATCCAGGAGTAGCTTTGTCATCCATGTTATATTGAACCTTTGTAGCTGGGGTGCCATTATCACCAACGGTAGGGTTAGAAACTGTAACTTTTTCACCCCTATCACTCCAAGTGTGGGGATTTTCTTTATCAACAGATGAGCCAGACGAAGATTTTCTCACTTCTTCTTTCTCTGTCATTGGAGGTTTCTCAATCGCTTCTTGGGTTGAAGGTCCAGCTTTTTTCATGCCAGTAGTGTCAGCGGGTAGGAAATCTGAATCAGAGAATATGGAGTTGGCGAAATTCCTGTTTCTCTAATTCCGTTAATTGCGGTATTCGTAGAGGTGCTTTGGATAAACGCTGATCCAAAGAGTGTTGAAATTTGAAACACCGTTACGACTTTCCCTGGGTTGCAACGGAGCCATTTTCGAAGCTCGTCACCGTAGTGAGGGCTCGAAGGCTTCATGAAAGACACATCAAGCGCTTGTAACTTATGAGAACAATGTGGGGGTAAATATGGCAACGAAGCACCATTATCTCTTGCGTAGTCTTTGACCTCTAGATTCTTGGTGTGGGTGGAATGTCCGTCTAATATGAGAAGAACTGGAAAGTCCTTTGATGCTTTAGAAAATGCTACAATTTTTTTGTAATTCATAGTAAGAACAGCTCAGCAGCCATCCATCCAGTGCTGTGAATCTCAGCCCAACTCCCTGGAGGTAGCCCCAGCTCAACCAGCTCTCCATTTTCTTCCTCGGAAAAACTGACATCGGGGGCATGTATGATCCACTTGGAGACATGCAAATAAGGCAAGTTACGATTTCTCCCCTTTCTATAGAAGTTATTGCACCAACTTGTCGTTTACCCTCAAAAGCAATGATTTTTGAATGGTTCTTAGGGCTCACTGAAAGGCCAGTTTTATCGCAATGAAATATCTACGATGCTGCAAGTTTGTGCTTATCTACCAACTGAGTGAGTAGCGAAACAAAAACTATCCAAAGCCACTCTATTTAATCCCATAGCTCTTGCACCAGATGTTTACTCGGGCTTACGAATAGACAGAGTAAGATTTGTCTTAAAAAATCTGCTGACCCAGCTATTTCATTTTGAAATCTATGAGCTATGCCATTTCTTTGAGCTGAATGGTAAGCTAAGGGACGTAAGTCCTTCATCGTCAGACCAAATAACCGCGCCTCCATAGTTTTTAACTACGTCACAAGCTCAAGTTCCTGTTCTTGGGTAAACACGACTTGAAATTTTCCAGCAGCTTTATCAATCAAATACTGAGAAGTTTCCATTTTTTTAAAGTATCTTTCAAGAAAGGTTGGGAAACATCAAACTCATTAGAAGCCTTCAGGCAGCAAAAACGACCAGAAATAACCAAATCAACAGCATTGTTCAACCCTCAGTAGACCAGGATTATCTGTTTGTCTTTTTCTTATAAACTCGAACTATTACAAAATAAATTAAGAAAAGTTACTAACCTAATTCTAACGCCTGGTCAGATCAAAATAGTGCGGGGCAGAATTGGGAACTTCCCCATTCTGCCCCAGGAACACGCCCTATTATTTGGAGGCTATCGCCAAGCGAAAACTTCAAGTAAAGAAATAATAATGTGACTTAAACAGAGCCCATTGAATGTGCTGCATGTATAACTAACTATAGTTATAGTAAAAAGAAGTGTGTTGACCTTACTTTGATTAAAAAATCAAAAAAGTTGGAATCCAACAGCAAATAACTAGACAACAACAGGTTCACTCATCAAACGAAAGGTAACTAAACCAACACTTCGAAACTAAACCATTGTACTTCGGCTGTACCGGGCTGGAGCAGTTGTAGCTATTGCCGCTTGGCACATCCTGTTTCCTTGTCATCTGAAAATTGCCTACCCTGTTCCACCCCTTACCCCGTTCTACACCATGTTCCCTATGTCATATTTGTCTTAGCAGTAGTTGTATCGTTTTAATGTCTATGATGCGTACAAAATTACACAAGAAAGATAGCATAGCATAAAATATGCAAGTGCGTAATGATGCAATCAAATCTTTGTAAGCCTGTGGTGAAATTGAAGAACAAAGAAATGTACCGTTATAAGACATGCGACACCAGGATGTAGAACGAATCAAAAACAAAATTAACGAACAATGAATTATGTGGTTAGATAGAACGTTTACTGTTACAGGACATGCAACGAGGAGGTTCGGAAAGAATCAAAAACGTAACTGAAGAATTGGTTAGATAGAGCATGTTCAAAATTACCGCGAAGAACAAAGTATTTTTGCTATTTAAATGCAAGCGAAAGTGATAATGAGAACGAGCGAAAAATTAAAGTGAAGGAGAAATAAAGGCAAAAATGAAGTGAAAAGACTTATTAAGTTTCAACTGTTTGCAATTTTTTAAAAGGCCTCTAGAGCAAACAATTAAAACTTTAAAAATATTTGCACACATTTCAATAGCTTGCTTCAGCAATGCAAAAACCTTAAAAAGAAACACCTTAAGTTTTGAGCAAATTGTCTGAAGTAATAAAATCCAAATAAAGAAAAATGCGACTAGAAGACTTGTAGCAACGATTATCAAAACAAATTAAAACGAAAGCGAAGACCAAAGAAACTTGTAATTACAAGACAAGCGAAAGAGAGAATCAGAACGTGTCAAGAACAAAAGTGAAGAACAAAGACACTTGCGGCTAGAAAATCGGCGACGGCGAGACTCACAGCGTTTCAAAAATGAGAGTGAGGAAGAAAGAAATATAAGGTTAGAAGAACAGCGTCTTTACAATCTTTGGAGCAAACACGGTGTGGCACAAAACCCAGTGCAAACTTACAAAGATACCGTAAACTAAGTAAATGTTACATATAAGCCAAATGTTGCATATGCAGTGGCATATCCATTGCAAATACCTGAAGGCAGTTTTGAACCACCGTCGTATTGCCCAATGTACATTTTAGATCCCAATGAAGCTGTTACAGAACGTGTCGCACATCCTTTAAATTATAAGTAAGTAAGTAAGATCTTTTATTACCAGAAAATTCACTGGAATTATATCGGACTACAAATGGGAAAAGAAAAGACAATCACACTACGAACATAACCATAAGTATATACACACTATGTACACTAACGAAACTACTGACACATGATAGATAGCCACGGATTCGTCCGTCCCTTAGCCTTTCCCAGGAAATTCTTTACGACCTGGTTAATGCAAACTGTTGGATCGGACACTCCGTAATTGCGCATGATATACTAGTTCCTCGTTCTTGGAGGATGTCTCAGAAGGAACTTCGCGAATCGAAAAAACAGAACTCGTACTTTTGTACACTGGGTGGCTGACAAATATTTCTAAAAAGATGCAATATACAGTACATGTAGGAGGGCAATGACAGCGACGCAAGATATCTTTGGCAGAGTTGATATCTACGGCCGATTTAGAAACATTAAATGATAAACCTACTTTATTATATTCCCTACTCAAAACATCAAACTCTTCGATAGTCGATCGACCGACCTGTTCAAATTAAGTAGGTCGTTAGCATACGTCATCAACGAAAGGTCGATCCCTTTTGAAACGCAAGACGTAGCTACCTGGGCTTGTGCCGGCAGAACGCTATTGTTATGCAAACTCAGAGACACAACTGAGCTGCCTGATCCCTTTACGAATCAGTACAACAACGGATTAAGCGGGACTTGAGGGTATTTTGATTTGCGCTCTAAGGCTATTGTACGTATAATATACAGATCTGACAATACACAGATTTAGCCCTTGTTTATACGCTTCTAAAAGGATTTGCGAATGCACCGACGAGTCAAACGCCCGGCTTGCATTAAAAGAATCAATAATTAATGGGTCAACCATTGCCTCAGAATCAGACAAAATAGCAGCAAGGGTGAACAGAGTATCAGCGCAACCAAGACCTACTATAAAGCCAAATTGGTGCTTTGGCATTTGGCAGCAGTTTCTAACATGGACGTAAGTTTTCATCTACAGAAAACATCGGGCACAATACCGCTTAAGAATATGATCTGGTACAATAATCTTAACATTACATACGAAAGACGAGTACCATTCACAAGGTGAAGTGCACACAAGCCGTCAACTCCGCGCGATTTTTTCTTGTGCAACTTTGTTAGATTTCTCGTAATCCAATGAATCTCTTGGAAGAAATATTCTGAGACAAAAACAGCTATGCCAACAGTTACTTGACCAACATTTGCTGTGACTATACATAAGTCTTAAGGCCAAACTTTTGAATTTGTTGGCTTTGACCCCAGTACTTCTATTTTTGATCATGGTATGTTTTATGTGGTATTTTCTCGTGTTCAAAGACAACTTAGCTGAAAAGTTCTGCTATCTGCTGAAAATGAACGATGAACAGGCAATACTGTGTGGAAGGAAGCCCTGATAACTGCCAAAAAAAAACATCTTACTATTAGAATTATCTCTATTTTTATATTTATTAAAACATTAATAATTATGTATATATGCGCTTATAGATTTTTCCTCGAAATCGGTTTCATAGTTTTTTTTTTTTTTCTAACTGACATATTGAGATATCTGGCCACAAAAACTCATGTATCTTGGTCACAGCCTCAAGGAATAATTTGATGTTTTCCCCAGGGTGTTTGTCTCGAACCTACGGTGACGTCATAACATCAAGCAGAGGCTCACATTGTCGGCGGTTAGAAGACAAGCAACAATAAGAATCTATTTAATGCTAGCTGGGTCCCTCATTCTTCTGATATACTTTGATAATTCCTCGACACACATTCTTTTTTACTTTCTCTTTCAGCCGCACGCCAGGTTTTGCGTTGCTCTTGTAATACATCGACACGCTTTCTTTTGGTAATTTCTCTCTGAGCCACAACCCTAACCCCGCCCTCCCCTAAAGCAACACGTATGCAAGGTGCTAATTTTTAACTACGTAAAACTTGTGGATAAACAACATTCTTTGCTGTCCCATTGTCTGTGCATATAAATAGATTGTCCGGTTTATCGACTCTAGAATATGCAACATATAATTGTCCATGGGAAAAATCATCCGTATTAAGATCTATACCGCATTTTTCTAGTGATTGCCATTGAGCTTTGTTGATGGTGATTGAAAATGCTAATCGAAATGGGAATTGCAATCTTTTAAATTGAAAAGGCAGATCCGTTGGAATCATAGGAATGCGAGGAATAAGAACAGCCTCGCCCTCAGAAGGCCTTGTCAAGATTGTTGCCTCTATTACGTTCTCCGTTGTTTTTTTTACGGCAAGTCGCGTGCCATTGCAAAGCCTTGGAGGGTTAATATTTCACAACAGTATTATTGGTACGCCTATTTTTAGTTGTAGCACGTGTGGTGGAAACCCTGGGAGATCCAGGGAATTTCAAAATTAGACTTGTAAATAACTGCCTGGTCTCGAATCATGGCCAGGATAATATTGTTGATTTCGTGGACGGTTTTGTTCTTGGATGCCAGAATCGCTCGTTCACTTAGCCATTTATGATTTTTATAATTGGTTAGAATATTCGGAAATGCTTTTTCAACCAAATGATTTTTTGACGTCACTAAATTACAGAATTCAGGAGGTAGTTGTATAAGTCCTGAAATTAAGTCAACTGGGAGCTTTCTGTTTCCAATTGCCAGGAATTGATAGGTCACAACTTTAAGGAATGATTTGTGTTTGTCCCAGGGCGTTTGTATCGGACCTACGGTGCATCAAAACACCAAGCTCAGGCTCATATTGTCGGTAGTTAGAAGACAATAAACGGTATTTGTGCCATTGCGTGATTTAGACATTGCAGAGGGCATACGTACTGGAACGTTTTTGGTCAATAGTGAATTATATAATAATACGATTAAAGCAAAAATATAAAGACTGGTGGAAGGCTGGAATTTTTTTTCCATCTATGACTTCATGACAAATCACTCATGATTGTATATGAATTCGAATAGCTAAAGTAAAGGTATGGAAAAATGTCGAGGTAATTATGTTTGAAAATAGAGCACAACGAGATACGCAGCTACAAGACATAAGTAGTTCCCTGGCACTGCTATGTGGTAGGCTTGTTTATATTGATTCTCATTGTTGCTTGTCTTCTAACCACAGACAATGTGGGATTCTTGATGTTTAGAAGTCGCCAGAAGATACAACCACCTTGGGAAGAATAAGAATTATTTCTCAAAGTTGTCTTCTATTTGGATGGGTATTGTGGCCAAAAATATCAATATGCGAGTTTTAAGAAAAAAAAACTCTGTAACTGATTTCGAGGAATAATCAATAAACAGAGTTATTACTGGTTTATTTAATTTAAAAAAGGTATATGGTTCTAACAACAAGATATTTTGTTGTCAGTCGTCAATGATTCCTTTCACTACGGAGGTTGATGCCAACATATTAAAAAGTCTGGCCCTGCAGTTTATGTATTCTCAATACAAATGCAATTCAAATTGGAAATTGATGTCGTTGAACAGTACGTCCAAGTTGACCATTACCGGAGTTGAGTGTTACTCGAGAAATATAAGCTTCGTTTCCTGATATTTCTCCAGTAATTATATTCGCCTTAATTATCTTGTTACATATTTTAGTAAAAATAGGGCGAGTTCCATTACAAACATCTTCTGAAATATGTAAGTTACGCAAAAGCATAACTATTTTATTGTTACTTTATTTTAAGTCATGGGGTGGCAAATCTGCAGTGTCAGTTTAACTGAGGAATTCTGGGGTGAATTCAATTCCCCCATCTTCTTTCTCTTTTACAGAATCTTTTACGGCTTCTTTGTAGGTTTTTACAGTTTTTGTCCCACAGAAAGTTGGAATCGAAGATTGTGACAATTCTCTTCTTCTAACCTAATATTTCTTCCTCTTTTTTTCACTGTTACATCGCTGTTACACACGACACACTTTAAACTGAATGATCATTTAGTATACCAATATGTAGTCTTTTTTGTCAAAAATTATTTGTTTTAAATATTGCATTTTGTCAACTAAAAAAACTCGTTGACCTAACAGTATTCTACAAACTTAGCCATTGAACATGTTTCAGTGCCACACTAGCTTCAGAGAAATAAAGAGGCCATTAACGGTGTTTCCCGTGCAAAAAATGATTGTCCTTGTCGTTGAGACCAAGGGACTTTAAGTTTCCTGTAGAAGGTTTTTGGCAAAGGAATTTCCAGTGGTGCCGTTTTGTTTCAATCTGACTCCATTTCTAAAGGGTTTTGGGCTTTTTTGTTACTATGGGCTATGTTCATCCTTTAGCAGGTTCCAACTACCGCTGCAGCCACGAAAAACCCCATTTATTTCCTTAAGCTAATTTTTTTTCTGTCAAAAACTCCTTCTTGTAAGAGACAAAAAAACCTTCCAAGCTTTCAAAACGTTGACGCAACTTCTATCCTTAAATTAGGCCAGCTCAAATAAATGCAGTTAAACCACTTCGTTTCTGTCCAAAAACAGCATTACCAACACTGAAAAACTGATCAGATTCTCTTATCAAATTGTAATTAGAAAATTATTTGGGGCACGATTAGAGCATCTTACGACATTTTAAGGCAGGCAAATTTTTTTTCCACTGATCCATCCATGGTCTCGCGGCATTGAGCCAGGATCTCTATTTATATCCAAATATGTACAAAACGGCTTATGTATTCAACTCATTAAACAGCGAATACCAGACTAAATATCTTAGCATGGTAACAAAAGTTTTCGATGACAGGTTTTTGGCTTTCAATATGATACCATAATTTTTAACTTATTTAACACGTCATTTCATTTTTACCCAAATATACCTTTGTGCTTGCACTGCAAAAAAATTCTCTAATTTCGACGACAAGTAAAACCAGTGGCACAAAAATGTCAAAATGCAAAAATAAATTTTTTCCAGAATCATTGACTTTAAAAAAAGTATGACAGGATTCTTGTAACCAAAAAAATCATAAAACATATAAATGCTAACAGAATTGCCTTATTATAGTCAGGAGGACTTCGATCTTTTTGTTGTGTACTTACTCTTAATACTGACCTCGATGAACCGAGGCTAGAACTGGAACTTGATCTCGATGAACCGGAGCTAGAACTGGAACTTGATCTCGATGTTGATCTATGTTTTGTCGTCCTCGACCTTGATCTATAAAGTAATCTAGGAGTCATTTTAAAAATATACAAGTTATTCTTTTGATATACTGATGTTCCTTCTTTTGGAATTCGTCATGCCAGTTTTCAAATTGATTTACAAAAAAATATGCAAACGATAATTCTGTTTAGTCATTTTATAAGAAATTAATTAAGAAACTAATTAATTTCTGTATTTTCAGTGAGAACAATAAGTGGCTAGAAATATTTCTATAGAAAATTATAACTATTGACTAATTTTTGAAAACGAATCGGAATTAACAAGGAACTATTTGAACTTTATATTGACTCCTTGATATAGACACAGGATTACAGTTATGAGATGAGTTGATCACTCTACTTGTTGTCTATTTTTCTATATTTCTATATAGAATGTTGTCTATTTTTCTATTTTCTATGTTATTCTCTTTTTTTATGCTCTTTTTCTATGTAACAATTGTTTCACTGTCATATACACTTCCTTCCTGTATGTAGCCTTTGGATACTTTTGTAAAAAAAAACATAATAAATCCATAAACATTACGCTTCTTTCTTTACAATACGCAGCATCTATTCATCACACTATCAAGATAACTTTCATTGCTTACCACATTCATAGTTTATTAGTTTAAATGAAGCAGATCTGAAATCCTTTTTACCATCAAGTATTGACTAGGTCTAATGTTTGAGGGTCAAGCAATCTATTAACAAAGAACACTTAGCATCAACAGATGCAAAACAAGAGAGAATTATATCAATTAGGGCCTATGTTGAATGTAGGAGGGAGGATCTTTGTCCAGTTTGAACCACCTTCCCGAGTTTTATCTGACTCAATACGTGTAAACACATTTTTGCACATAGAAACCTTGGTCGCTAATGTTTTTTTTAACTCTCTGTTCAGATATTCTATTGATACTTAAAAGCACTTGATATGTCTTTCAGTAAATTCTTTCCACTGTAGCATAGTGAAGAGAATTAGATTTTGAATTTCTTTGTTCAAGCCTTTTTCTCAAATAAAGATGTACGAACTGAAATCATCATCAGATTTTTTCTGTTTTTCGAATTTGAACATACACATTTTGCTGGTTTCAGGTCATGAACAATAACAAAAAATATTGGCTGCTGTAGTTTCCCTTTACAATGTTTTAAACCATGCTGATTCCAATGGTATACTTTTCATTTTGATATGACGCCATTTTTGAGGGTTCGAATTACCTCAAATTTCTTTTCACAATAAACTTTTACTTTTAGGGCGAACGGAAATAATAGTTGCCATTCCTAAATCAGTGTCAGATGGCAGTTTTTTTTTTTAAACAAGTTAACCTTTTTTTTTAAAACACATTTTTTAACTTTGGTTGCTATGGGCTGTGGCTAGCTTTTTACTAGGTTGCAGCTACCTCTGCAACCATGATTTTGAGTTCTTAATATCGGTCAGATTCGCGATAATCAAGTAGCTCTTTTTGCTTATCGACGTTGGAATGATCTATGACCTACAGATTTTGCTGATTTTTTTTAATGTAAATCGTTCGCTCCACAGGTATGCGATTAGGGAGGTGGATAATTTTGTTGTTGAGTACCAAGACACCAAACGTGCAAGCTTCGGAACTAGGTATTTAGCTCCAGCTATTTGGAATTATATCCCAGCTGGCTGAGGCTGAGCATATTGGGTCCTTTAAAGTTTAGTTTAAGATACATTTATTGAAGAGGTTAGTTCTTTTTTATATTATTTGTTAGTTGAGTGTTTTTGTCCCTTTGTTTTAGTATTTTATAAAAAAAAAATTATTATTAGTTGAGAATCAGAGGATTGCAGCCTTTCCTAATCAGGTTTTTCCAGCCTTCCCCGTTCAGTTGTTTGTACAACTAGTTTATTTTGTAATTATTGGTAAAATAAATAAATATATCATTAAGTTATACCTTTAAGGGTAAGTTGTGGGGGATTTTTAACTAGCCGAAGGCACTATGATTATACTTGAATTTACTTGATACTTGAAACTTTTAATGGGGCTAATTCAATTCAAAATTTAAAGTTCCGGTGCACTTCTCAAGATTAAAAAGAGATCAAATAGCAAGCAGCCCTTCTCTCAAGTCCATTCATTTTCCAAACGCATTTAGTCAAAATTTTGAGGTAGCCATTTTGTACAGCATAGTAGAAGGGTCTATCAACTATATCTTTAGGGTTATTGGGCATGTCAACCCCCAGAATTATACAATTGGCCCATTATGTTTTAAAACTAAATGTTGCTTTAAACTAAATCGAAAGGGATTGTGTTTATTGTCGCCAATAAGACACCTCAGCAATATATCGAGAATAGGGAAAGAAAGAAAATCCTATAACAGAGGGCCACAGGAAGAAACTTCGGCTAGGTAACACTACGGTCAGTGCTAGTAGTAGTTTCTTATGTCGAGTAGGTCTACATTGAACCATGAAATATTCACCTATAGTTTGTTTACTATTTTGCCTCAGTCAGAATAAAGCATTAACAAGTATTATCAAAGAATAAACAAATACGTTTAACGAGAGGTCAACAACAGAAAAGTCTTAACTAGAACTAGCAGTAGAGTAAAAACAAGCCAAATTTTGGACGACTTTAAGATATTACCAGGTAACGTCAAATGGCGAAGTTTTGCTTTAGAGACCTCATTACAACGATTTATAACATTTTTGTTTTTACTTCAAGTAAGTGGTCCGTTTAGTTACAGCCGTCCTAAATATTATTACTAAGTTCTAAATATATTTTTCCGAATTCAAAAATTGTTCATAGGATCTTCAACGGAGTCCTAGTTAAATACAAAAAGACTAGCTTTAACAATAATTGCAAACAGAATTTAACAAGGATTCAACTCTTCTAGATTCTTATGATCTTACGATCTTTAGCTCTCAAGATTGTAGTTAAAATAGGTTCAGGAAACGAGCTTGTACCAAGGTTACCCAGATTTACAAGGCAACTATCCCATCTTTTATACAGGTAGCCCCCAAACTTCTATCGAGTCATCAAAACACCATTATTTTAATCAGTCGTCTTTCCTTGTTAAAATTCCTTTTTTAAAATCCCATTTTAAACTTTGACAGTAATATAATAAGATTTGTACAGAGGATGCATACTCGCCTATAACTCACGCTGTTAGATGAGAACCCCTATTTATTAAATTTTGTACATTTTTTGAAATATTTTTATGATCATAAAAACAAGAAATACATTAATTTAAAGCTCTATTAGAGTCAAAATCTAGATAGTAAGTGTCCCCCTCGCTTTCTTATAGAATATCTAAACAGTGCTCATAACCCTTGAGAATCAGGGGTTTCTCAGTCTTTTTCTATATTTTAAATAAAGCCCAGTCAAGAAGAGTAGCTCAAATATGACATCATGCTCCACATACATGTATTTTTATATATTATCTTGCACATGTAATTTATATATTATTTTACATAAAGAAATGTTGCTTTTGTCAAGAGTTGGATTTATTTTTACCATTTTCTATTCTGAGCTAGAAAAGAGACTATATATAGCTATCCTCCTTCAAATGAGCCCTTAAACAACCTTATGATGTTTCAGTGCTTCATTGGGGGCTAAAGAAAAAAGGAAGGAAAAAAGGAGACACGTCAATGGTTCCCATGCGAAAAAGGAATTTTTAGTAAGACTGAGGACAATGATTCTCCTCAATAATGTTTTCGGTATTGATTTTTCTATTATTTTAGTTTAGCAAAGTTAGAGAGCAAATGGTAGTAAATGTGTCGATCAAATTTTCACTCCTAGGTTGATAAAATTGAGAAGTGCCTAAGTTGTTGGTCTTAACTTTTATAGATTATGAGCAACCATTCGATTCTGTTAATAGAAGAGCTTGAGCAAAGGTCTTATCCTCGTATGATATACCAGACAAATACAATAAAGTGATTAGTGCTATTATTTTTCTATTATTTTAGTTGTCATTCCGATTTTACTCATATTTCTAGATACTTCATGCTAATTTTCAAAATTTCTATAAGTTTGCCTTTGCAATGAACTTTTACCACTAAGATTAATTGAATCCACAGTTTCCATTCTAGGATCTGCTTTAAATAATGATTGTTTGCAACTTGAATGTTCTTGGTTTGGTTTTTAAATTTGCGGTTACCTCGAGCTTGAATTAACTGTTGTAGCACAGTGGGTTGATGCTCTGCTCGGCGATACGGAGAAGCCGGGTTCGTTCCCCGCTGCAGCAAGGTGAGGTGACAAGCTTGCTACCTGTCCCTGTAGAAAACACTTAGCAACTGAAATGTCAACTCGACAACCTCTGCGCCAGCAATGGCTAAGGAAGATCTACATCCTTTATCATATTGGGCTAGAGTTAGTTGTTTACTAGGTTCTGGCCACTTTATAGATGTCTTATTTTGAAAAATGAAAATGAGTAAATTTAATTTAGCTGCAAATCTACATTTTTGCCGACCAAACAATTTCCATTTGAGAAAAACTGACAAAACTAAGAAACTGAAATATCAATGCAAAGCGCCAAATTTCGAAATCAAGTGTCACGTTATGGCATTGTTTAAATGAAACTTATTTTTCCTTGACTATCTTACCTTGGTTTTTATCAATTTTATCTTTATCTTTTGCATTATTACACCCAGACTATTTATTTTTCTTTTTCTTTTTATCTCTTCAATGCATAGCATTCTTCCTTATCCCCTAGACGCTGGATTCGTCTTATTTCTTTTTCTATTCTCCATCCTGTGAATATCAATGCCATAGGTGTGCCAATTCATGCAAAAATCTAAGGCGTTGCTTATGTTTCACTCGATTTATATGGTGTCTGGAGGAGGTGTATCCTGGTCGGGCTTAGTCTAATGGTTGAATAGGAAATGATCTTACTGTCTATATATCTCAATAGTGGTTGCGGCACATACCGCAAACACGATTATGGCACATGATTATGGCCATGACCATGAACAATAATTAAAGCTCAGTGTACTAACTTATGACAGTGGTTGTGGCATATACCGCAAATATTATTATGGCACATGCCATAGCCATGAAAAAAGTTAAACTAAGTTCAGTGCACTAACTTATGAATAAAGTATTACATTTCGGATGAGGACAATCATTGTATAAGATTTTGTATAATATTTAGGTATATCGTTTCTTGTTTAATAAAGTCAAATCTAAGTTTCAAGTTCAAGTCATAACGTCTTAATATTGCCATTGCTGTTTGCTAAGAACTGTAATCAGATTTTTTTCTGAGCTTGTTCTTAAATATAAAAAGTAGCATAATTATCCAAGTCTTGTGCAGTTTCTTGAACACTAAAACAAAACGTTAGCTAATGACTTGGTAAATAACGAAAACAAAATCTAAAGGTCACGAAATTGTAAATAAACTTAAAACCTATTGTTCTGGTATTAAAAAGTTTTCGAATTTTAATCCATATTGGAGTGTTAATAATTCACTGCAGGTGATAGAGTCTTTAACAATGGTTTCAGCTAAAAGAATTGAGTCTTTCGATTTTGCGACAATGTATACTAATTTATCACTTAACGTAGTGTTAGATAATTTAAAAACTGTTATCAAGAAATCTTTCCTCTTATCTAGTAAACGGTTTTTAAAAATAGACACTTATAATAAAAAAGCTATATGGACAAATTGCTTTAATACCACAGTTAACTTGAGATGTTACAGCTTGGATATGATTTTTGAGTTATTAGAATTTGTTTGTTGAGTTATTAGAATACTTATATAAAATTTGGTGGTGATTTGTACAAGCAAATCGTGGGAATTCCCATGGGGGGGGGGGGAATGCCAGCCCATTTATAGCTGACTTGTTTTTAAGTCAACTAGAATATAAATATATGATGGATAAGAATAATCCAAATAATTTAAAACATGTTTTGTCAAATAATAAAAGATATTTAGATGATATTTTGGTCTTAAATTGTAAGGATTTCATTGATATTTCTAAAAATATATATCCATCAGAGCTTACTCTTGAACATAGTCATGGAGCTGGTCATGAAGATCATTTCTTAGATTTAAATGTTAATATTTGTGATAATAATAAATTAAGTTTTAAAATGTATAATAAAACGGATGATTTTGATTTTGAAGTGATTAGTTTCCCATTCCCTGAAAGTAATATACACTCAAATATCACATATTCTGCGTTTTTCTCACAGTTACTTCGTTATGCAAGGATTTGTAGTAATTATATTGGTTTTAAAAATAGATGTAAAATCTTAAGCCAAAAATTGATATCAAGAGGTTATTCTGCAAATAAATTAACTTGGCAATTTAAAAAATTTAGTTTTCATTATAACGAACTTTTAAATAAATATCAAAAGAAATATCTGGAAATACTTAAAGAAATTTTCAACTAATTTTGGAGGTTCGACAAATGATGATGCAGCGCCATTTATTTTGAATTGTGTTTCTAATAGAGCGGATTAAAAAAAAAAAAATAGCCACATGGTAAAGATGAATTCTATAATTGTTTAGTTCATTAATTTTTTTTTTTTTGCAATGTGTTAATACTTGGTAAATTGATTTGGTAAATTTTATCATATTTAGTTTACCTATTGTTGCTAAAAAGAGGGATATATTAACAGGATAAGCTTGTTTTGGTGTTACTTGGTTGTTTTACATTTGCTGTTTTTTTTTTCATAGGCATGTATTTTGGGGGTGATACCTGACACGGGGATGCCATGGATATTCTGTGGTAGCCACAACACTTGGCTGGGTAGAGAATTTAAAGTGGCGAAACCCTATAGGCCAGTGTATTCTCCTGATGAGCCCTTGTGTTGGGTTGTTGCCTCTGAATTATTTGTCTTTATTATTTTTTCTATTGTTTGGTAAATGACGACTTATACTTATTGACGACATGACTGCCTGTCCATGGATTATTCTTTATGGTTGATTGTGTTTGGCTATGCTGTTTGACCTATGTGATTGTATGGATGAGTAGGGTTAAGGCCTCATTCAAGTGCTGGTCTATATTAATCACTAATTTAGGAGAACAGTCATCATTTTCTCCTTCTGTCTCTTTTTTTTACGTGTTTGTGCTGTTGCATTGGTGATTTCTCTTTTCATGATAGAATCCCTAGGACTTGAATCGATAAGTGCTTCTGACCAAGAAGGGGAAGATACAGATCAAAACAGAATTATCTCAGTACTGTTTAATCAAGAAGAGGACAACGGGCCCCATCCTATGCCCACAGAGAAAATTCAAAGTCTTGAAACAGTTAATATTACAGAGATCGAAGCGAGCCAAGATCTACAATGTTCTGTTTGCTTTGAATCCTATGAAATTCAAGAAAGTGTCAGAAAGCTTCCCTGCAACCATTTATTCCACAGCAGATGCGTTGTTCCTTGGCTAGAACTTCATGGCAGTTGTCCATTGTGCCGCAAAACACTTGGTGAAGAAGAAAAATATTGTACGGCATATTAATAAATTGAGAGAGAGTGGTCAACCTGGACTTTCCAAGTTAAAGATAGGAACGGGGGCTCAATTAGTCATAAGGAAAGAGTTACAGAGGGATGGGAGGAACGTTTTGAGAATGCTCTAAACCAAGATTGAGTTGCAGGAAAAGATATAGAGGAAAGTAAAAAAGGTTTGGGATACCTGGGATGTGGTGAAAGATTAGTTTTCTGAGGAAGGATTAGCGAAAGTACCAAAAGGATTAAAAAATAATAAGGCTCCAGGTGCTGAAAATGTGGTAAATGAATTTCTTAAATATGGTTGCTCTGAGGTTAGAAATAAGTTACTAAAGATTATGAATATGATTTTTGAAAGAAGGGGAAGTACCTAACGATTTTAGGAAAACCTTAATTTGACCACTCTACAAGAAAGTTGATAAGAGTGAGTGTGGTAATTATCTTGGCGTTAGTCTAGTCTCTGTAAGTAGCAAATTACTTAGTAATATGATACATTTTAGACTGAGAGAATGCTGTACACAAAGTTTTAAGAGAAGAATTAGAGAGCAAATGGTAGTAAATGTGTCGATCAAATTTTCCCTCCTAGGTTGATAAAATTGAGAAGTGCCTAAGTTGTTGGTCTTAACTTTTATAGATTATGAGCAACCATTCGATTCTGTTAATAGAAGAGCTTGAGCAAAGGTCTTATCCTCGTATGATATACCAGACAAATACAATAAAGTGATTAGCGCTATTATTTTTCTATTATTTTAGTTGTCATTCCGATTTTACTCATATTTCTAGATACTTCATACTAATTTTCAAAATTTCTATAAGTTTGCCTTTGCAATGAACTTTTACCACTAAGATTAATTGAAATAATAGTTTCCATTCATTCTTTGCCATTTGAAAGTTCTTGGTTTGGTTTTTAAATTTGCGGTTACCTCAGGCTAGAGTTAACCTGTAGTAGCACAGTGGGTTGATGCTCTGTTTGGCAATACGCGGAAGCCAGGTTCGATCTCCGCAGCAGCAAGGCTGGGCGACAAGCTTGCTACTTGTCCCTGTAAAAAAACATTCAGCAAATGAAATATCGACTCAATAACCTCTGCGCCAGCAACGGTTCAGGAGGACCTTTATCCTTTATTATATTGGGCAAGAGTTGGTTCTTTACTAGGTTCTGGCCACTGAAGAGATGTCTAATTAAAAAAAAAAAATGAGTAAATTCAATTTAGCTACAAGTCTACATACTTGCCGACAACATAATTTCCATTTGGGAAAAATTGACAAAACCATGAAACTGACATGTCAATGCAAAGCACCAAATTTCCTAATCAAGTGTCGTCGCGTTATGGCATTGTTTAAATTAACTTATTTTTCCTTGACTATCTTACCTTGATTTTAACCAATTTTATCTTTATCTTTTGCATTATTACAGCCAGACCATTTGTTTTCCTTTTTCTTTTTTATCTCTTCAACGTATAGCATTCTTCCTTATCCCCTAGACGCTGGACTAGTCTTGTTTCTTTTCCTATTCTTCACCCTGTAAATATCAATGTCACATTTGTGCCAATTCATGCAAAAAATCTAATATCGCTTATTTTTCACTCGATTTATATGTTGTCTGGAGGAGGTGTATCCTGGTCGGGCTTTGTCTAATGGATGAGATAGGAAATGATCTTACTGTCTAGATATCTCAACAGTGGTTGTGGCATATACCGCAAATATTATTATGGCACATGCCATAGCCATGAAAAAAGTTAAACTAAGTTCAGTGCACTAACTTATGAATAAAGTATTACATTTCAGATTAGGATAATCATTGTATAAGATTTTGCATAAGAATTATATATATCGTTTCTTGTTTAGTCTAAAGTTTAAGTCATAACGTCTTCCTATTGCCATTGCTGTTTGCTAAGAACTGTAATCAGATTTTTTTTGTTCTGAGCTTGTTCTTAAATATAAAACGTAGCATAATTATCTAAGTCTTGTGCAGTTTCTTGAACACTAAAATAAAACGTTTGGTAATGACTATGTAAATAACGAAAACAAAAACTAAAGGTCACGTATACAGTGAGATTATTAGTACCAACTCTAAAGTTAAATCTCCAAAATGGATGCTAATGAAATGGTTTTTTTTTTCAGCAAATTCATGAAACAGGAAGACAACTAAGCATAGAAATAGGCATAGGATTCCTAGAACTCCCATCGGTAAGTGCTCAAGAAGAGGACAACGGGCCCCCTCCTATGCCCACAGAGAAAATTCAAAGTCTTAAAACAGTTAAAATTATAGAGATTGAAGCTAACCAAGATCTCCAGTGTTCTATTTGCTTTGAATTCTATGAACTTCAAGAAAGTGTCAGAAAGCTTCCATGCAACTATTTATTTCACAGCAGATGCGTTGCTCCTTGGCTAGAACTCCATGGCAGTTGTCCATTGTGCCGCAAAACATTTTTTGAAGAAGAAAAAACAGATTCACGCAATGAATCAAGCCCATTAATGATTTCAAGTAGTAGGGGAGACCGGCCCACATTCGCCATTTTTTTTTGTTCTTTATTTATCGTAAACCACACATTAGCCCACGTTTGCCACCATCTCGCATCGTGGTTATTAAAGCATTTATTACTCTAAATGTAGTGCTAGAATAGGTGTTTATGGATAGTCATTTCAGATATTTATTTGTCACGCAGCTACAAAAGGAATTAGGTATAGGATAATTCACTTAACCCGTTTGTATACTGAAAGGTCCACACCAAACTTCAGCGGTTCAGCAAGTCTTGAAGTTCCACCTGAGACTGAGGGTTTTCCTAATCTTATTACAACCTCGGACTTCAAGACGCATGATTCTTCTTCAGTCAGCACAAACTTGCTCATTTCTACATACTTCAAGAAGTTAAAACCAAGCTCATCTGGATATTCCTTTAAAAGTTTCGCAGCATAAAAATGCTTGCCACTCATTTTACCTGCAAGACCAACTAAGATAAAGTCACCCACTTCTATTGGTCTGCTTCCCCAATCCTCTTCATCTTCTCCTAGATTCAGACTGTTTTCACTATCATCATCAAGCTCCATCTCAACATGATCGCATTCACTTTCACTCTCAAGAAAGAGTTGCTTGCTTGCTTCTTGTAATTTGGCTTTCTTTGCATTCTCCTTTCTCCGGCCCTTTTTCTATTCTTTCTTCTTCTTCCTGGCAGCTTTCAGTTCTTCTTCCTGGCAGATTCTTTCCTTTGGTATCAGTCAAGATTTTGGTAGATTTTTTTCACTGCACGTCTGATTTGTTTTCTCGGAGAACCTTTTGGGAATGGAGAGATGTCAACTAGTTCAGAGAAGCTTTGGTCAGCCAATAGGTCTACATCTGAAGGTAAACCCGATAGAGATTGGGTAGCGTTGTCACAGTTGGTAGACGGGCTAGCCGCATCATCTTTACGGGAACCAGAAACTGGTGATGGAGGTACTAAGAAATCCTGGTCTAAAGGATATGGTCGATCAGAGACATATGAGCTGAGATACTAGTAATCTTTGAAAACATTGGGATCGAAAGTGAAAATCCCAGTGCATCGAAAACTGCTTATTATGTTTTCTGGAGTCAGTGCTTTGGGATACGCCTTTCCACAAAGCTCGGGTACATTCTACATGGAAATCGTCTTGCATTTGTGCTGGGTCATTAAAGTCGCAAATGCCCTGTTGTAGAATGCCTTCAAAAAATACATAACTGACCTGTCAAGTGGTTGCAACTTAAGCGTTGTGTGCGTTGGCACTGTCAGCATGACAACTCCATTCTCTTTCGCTAACTCAAGCAATTCACTACTGTAACGACTAATGTGAATGTCAAGAAATAGAAGCACAGGATTAGCTTTACTCGGTCTTGTCTGACTGATAAAATGATTCATCCAAACAAGAAAGAGTTCATTGCACATCCATACCAAAGCCATTTCTGAGCCGTGAGCACTGGTAACTGGTGGCACTCCTTTCAGCAGAATTTCGGGGCATTTCTTGTTTCTGAACGTTGAGAAACATCTATATTGAAAATATTTTAACTTTGAATATAGATAACAAATTCTAACCAAATGTCTTTGAGGACATTGTAGCTAAAAAGGATATGGGTTGGGGATTGGTTGCATTCCAGCCTTTTTTCAACGTTCCCTTAGAATGACCTGAAAATTTAAACTTTATATTCTCAGGTTTATACCGTCAGCTGTTATCGAAAAGGACATGGGAGGGGGACTGGTTGCATTCCAGCTTTTTTCAACATTCCCTTAGCATGACCTGAAAGTTTAAACTTCATACCCTCAGGTTTATACCCTCAGTTGTTCTCGAAAAGAACATGGAAGGGGCACTGGTTGCAGGTTTATACCCTCAGCTATTCTCGAAAAGAACATGGGAGGGGGACTAGTTACACTCCAGCCTTTTTCAACATTCCCTCGATATGCCCTGAATGTTTAAACTTCATAGGCTCAGATTTATACTCTAAGCTGTTATTGAAACATTGCACATTCGGTTTTTTGTTAAACTGGATGCACAGCGTATCTTTTAATTTAGTTCAAGATGCTCCTAGAAATTTTCTGAACGATGTGACGGCTGATACCATCATACATTTTAGATATTGCTGGCATTTCATTTTCACAACCAATAAAGGAAAACATGTTTTTTGATTATGCTTGGGGGTCCATTTGACATTTCTTTAAAGTTTGCCTTTTAATACTCCATGCTTTTTCTTATATCTAGGATCAAGCATGCCCTCTTTTCTTGACAAAAAATAAACTTTATATGTTAACCATAGGCAACTTGCAAAACTTACAGCCCTTGCACCTGGGGCTGAGGGTAATTAGCAATAAGCAACAGCTTTTGCCTCGGGGACTGTGTTTTTTTTGTCAATCACGTTTTTTGTCATTTTATTATTCGATTACCAATTAAACGATTTAGTGCCCTTTCAAGAATTAAAAGTGATTGGAGGGGAGCCAGCTCCCCCCCCATCATTTCCTCAAACCCACCTATATTAAATTTTTTTTAAGATAGTCATTTTGCTCAGCAAGGAAATGTTGACTCCCCCCTCAGCACTCAGAGCAATTGCCCTAAGTTAGGCAATCCGTCCATTGTTTACATATAGTATACTAGCTGTTGGGGTGGCGCTTCGCGCCAACCCAACAGCAACAACCACCAACAGCAACAAGTTGCTGAGGAACAACTGAGGGAACAACCCTCAGTTGTTCTCGAAAAGAACATACCAATTCAAAAACGAATGTATTCAAGCCCGAAGTAGCCACCCCAACACCTAGTTGGTGGGGGCACTTTGCGCCCCCCAAGCCCCCCGCGCGCGTAAGTCGTTACGCGCTATATTAGTTACGCGCCATTGTAGTTGTGTCCCTGTGTCCCACCTGTGAATATATATATATATATATATATATATATATATATATATATATATATATATATATATATATAGATATATATATATATATATATATATATATATATATATATATATATATATATATATATATATATATAATATATAATATACATAATATATATACAAATATATATATATATATATATATATATATTTATATATATATATATATATATATATATTTATATATATATATATATATTTATATATATATATATATATATATATATATATATATATATATATATATATATATATATATATATATATATATATATATATATATATATATATATATATATATGTTTTAACTATGTAAAACTTGCGAATATACAACATTCTTTGATGTCCCATTGTCTTTCCCTATAAATAGATTGTCAGGTTTACCGACTCTTGAACATGCAACATATAATTGTCCATGGGAAAAACAATCCATATTCAGATCTATACCTCATGATCCTAATGCTTGCCCTTGAGCTTTGTTGATGGTGATTGCTAATCGAACATTCCCTGTGTCTCCGTCGTCATTCATACATCCCCCTGTGCCCCCCGGCGTCCCCGTTGCAGTTGTGTCCCTGTGTCACGGTCGTCATTTATATTCCCTGTGTCCCGGTCGTCATTTGTGTCCCGGTGTCCCAGTCTGTAATTTCTCTTTGAGTGTCCCGGTCGTCATTTATATTCCCTGTGTCCCGGTCGTCATTTATGTCCCGGTGTCCCGGTCTGTATATACATTCGTTTTTGAATTGGTCTTTTTTTAGTTTTTAGTTTTTTACCTTTTTTTAGTTTTTTTTTAGTTATACCTCATGACTCTAATGATTGCCCTTGAGCTTTGTTGATGGTGATTGCTAATCGAACATTCCCTCTGTCCTCGTTGTCATTTATAATCTTTTTAGTTTTTTTTGTAGTTTTTACCTAGCCAAGGTTCGAACCTGCAACTTCTCGGTCCTAGAACCTGGAACATAACGCGTTACCAACTCAGCTACTTCGGGCTTGAATGCATTCGTTTTTGAATTGGTATATGATGAAATAGTTCAGACGTCATATGCGGACAGACAGACAGACAGACATAACACACAAACATCTTATTTTTATATAGATAGATAGATGTTATTGAGAAAGGTGAGCATGTTTGACCTTTACTTTCAACAATTCGAAGGGCAAGACGAAAGTGAGCTTTTCAGAGAATGTTAATAGGACTGTGGAATGATCGAAACACGAACGTCTGATGCCACAGCAACTAGAAACTCAAAGACTAGTTTTGAAATCAGTCTGAAATTGTGAGATCTTTTGTTATCTAAATTCTCAAAGTCCAAATATTTTCAACACAGATTTTTATGCTCAACGTTCAGGAAAGCTCCGATTTATCTAAGAAAAAAATCTAATAAAAAAAAAATGTTTTTTTAACTGCAAGTAAGGACCGCCTTTAAAACTTAAAACGAACAGAAATTATTCCGTATATGAAAGGGGTTGTCCCTCCTCAACGCATGACTTTTTGACTCAAAGTTTGACTCTCTGTCACAACTCTACTTCTTAAAATAATAAAAAACTTTAGCGCAAAGAGCGAGGCTTTGAGGAGGGGACAACCCCTTTCATATCTGAAACAATATCTGTTCGTTTTAAGTTTTAATGTCGCTCCTTACTTGCAGTTAAAAAAAACATGTTTTTATATTTAATTTCTGAACGTTTTTGAATTAATACATGTTTTGATTTTGGCTCACCGCACATGAATAATTAAAGCGAAATTTGCATATTAATTTTTTTGCTACATGGCTTTCTCATAGTTTTGATTGGACGCTTTAGATAAAAACGGAGGGGGGGGGGGGAGGAGGCCTGATTGCCCTCAAATTTTAATTGCCCTCTTAAAATGCAACTAGATTTTCTTTATTTTTTTACAAACGTTTTTGTTAGTAATAAACATACGTACCTTACGAATTAACTTACGTAACGAACTTCTATATTTGTGTATTTTTACTACGTATATGAGGAGTGTTCACCCCCTCGTCAATACCTTGGTCTTTACTCTAAAGCTTGAATTTTGACCCAAATTTTTAAGAATGACCGCTGAATCACAAAGGCCGTAGAATAAGTAGTCGAAATTACTAAAAATACTTTAGCGTAAAGTGTAAGGTATTGTGGAGAAGACGAACCCCCTTATATGCGTAATATTTTATGTTTGTTTTAAGTTTTATTGCTACTCACCACTTCCAGTTGAAAAAAATATTTATTTTCTCATTGTTTTTTTTTAAATAATGCTGGAAAGTTCTGCGCCCCCTTCACGGATATTCTCTTCCGTCTTAAAAAATTCCTGCATGGAAAGATCCTCCTGCGTAACCCCTTCACCCGATCCACCCCTGCCCCAACGCGAAAAAGTCCCCCTGAAAACGTCTGTACACTTCAAAATATCCATTACTATAAGTAAACAATGGTCAAAGTTTGTAACTTGCAGCCCCTCCCCCAGAGACTCTGGTTGATTAAGTCGTCCTTAAAGACATAGTTATTAGTTTTTTGACATGGCTGAACAGAATGACTCTCTCAAAATTTTGATCCGATGACATTGGGGGGAAAATGTGCACGGGAAGGCTAGGTGCCCTCCAATTGTTTTGGTCACTTAAAAAGGGCACTAGAACTTTTAATTTCTGTTTGAATGAATTTTCTCACGACATTCTAGGACCACTGCGTCGATACGATTACCCCTGGAAAAAAAAACAAAACAAAAAACAAAAGAAACAAACAAATAAACACGCATCTCTGAGCTGCCTTCTGGCAAAAAAAAAAACAAAATTCCACATTTTTGTAGATAGGAGCTTGAAACCTTTATGGTAGGGTTGTCTGATACTCTGAATTTGATGGTGTGATCTCTGTTAAGATTCTATGACTTTTAGGCGGTGTTTTCCCTATTTTCTAAAATAAGGCAAATTTTCTCAGGCTCTTAACTTTTGATGGATAAGATGAAACTTGATGAAACTTATATATTTAAAATCAGCATTAAAATGTGATTATTTTGATATAATTATTGCTATCAAAATTCCGTTTTTTAGAGTTTCGGTTATTATTGAGCCGGGTCGCTCCTTACTACAGTTTGTTACCACGAACTGTTTGAAAATTCAAACCGAAAGTTTCCAAACACCAAGCGAAAACAGCTTATGTCTCGGCTCTTCACCAAAGCAGATATTTTATTTTCTTCAAACCAAACGATAACCAGCTACGACCGAGGAAAATATCACAAAATGAAAATAACCAAATAAAAACCGATAAAAAACCATTACAGAATTTAGACAGCAAGAACCAGTGTTTATCCTCCCCCTCAAAAAACACCCCTGCAGAAACACTCGCCGTACCCAATCATTTTCGAATTATAAAAAAAGACCAGAACTACCTCTGGAATATAAAACAATTTCTACCTCCTTCCTCCTCTCGTCCCTTCCCTAGAGCTAGTTCAGTATTTATCTGAAGGCTTAACGAGAGCTGAGATGTTTTGGCATTAAAATGCCCCCTTTGAGACATCTCCCTCTCTCCCTAACTACAAAACAATCACAAAACCCCATTGCAGAAGTTTAAGTGCCTTTTTAAGTCTTGTAATTTGTCCATCACTTACAGATAGTATTTGTCTACTGTTTTGACGTTGCGATGCAGGATATACGTTGGTGATATTTAACTCGGTCTCCCACAAAAATTGAGATTTTCAGTTTTTTTGGCGCATTTGAAAGTACCAAAGATAGTAAAAATTAAATGTGATTATTCAAATTGGTTAATTGCGAACTTACACAGCCGGCTTTACCTCTCACAGAGACTATCTGTTTTGGCTATACTTTATTAAAAATTAAAAATATACAATTAGAAATATACTTGCGCGAACATCAACAATTAATAAGCTAAAAATAAATGGCATCAAAAGACGCGG